>NC_059112.1:65292883-65602987 GCF_020740685.1 Jaculus jaculus
TGAATTATTTTGAAATTCCTAGTGTAATTCAGAACCCAGGAGAATTTACTTACCTTTGGAATTGCTGAATCATGGAATGAAAACAAAGAATATTATTAGTAGTTTATGCATGTACTTCTCAGATCTAAGATTCCAAGGCACCATGAGTTATATTCTAAATTAGAGACATTCAATTAACTCAATCACATATCTTTGTAATAAGTAGTAAAAGCAATTCTTTCCCCCGATATTTTGCTGGTAAGGCCATTCTCTTCCTGGGCCAAATCATTCAGTGGAAAAAAGAATCAGTACTTACTCACTGTTTTATCACTGTAATAAAATGTATGTTTATCATTGTGAAAGGCTTGAGTACATGTGAGCATTCAACTTCTTAGTTATTGTGATGGTTTGAATGGAATGTTCCCCATAGGCTCAGGTGTTTTGAATATTTGCTCTGCACTGGTAGAAATTTAAGGGGATTGTGGAGCCTTGCTGCTGGAGCTGTATCACTGGGGATGGACCTTGAGGTTTATTGGTCCAGCCTATTGGATTTTCAGAGCTAGCTCGCTCAAACTACTTCCATCCTGATGATGTGACAAGATGTGATGCCTGGCTATCTGGTCTTGCTATGCTTTGCTATGATGAAACTTCCTCTCAAAACTATAAGCTGAAATAAATCCTTTCCACCCATAAGCTAATTTTGGTCCAGTGTTTTATCCCAGTAATGAGAAGTTAACTGCTATCATGATAAAATATCATTTAACAGTTGGGGACTGTTTGATTAAAACAGCTAGGCTTATTCACTAGATCTTAAGAATGGGTTGGTGTATATATATATATATATATATATATATATATATATATATATATATATATATATATATTTTTTTTTTTTTTTTGAGACAGGGTCCCACATAGCTTAGGCTGGCTTAGAGCTCTCTGTGTAGTAGTTAAGGATGATATTGAACTTCTGATCTGCCTGCTTCTACCCCCCAAGTTCTGGGATTATAGATGTGTACAACTGTGGTGGTTTGGTTCAGGCACTCCCTATAAACTTATGTGTTCAGAATGCTAGGTCCCCAGCTGGTGGCAATTTGGGACTTGGATTCTTCTGGAGGTGATGTATTGTTGGGGTGGGCTTATGGGTATTATAGCCAGCTTTCCCTTACCAGTGTTTGGCACACTCTCTTGCTGTTGTCCACCTGATGTTGGCTAGGAGGTGATGCCCACCCTCCCTTTGCTTATGCCATTGTTTTACCCTGCCACCATGGAGTTTCCCCTTGAGTTTGTAAGCCAAAATAAACTGTTTCCTTCCCAAAGCTCTTGGTAAGTTTCTTTGTGCAGCAACACTAAGCTGACTGCAACAACCACCATGCTAAATTTGATGTGGTACTGGGGAGTGATCCCAGAGCACCCTACTCACTGAAATACATCCCCTGGCCTGGAATGGTAGATTTTAATATAATATTTGAGGGTTATTTATAGCTATATTCTCACCATCTTTCTGGCCAACCAGATCTAAATAATTCCCCTATGTTATTTTGAATGTTTGCATACAAATTCAATTTGTGATAAAAGTTGATCAATGAGTACAAGGTTGCAGTTAAATAGAAGTACAGAAGGTAACTATCAAATCATAGAAATGATCCCTGAATGTATAGTCTTTGGAAGGTAACTATCAATGTGTATTTTATATTTAAAAAAGCTAGAAGAAAGTATTTTGAATATTTTTGCCATAAAATATTGAAAATGTTTGGATTGACATATGTATATTAACTGGTAACAAGATATATATATATATATATATATATATATATATATATATATATACACACACATATACATACACACACACACATACCATTAACATCTTCAATTTTATATATCTAATCTGTTAAAAGCAAGCAAAGGAAAAAGAAAAAAAACCTTCTCAGATGATTTGCTATTTTCTATCTTTGTTAAATGTTCATATAAGTATAATGTGGGAAGGATTTTGTTTTAATTGCAAGTTGAGGTTTCAGGCAAAAATATAGAAACTCAAATTATAAAGTCCAGAGTAGTCCTATACTGCTGTCTCATGCCTTTAGCATTTTCCATAGGAAATTGAATGACAATTCTTGTGTATGACAAGATAAATTTTGTACATGATGTAAGTAAAATTACTGGGGACAATCTGTATGATAAAAGGAAAGGTCCAGGGTTGACCTGGAATTCACTATATAGTCCAGGCTGGCCTTGAATTCACAGTGATCCTCCTACCTCTGTCTCCCAAGTGCTGGGATTAAAGGCATGTGCCATCATGCTTGGGTTTATTTACTTTAAAAAAAAATTAATCGAGAGAGAGAGAGAGAGAGAGAGAGAGAGAGAGAGAGAGAGAGAGGGAGAGAAAGAGAGAGAGAGAGAAAGTACGGGCATGCCAGGACCTCTTACCTCTGAACTCCAGATTCATGTTACACTTTGTGTATCTGGCCTTATGTAGATGGTTGGAGAACCAAAGCTGGGACAAGAGGTTTTCCAAGCAACTTCCTTTAATCAATGAGCAATCTCTTTAGCACCTAAAGGGAAGTATTGCTGGAAAATAGCTATGATATTTCTATATAATGCATTCTGTGTAAGTGTGGGTATGGTTGGGTGACTACTGTGTCCAATTGGATGATGACTTTTTGATTTTCTGAAGATGAATTTATAATGACTATTTAGAACTTTTTTTTGAGACAGCATCTTACTTTAGCCCAGGCTAACTTGGAAGTCACTCTACAGCCCAGGTTGGCCTCAAATTCATGGCAGTCCTCCTACTTCAGCCTCCTGAATGCTAGCATTAAAGGTGTGAGCCACCACAACTGGTTCTCAGAACTCAATTTTTAAATTTTCATTGAATATGGTACCACAGCTTAGATTTTCTTAGTAAAACATGAGATCATTTATTACTAATTCTTAATGTTTATAATGCATGTTAGAACAGTTAAAATTATATGTCATTAATAAGATTACTATTTTTATTTAAAAGATTAACTTTTTTTTTTTTCGAGGTAAGGTTTTACTCTAGCCCAGGCTGACCTGGAATTCACTGTATAGTCTCAGGGTGGCCTCAAACTCATGGCAATTTTCCTACCTCTGCTTCCCAAGTGCTGGGATTAAAGGCATGAGTCACCATGCCTAGCGAAAAGATTAATTTAAAATTTAAGTTTCTATTAGATGGCAAAAAATAAATCTAAATTTGCCATTTGCCTCACTTCCCAAATTGTTGCTTCTAAATTATTTCTTTTTAAAATGATATTGTATTTAATTATTTTAAAGGAGAGAGAGAGAGAGAATATGGGTGAGTGTGCCAGGGCCTCTAGCCACTGAAAATAAACTCCAGATGCATGCACCACTTTGTGCATCTGGTTTTACATGGGTACTGGGGAATGGAACCCAGGTCATTAGGCATTGTGAGCAAGAACCTTAACTGCTGAGCCATCTCTCCAGCCACCTAAATTCTTTCTTGCTTTGGGAGAGAATGCATAGTGCGTGGTGTATGCATGTGCTTGCAGATGTGCATGTCCCATGCTCATGCTGTGGAGGCTATAGGAAGACATCAGATATCCTCCTCTATCAGTTTTCTGCCCTAGTTCCTTGCAACAGAATCTCTCATTGATCCTAGGCTAAGCTGGCTGATCTGTGAGTTCCAGTGATGTTCCTGTCTTTTCCTCCTTCAGCACTGGGGTTACAGGCATGAACAACTATGCTTACCTTTCTCCATGGATGCTAGGGTGTGAAATAAAGTTCCTGTGCTTGCACAACAAGTACTCTCACCCTGCTGAGCCATTGCTTCAGCTTCACTTTTTAAATATTCTCAATGATTATCACTCATCATCCACTTATTTTCCCAAGCAACACATATGAATAAGCATAGTCTTTCCTTTCATTCTTATAATCCTGCTCCAGCCAATCTTCAATGCCCTTTCTATTTTACTGATATCTAGTGTTACTAATTTTCCTAGTATTTCCTCTGCCTACCTATTTGTTTTAGTCTGTTTTCTATTACTATAATGAAATATCTCAAACTGAGTAATGGTAACTTTGCAAGGTAAAGAGATCCAAGGTCATGACACTGGCCTGAGCTTGACTCTAATATGGACCCCAAGACTTCCAGTTAAGATGACAGTGTAGGAACCATGCCAAAGCAGTCTAGGGGAGAAAAAGCCAAAAGAAAAAAAAAAAACAGCAAAATACACTCTTGTACTAAGAAGTGAGGTGTATAAGAAATTACCAATGGCAGCTGAGCAGTAGGAGAGATCCAGAGCATCTAGAGCCCACACAGACAGGCACAAATGCAGGCACCAGGTCCGCAGGGCCACAGCTGCAAGGCTCGGCTTGAGCTGCAGAAAAAGCCAGGTGAGGGGATTTTCCACTCACACCAGAGCTCTTCACAAACTCAAGAAATGTGAAGAGAGAATGGGAGTGAACAAAGGAGGAGCAGATTATAAATTAGAGGATCATGTGGACCAGTGGGAGAACTAGAGCCATCATCCACAGTCTCGCCTCCCCCATCACCAGTGCAAGAACCAGCTAGCACCAGAGACCTGGGGAAGGGCACTCACAGCACCCAGCACTGGCAACCAGAGCAGTGATCCAATGATCCAGCCAGCCTACTTGAATGCACAGGGCACCAAAGAGGGAACCAAGCAGGAGCGCAGCATAACTGAAACCAGAATCATCCCAAAAGGTAACTGGGATTACACCAGATCAGTACCCACCAAAAAAGCCTGGCATATCGGCTTGAACCAGAAGTGCAAATTGCAGCTTCCATATCAGGATAAATTATAGGTTAAATCTGATAAATGGTCAGATTTGTCATTCTTAAATAAGCCATATTTTGGGCTTGTTATTGTTGATTCTTGATTTATAGTGGCTTTGTTTCCTCTTGTGTTGTACATTAGGGAAGGGTCTCACTTGGTCACAATCTGACTTGGAGCCCCCAACAGACCAGAAATCTTAACCTCCTTGTTTATAGGATTAAGGGTGTGGGGCACCACACACCCTAAGGGACAGTGACGTTGTTAGAGGATCTGGTTGTCATAATGTCTACTCTTGCATAAATACTCTGTGCTGTTTTTCATTGAATGTGTACATTGTTTAGTTAAATTTTAGAATCTGCCTGTATTTTGTTTCACTCAGCCTTCTTGAATACTCTCATAGCAGGCAAATTCAACACCTAGGGTCACTTTTGTAGATACTCTGAGAGTCTTGAGAGTCACACCTAGCACCTTAAGCTCCTACCCTGAATATAGGTAATAACAGATTGATTGATACATGTAATACTGCAGCTAACTGGATAATCTAAACATTAAATTAATCCAAGATGCAAAAACATATACACAAAAAACACCAAAAATTAAGACAATACAAATCCATCAAAAAGTATTAATGCATCAGAAATGACCTCCAGTGAGAATGAGTTAGAGGAAGTGCCTGAGAAATATTTCAAAAGAATGATTATAAATATGCTCAAAGAAATCAAAGAGGAAATCAAAGGAATGAAAGAATAAATCAGAATCAAAGAAGACACAGGAAACCAATTTAATGAAATAAAGAGGTCAATACAAGACATAATTAAGGAAATAGAAATAATAAAGAAAAACCAGTCAGAATTACTAGCAATGTAGAACACAGTTAATGAAATAAAAATCTCTGTAGAAAATCTCACCAGTAGAATGAAGGAAGGAGAGGACAGAATATCTAAACTAGAAGACCATGTGGCAGATCTAATACAGTCCAACAAAGAGAAAGACAAACTAATAGGAAAGTATGAATGGGAATTTCAAGATATCCAGGACACTATGAAAAGATCAAACATAAGAATCCAGGGCATAGTCGAAGGAGAATTTTACTCCAAAGGCATAGTAGGTGTTTCCAACAGAAGAGCCTACTCTTCTTCTGGGTCCCACTGAAAACTAGCAGCTTTCTGAGTCACTTGGTACATGGGACTGAAGTGAGGAATGTGCAGCCTCCAAAATCCAAATAGGTCCATTGGATGTTGAGCTTCTTTCTTAGTGGTAGGAGGAGCCAGGTGCAACAACTTATCTAACTTAACCTTAGAAAGAGCATTCCTGCATTCCCTACACCACAGAACTGGAATTTCACTGAGGTGGAAGGTTCTTGAATTTTGGGTGGATTTATTTCCCATCCCCTGATGTGCATATGCTGTTGAAACTCACTGTGTCCCAGGCTGGCCTCTAACTCACAGTAATCTTCTGATCTCTGCCTCCCAAATTCTGGGAGTTGTGTATTTTTGTAAAAACCTGGTTGATGTTAGATATTAAAGTACTATTTTTTGTCCCAATAATTCTTTTAAAGTATCAATATTTATAATTAACTAGAAATCACAACTATTATGATAAACATGCTAATGAAATTTAAAGTGTTGCATTTTTAAAACTCCTTTTAGTAAATATACAAGATAAATCTAGAAGACATTTGTCTAATTTGCTTTATATTAAGTACCTGATGGAAATAAAATTTTATGTGTTGGAGTTAGTCTATAGAATAAAAATGGATACCTGCAGAACCAAGGAAAAAAGTAAATAGTTATCATAGTAATAAGATAGGAATAGACAGAAAGAAGACACTGCTGCCTAGCTGGTTGGTGGAGGTCAAGACTGTAAGAATGTGGAAGAATAGACTACAGTCTGTGTTTGTTTTTGGCCATCTTATCATATTTCTATAAGCTAACAGAACAACTTTCTAAGGATGTAGAGCAGTTTAGCATGATGGCTGACCACTGCCAGATTATCGTGTCTGTGGAGGTCAGAAGATTTCGTCCTATATTACTTCTCACTATTTGAGCCACATGTTCTGTCAGATTTCTGGACTGCCAAACCATTATTTCCCAGTGTCTAACAAGCCAGGCATGGTGGTCCATGCCTTTACTCCTGGCACTGGGGAGGCAGGAGGATAGGAGGATCCCAGTAAATTCAAGGCCAGCCCGAGACTACATAGTGAATTCAAGGTGAATCTGGGTTAGAAGGAGACCTTAACCTTGAGAAACCAAAATAAACAAATAAATAAACATAAAGATGTCAAATGAGTTCTCTAATTTTAAAACAACTTATTCTTTAAATCTCATTTAAAAGCGCTGAATTGAGAGGTATAAAAGTCATTGATTGAGTTCTGGGAAAAATTCTTGTAGACTGACCTGCTTTGTCTTAAGAGATCTGGGAAATCAATAGATTTTTCACTTCCATTCTTAATTTCTTGAGAAAGTGCAGGAAATTCAGGTGGTTATTTTAAACACATTAAAATACTTTAATGTGAGCCTATATCAAAAAATATTTCTTTAAAACTCCAATGACTGAGTAGGCCATCGTGCTTCCATTTTGAAAAGATTTTTAGCCACAGAAAATCCCATCTGGACAGAACACAGATCAAAAAGTCATGTAAGTTCCAAGAGTCACAAAAGCATTATTTTTCAAAAGTAATCTTGAATGAAATCTTACTAAAAGAACACTTGGTTAGAATTTGTTATTATTCAGATGTACCACATTTGATTCCCATTGAGTAAAATGTTAAATAGTGAGAATTGGGAGACATGGAATATATGTCCAGAGTGAATTTGACTTTGTAATTATTTTAATACCTCCCACTCATTAATTAGACACAGTTTAGTTTATGTGATGGGTAAAGGTATGTGCCAACATGGTGGGGCTGATGGGTCCCCAAATAGCCATTAAAAATATTTTCTGAAGCTAGGCATGGTGTCACATACCTTTAATCCCAGCACTTGGGAGACAGAGGTAGGAGGATTGCCGTGAGTTCGAGGACACCCTGAGACTCCATAGTGAATCCCAGGTCAGCCTGGGCTAGAGTGAGACCCTACCTTGGAAAACAACAACAACAACAACAACAAAACAAAAAAACAAAAAAAAAATGTTTTCTGAGTGTGTCTGTGAAGGTATTTTAAGAAGAGATGAGTGTTTGAATTAGCCAACTGCAAGCAAGATTCATTATCACTGTTGCAAGTGTGCATAATGCAATCCCCAGGGATGGAGAGAACAAAAAGGCAGAAGAAGGGTGAGTTTTCTTTTTCTTCTGAATCTGAGAAATACTTTCTCCTGCCCTCAGAATGCCTGCTATTGGGCCTTGGGATTCTGGAATTTATGACATTCCTCTTCCCAACAGCATCGCCATTGACTCTCCTAATTCACAGGTGTAGGCCTTGGGCTGAAGGACAACATCTGTTTTCCAGGTTCTCCAGCTTCAAGATGGGATACTGGGGAATATGTCAGCCTCCATCAAACTGTGTGAATCAGTTCCTATGCTGAAATCCTTCTGTATGTAAGTATTTTATTGGTTCTACTCTTCTGGAGATTGCTGAGTAATGTAGTTAGCTTTGACCCTCTATGTTCAGTAATGTAGCTTAGCACTATGTTCAGTAAAATAGCTTAGCATTTTTCCTATAGTTTAGTAATGTGGCTTACTATTGGCCTTGTGTGTTCAACAATGAAACTTAACCATGGCCTCTCTGTTTAGTAATATAGCTTAGAATGGCCTTCTATTCCAGCAACATGGTTTAGCACTGGCCCTCTGTGTTCAGTAATGTAGCTTAGTGCATTCCCTATATTTCAGTATTGTCACTTAGCATTGACCCACTATACCCAGCAATGTAACTTAGTACTGGCCCTCTATGTTGTGTGACGAAGTTTAGTACTGGCCCTTTATATTGAGTAATATAGCATAGCCCTGACTTCTATGCTCAGTAATGTAGCATAACATTGACCATCTATATCCAGCAATGTAGCTTAGCACTGGTCCTTGATCTTCAGCAATATATCTTATAATTGACCATTTATGTCCACTAATGTAGTTTACTACTGGCCCACTATGTGCAGCAATGTAGCTTAGCCCTGGCCTCTATATTCAGGTATGTAGCCGAGCCTGGCTTTCTATGTTCAATGTAGCTTTGCTCTGGCCATCTGTGTTCAGTAATGTTGCTTATCCTTGCATACTATGTTCAGTAATGTAGCATGTCCCTGGCTTCTATGCTCAGTAATGTAGCATTCCTTTGACCATCTATGTTCAGTAATGCAGTTTAGCACTGGTCATCTATCTTCAGTAATGTATCTTATTGATATCCACTACTATATTACATTATTAGTTCACTATATCCAGTAATGTAGCTCAGCATTGGACCTCTACTTTCACTAATGTAGTTTAGCACTAACCCTCAGTGACCAGTAATTTAGCTTAGCCCTGGCCTTCTGTATTCAGTAATGTAGCTTAGCCTGACCCTCTATGGTTGATAATGTAGCTTAGTATTGATTTTCTAAGTCCAGTAATGTAGCTTAGCACTGGCCTCAGTATTCAGTAATGTGGTTTAACACTGGGCCTGTATGTTAAGTAGTGTAGCTTAGCACTGGCCTCTTTGTTCAGCTATGTAGAATAACATGGTCCCTCTATGATCAGTGACGTAGCTTACTCCTGGCCTTCTATGATCAGTGATATAGCTTAGGACTGGCCCTCTATATTTCAGTACACAGCTTACCACAGGCCCTTTATGTTCAGTAATGTAGTTTAGCATTAACCTCTATGACCAATTATATAGATTGTTACGGACCTCTATTCGGTAATATAGTTTAAAACTGGGCCTCAACGTTCAGTAATGTAGCTTTACACTGGCCTTCTATGTTCACTAATGTAGCTTAGCTTGGCCCTCTGTCATTAGTAATACTGTTTTGACCTGACTTCTATGTTTAGTAATGTACCTTACCGTTGATAATCTATGCCCAATAATGTAGCTTAGTCCTGGCCTCACCATTCATTAATGCAGTTTACTTACCACTGATCCTCTTTTTAACTGATGTAGTTTAGCACTGGCCCATTATATTCAGTGATGTGGCTTACCATTGACCATCTGTGCCAAGTAATACAGCTCAGCCAAGACCTCTACATTCATTAATGTAGCTTACCACTGACCTTCTTTTTCAGTGATGTAGCTTAGCACCGGCCCTTTATGTTCAATGATGTAACATGGAATCTCTGTTTAGTAATATAGTGTAGCCCTGGCCCTTTACATTCAGCAATGTAGCTTAGCACTAACCTTCAACAACTAGGAATTTACCTTAGCACTGGTGTACTACGTTCAGTAATATAGCTTAGCCCTAGACTCTGTGTTCATCAATGTAGCTTACTGTTGACTATGTATAGTAATGTAGCTTAGTATTTTCCCTCAATGTTCAGCAGTGTAGTAGAGTGCCACTGGCCCTCTATGTTCAGTAATGTATATTAGCCCTGGCCCTCTATGTTTACTAATGCTGCTTAGCATCGACTCTCTAAGTCCAAAAAGGAGCTTAAAACTAGCCCCCTATGTTCAGTAATATAGCTTAGCATTGGCCCATGGTGACCAGAAGTTTTGCTTGATGCTGCCCCTCAATACTCAGTAATATAGCCTATCAATGGTCATCTATTTCAGTAGTGTAACTTATCATTGACTCTCTATGGCCTGTAATATAACTTATCATTGGCTCTCTATGTTTAGTAATAAAATTTAGCACTGGCCTTCTAAATTCATGATTTTCATTGATGCATTATATACAGCAATGTAGCTTAGCATTGGTCCTGTCTGTTCAGCAATAGAGTTCAGTACTGACTCTTTATGACCAGATATTTAGCTAAGCACAGGCTTCTATGTTCAATAATGTAGTTCAGCACCAGCCATGTACATTCAGCTGTGTAGTTTAGTATTGGTTCTCGGTGTTCAGTAATGTAGTTTAGTGATGGCCTTTACTTTCAAATATGTTGCTTAGCATTGGCCATTTATGCTCAGTAATGTAGCTTAAAAATGACCCTCTATGGCCAGCAATTTAGTTTCGCACTGCCCCTCTAAATTCAGTAGTATAACTTAGCCTTGGCCCTCTATGTTCACCTACATTGCTTAGCTCTACACTTCTATGTTTAGTGTGCACAGGAATCAGTGGGGCCGTCTTATTTAAGTATATGCTATGTGTCATGTTTTCTGACATGATGCATAGCATATCCTTAAATATGGCTTCAGTCTTATTCTTTTTCACTTTATTGGCTCTTTCCTTAAATAAGACAGTTTCATTGAGCCTCAAATTTCTCATCTACATAGTAGACTGATAGGATTGTATATGGGAGTCCAGAGTGGCATGTAATGTGCATTTATAAATACCAGCAATTGGGCTAGAGAGGTGGCTTAGCAATTAAGTCACTTGCCTGGGAAGCCTAAGGACCCAGGTTTGATTCTCGAGGTCCCACATAAGCCAGATGCACATGGTGAAACATGTACCTGGAGCTTGTTTGCAAGGGCCAGAGGTTCCTGGCACACCTATTCTCACTCTCTCTCACACCTTCTCTTTGTCATAAATATATATATATTTAAATACCAGCAATTCTTCAAAATAACCAAGAGTTGTGTCTGGCTTTCATTTTCCCCATTACACATGGATAGAGTTAATAATTATGAAACTGTTGAAAATAGGAAAATGAAAAGTTGCATTGTTGATATGAAATTCTATTCCAGAAGATTCCCATTGAAAATTCAGATTCCAGATATTTAGTGAACATCCTGTTTCAGGGTTAAGTAACATTAAATTAATATGTATTGATTCTATTGAACTTATTAATTGGATATCAAATGCATGACTAATATTTTCTCTAATAAAAATTGAACTTTGGGGCTGAAGAGATGGCTTAGTGTTTAAGGCACTTGCCTGCAAAGCTGAGGGATGCAGGTTAGATTCCCCAGGGCCCATGTAAGCCATATGCACAAGGAGGAGCATGCATCAAGAGTTCATTTGCAGTGGCTAGAGGCCCTAACATGCCAGTTCTCTCTCTCTCTCTCTCAAATAAATGAATAAATGAATGAATAAATAAATAAATAAAATTTATTTTTAAAAAATTGAAGTTTACTGACTATAAAAGGTTCTTAAAATAAATCCACCTTCAGCCAGACATGGTGGCACATGCCTTTAATCCCAGCACTTTGGGAGGCAGAGGTAGGAGGATTGCTGTGAGTTCAAGGCCACCCTGAGAGTACATAGTGAATTCCACGTCAGCCTGGGCTAGAGCGAGACCCTACTTCAAAAAATCAAAAAACCAAAATAAATAAATACACAAATCCATTTTCATTCCTTCTTCCTTGCCTATTATTCTCTTTCCTTGGACTTCCATCTCAAAAATATAGCCTAAAATTATTATTATTATTGTTGTTGTTGTTTCTTTGAGGTAGGGTCACACTCTAGCTCAGGCTGACCTGGAAATTGCTATGTAGCCTCAGGGTGGCCTCGAACTTGTGGTGATCCCCCTACCTCTGCCTGCCGAGTGCTGGGATTAAAGACATGCGCCACCACACCTGGCCTAAAATTATTTTAAAAATTAGAGTCAATGTAATTGGCCATAAATTTGTATAGGTTGTCCATAAGAAAAAAAAAAAAAAGCAGAGTGTTTGACTCAAGAGCACAAAATAGTTGCTTTGCAGATACTTTCTTCCCTTCCCTTCCCTCCTCTTCCTTCCCCTGCCCTCTCTCCCTCCCTTCTCTCTCCCCTTCCCTTCCCTCCCCTCCCCTTCCCTTCCCTTCCCTTCCCTTCCCTTCCCTTCCCTTCCCTTCCCTTCCCTTCCCTTCCCTTCCCTTCCCTTCCCTTCCCTTCCCTTCCCTCCCCTCCCCTCCCCTCCCCTCCCCTCCCCTCCCCTCCCCTTCCCTACCTCTCCTCTTCCCTTCAATTTCCTTTCTTTTCCTCTTTTTGAAGTAGTGTCTCGCTATAGCCAGGCTGACCTGATTTACTATGTAGTCTCAGGCTGCTCTTTTTTTGTTTGTTTGGTTTTTGAGCTAGGATCTCACTCTGGCCCAGCCTGACCTGGAATTCACTATGTAGTCTCAGGGTGGCCTCGAACTCATGGCAATCCTACTACCTCTGACTCCCGAGTGCTGGGATTATAGGCGTGCCCCACTACGCCTGGCTTCCAGGGTGGTCTTAAACTCACAGTAATCCTCCTACCTCTGCCTCCCAAGTGCTGGAAATAAAGGCATGTACCATCACACATGCATGCAGTTCAAATAGTGAACAGGACAGTGAATTAACTGACTAGGAATTAACAGAATAACCAAGGGACATTGATAACAATGATGCTGTAGGGTTATAAAATGGAGGACTTTTAGCTCAACCCTCTGGTGGATGGAGTTAGGACCTTAAAAATTCAAATGCATGAATGTGGAACAACTTACAGATTTCCATATTTGAAACTGAAGTTGACTCCTAGCCAGTGTGAAGTACCGCATTTCCACCTCTTGATGAACTTCCATCGGACCTGCTTCTCTTCAAGCTTTCCTTCAATGAGAGGCTGGCCATCTTGATTCACAACTGTTGAGGGAAACAGAATGGTCAAGTCATTCATTTTCCTTCCATGTTGATTTGGCAGGTGATTAAAAGTCAGAATTCTATTGAGCCAGATCCCAATAAACACATTTGAAAAATGGGCTAATAAATTGCAAATTTAATCATTCTCTTCTCCTTCCTCCCTAAAGAATGAACAATTCATGCATGATCATGAGAAAGGTCAGAAATCCTCCAGTGAGATGTTTGGCCAGAATTAGGTTACCCAAAGAGCCCTGGTTGGCAGTATTTTTGTCCTTCCACTCATATCCAGATTCCTGTGCATCGTGATTCTTAGCTTTGTACTCATGGTGTTCTGTTTCATAGACTAGAATGATTTAAAGTTTTGCAGATTTTTGTCTACTGTTAAAACACCAACATCAAATACAGTGCCTGATAGATAGTAGGGGGAATGTGTAAATATCTGCTGCATGAACTAATGAATTTATAATCACAGATTTGATAGATCCATTGAATGTCCATTAAATCCATTAAAATGTCAGAAATTGAAAAGTTAAAACGAAGAATTTCATTCCTTTCACCAACTATATGATTCACTTTTCAAGTTCATATGAAGGAATCTGGTTTTATAGGGAGGGACAATGCAAAGCTTCACTGAGATTTGGACAGTATTTATGAATGCTTATTTGTGTTCACCTTGAAAGTGATGAAACATGTTTTTTGGTTATTTTGGAGGATAAAAATAAGTGCCTACTTGATCATATGAATACTAACTGGCTTTGTCATCATGCTTTTTTTTTTTTTTTTAATTATGGGCTGGAGAGATGGCTTAGCCATTAAGCACTTGCCTGTGAAACCTAAGGACCCTGGTTTGAGATTCCCAAGGACCCACATTAGCCAGATGCACTAGGGGGCACACGTGTCTGGAGTTCATTTGCAGTAGCTGGAGGCCCTGGTGCGCCCATTCTCTCTCTCTGTCTGTCTGTCTGCCTCTTTTTCTCTCTGTCTGTTGCTCTCAAATAAATAAGTAAACAAAAATATTTAAAAATTATTTATTTATTTGAGTGAGAGACAGAGAGACCCAGAAAAGAGAGAGAAGCAGATAGACTGTAAGTATGGGTATGCCAGGGACTCTGCAAATGAACTCCCAACACATGTGCCACTTTTTACATGTGGCTTTACATTGGTACAAGGTAATCAACCAGGCCTTTAGACTTTACAAGAAAGTGCCTTTAAATGCTGAGCCATCTCTCCATCACATTTCCTCCCCTAATATAAGTCAAGTAACTTCCTTAAACAGGAGGAATGTTCATCTTGACATAGTATTTCCAGAATAAAAATAATGAAATTGTGGTTTTCATAAACAATGTTTTGTTAAGGCTAGTCTGACATTTTCCCCTTGTCTGATGACTATTCAGTTGGAAGTTCTATTATCAACTTCAAAATAACACTCAAAATGGATGCTAAATATCACACATATTGTTAGGTAGTGATAAGGACTAAGATAAAGTTAGTACAGGGGTTGGTGTGCATGCATTTCAGTAGGTAGGAAAGAGCTTGGACATCAGAGGTGACAGTGGATCTGAGGTGGTGGTGAGGCTACTGCAAATGGACACCAGACGCATGCCCCATCTTGTGCATCTGGCTTACGTAGGTGCTGGGGAATTGAACCTGGGTCCTTAGGCTTCACAGGTAAGTGCTTTAACCACTAAGCAATCTCTGCAGCCCCTCTACTTTTTTTTTCAAGGTAGGGTTTCACCATATCCCAGGCTGACCTGGAATTCACTATGTAGTTCCAGCCTGGCCTTGAACTTACAGCCAGTCTCCTACATCTAACTCCCAAATTCTAGGATTAAAGGCATGAGCCACCACACCTGGCTTAATTCTACCTTTTATTAATACCTTTTGCTACTCATTAATTCTACTGTTATTCAAAATACCCTTACTAAATACCTACTATTCTAGGCATGTGCCAAGAGAGGGGGATTTACAAAGACAAATAGGAGAGTCTATGTCACTGAGACAGAGGAATGTAGTAGGAAAACATATACAGAGTCAGGCATAGTACAGGGACCAATTCCTGGCAGAACCATGCACGGAGTCTTACTGAAATATCTTTGAGAAACATTTATTATATGTGGGGCAAAAGGTTCCTAGTGTAGATGCTGTCCAAACTGAATTTTTAGGGATAAACAACACTTAGAAAGTGAAAGGAGAGACCAATCCCCAAAAGTTTTGGCACATATCAAGTAGAATTTAATGAATTTTAATATATGTTACAATTGTGAATATTCTTTTAACCAATTTAAATTTATTTAAATATAGTTTGCCAAATGCCATATTTACACCTTATTATAATGAATCACACAGGATTGTATAAAAATTCCCTCTGATATTGGCCTAAAGCTTGCAAAGTAAGATATTTGATTACAGACCTAAGTTGAATTTCAGAATCTGTTTCATACCAGCAGACAGGTCTTCAGCAAGTTGGTCTCTTCCTAGTGAGCTTCAGTCTCCTTTCTTGAGTTCTTATGTGTCACAACACGGCCATGTAAAAGGCTGGGTAATGGTCCACTGTGCAAGGACACTTGGCCAAGGTGGTAAGTTAGGGCTGAAATTCACCTGAAATTTACTATTTGGGTAAAACAACTCTGAATAGACAACATCCATTATAAATAAAGGTATATAAAAGTGCCATGAACAGTAGCCTTGCTTAGCCAACATCTGTACTTTTCATTATTATCATAATGCTAAACATAAAGTCATTATTATCATCATCCTTTTATGATGACCAAGTGGTTTTTAAGCATACCATAATCTAAAGGCTTTAGGAGGACCATCTCCCTTCCATCAAGTCAGAAGGTAAGAAAACTTACATAAAAGTGTTAGGAATAGTGAAAGAATCTGTGAGAATCCATAGGGATACAGAAAATCTTCTTTTTTCTTTTTTTAAATCTTTGTGGGCTAGAGAGGTGGCTAGTCTCTAGTTTTTAACCCATCTTATTACATGCTAGAACTGTTATTCTTTTTTTAAAAATTTTTTGTTCATTATTTATTTATTTATTTGAGAGCAACAGACAGAGAGAGAAAGAGGCAGATAGAGAGAGAGAGAGAGAAAGAGAATGGGCATGCCAGGGCTTCCAACCACTGCAAAACGAACTCTAGACACATGCACCCATTGTGCATCTGGCTAATGTGGGTCCTGGGGAATCTAGCCTCCAAGCAGGGTCCTTAGGCTTCACAGGTAAGCGCTTAACTGCTCAGCCATCTCTGCAGCCCTAGAACTGTTACTCTTGACATGTCTAATTGAGAACATTTATGCCTTTGTATGAATGCATGTAACCATTTGTAAGATTATTTCTGAATTGCAATTGTCTTTTTCTCCTGCTCCCTCTCTAAGGAAGTGGTTTGTTAAGGACTTCATTTGTTCCAGGCTGAAATAAAATGCAGGCATTCAGAGATTAACTCTGGGGGCCCAAGATTGAAGAAAAAAAAAAGGGATCATTTTAAATGTAAGCCATGACTGTGAGAATAGAAGCTTATAAATAGATGATCTTAAATCATTTTACTCCTCATAATATAATTTTAACTATTTATAGACCAGATGTATTTATAGTATATAATGTAGTAAAATCTTAGAAAAAAAACCTTTTGTACTCTTAACCTCTTAAAATCCATTAAAAGGGTGCATTTGGGCCAATTAAACATGTTTCAGAAAATATCAAAATGTTTTGAATATATCATTAAGAGATATCAGAATGTCTAGTATTGGAGAGCTAGCTTACTGGTTAAAGGCACTTGCTTGCAAAGCCCGATAGCCTGGATTTGATTCCATAGTACCCACGTAAAGTCAGATGCACAAAGTGGCAAATGCATCTGGAGTTTGCAATGGCAAGAGGGCTCCTGGCACACCGAATCTCGCATGTCTCTTACGCTCTCTCTTCATGGCTTACATAAATAAAATAAGATATTGGAATTTCTAATGCAAGTACTTTAGAGGAACAATACTACATATCTAAAGTAAAGTTGTAAAATACAGGTTGTGTATATGTAAAGTAACTTTCATTAATTCAAAAGATAAAAGTTTAGCTGAGTTACAGAATCAGATTAGCCTGCATAGATTTTAGGGATTTTTCTTCTAAAGTAGATTCTATAAAGAAATTCCTGAGTAGTTAGGGGTAGTTGATAATAAGAGGACATGTATACATTTTGCATGTTAATCAAAATGTATTATTTTAAATACATTTGGAAAATTAATACATAAGAAATCCAAATATAATTGCTCTGTTTTATTTTATTTTATTTGAGAGAGAGAGACAGAGAGAGAATGGACATGCCAGGGCCTTCAACAACTATAAATGAATTCCATATTTATGTGCCACCTGTGCATCTGGCTTACATGGGTCCTGGGGAATCAAACCTGGGTCAGTTTTCTTTGAAGGCAAATGCCCTAACTACTAAGCCATCTCTCCAGCCCCGTTTCATTCTCTTAATATCCGTAGGTTGTCAAGCATGAACTTGCTGAGATTATAAGTATCTTAATACGTAATTACAGCAATAAAATCTGAAGGATGTATATTAAAAGTCTTTTTATTAAGTAGGTACCTTTCAATGTATTGGCATAGGCAATGACTTTCTGAACATAGCCCCAATTGCTCAGGGAATAAAACCACTGATCAACCACTGGGATCTCATGAAATTACAAGGCTTTTGTACAGCAAAGAACACTGTGAATAGAGCAAAGAGATAACCTACAGAATGGTAGAAAATCTTTGCCAGCTAGACATCTGACAGAGGATTAATATCCAGAATATAAAAAGAACTCAAAAAACAAAACAATAAGAAATCAAACAACCCAATTAAAAAATGGGCTATGGAACTAAATAGTTCTCAAAGAAATAAATACAGATGACATATAAACATTTAAAAAGGTGTTCTACATACTTAGCCATCAGGAAAATGCAACTTAAAACTACTTTGAGATTCTATCTCAATACTTTTAGAATGGCTATCATGAAGGAAACAAATGACAATAAATGTTGGCAAGGATGTGGTAAAAGGGGAACCTTTCTACACTGTTGGTGGGAATGTAATCTGGCACAGCTATTGTGGAAATCAGTGTGGAGGTTCTTGAGACAGCTAAAAATAGATTTGCCATATGATCCAGCTATAGCACTCCTAGGCATATATCTTAATAACTCTTCTCCCTACCTTAGAGATACTTGTACAACCATGTTTATTGCTGCTTTATTCACAATAGTTAGGAGATGGAACCAGCATAGATGTCCCTCAACAGGTGAATATATAATAAAGATTTGGTATATTTACACAATGGAGTTGTATTCAGTGATAAAGAAAAATGATATTTGCAGGGAAAGGGATGGATCAGGAAAAGATTACACTGAGTTAACCCAGGCCCAGAGCCAAACGTTGCACGTTCTCTTTCATATGTGGATCCTAGCTACAAATGTTTCGAATTGTGTGTGAGCTGGAACCAAAAATCAGTAGCAGGGGCCAGTAAGCTAGAAAAAGGCTGAAAGGGAGGAAGAAGAGGGAAGGACTTTAGGGGATGACATTGTATAAATGTAAGTAGAAGAACAGATTATAGGGAGTAGAATGGCCTAAGTGAGGCCAGGGGAAGAGATTGAGTAAGAAAGGGTATGTGTGTTTGTGGAGGGAAGGCTCAATTAAAATAAAACATATGAAAGCCTAGTTTTTAAGATAATGGCACATCCAGAAACCACAGATTATTACTAGAAAATTCTCAGTGCCAGGGATGGAATACCTTCCAGTGAGTTGTTGGCCAGGGAGGTCCCTGTTCCCTCCAAAACATTACAGGCTATTGCCAAGGCCCTTGGTTTCCCAAGAGTAACAGATGGTAAGACCCTATTGTTGAAGACTTCACATGCTTGGGCAGCAAGGTCACTGAGAAATGAAGCTGGTTCTGAGCTGAGAAACCTTCTTCCTATAAACCCAACAACTGAAAGCTGAAAAAAGCTGCACTGCATGCAGCCCTATGGGAGATAGAATTCATCAGTGGTGAGAACAGTGGGCACTAGAAGACTCAAGTTTGGCCAGGCAGGCCAAATGACCAAACAGATGCAATAATGTCATGTCTTCTCTGGGGAAAACCACGACTGCTCTCTAATTGGACTTCAGGCTTGTTCTGTGGGAGGGAATACATGCCTGGTACTGAAAACTTAATCAAAAGCCTTTGGCAGGGGAGGTCATGAGACTTAGGGGTGTAAAGCCTGCTCTTCCCTGAAAGAACTAGTCTTAATATTCATATTCATGTATTAATGCTACTCTCACTTTTGGTTAAAGAAGTTCTCATTTCAGATGGCAGTGAGCACTGAGATGACCCAAAAGCCAAACATAGTGCTGAGAAGTGACAGAGGAGTGTCCACCACTGAGACATCTCTATCACACCCTCCAAGGCTTAGGGTCCATTGTAGAAGAGGTTGTAGAAACAATGTTAAGAGCCAAGGGAAGGGTAGGACTGCTTATAATGACACTGTTCAGACAGAAATTGGCCCTGATATCCATGACCTTGCAGTGCCTAGCAATACCTTCATAAGATACTTGTGATAGGAGAAAAAAAAAAGAGGACATCAAAATTAAAGACTAATGGAAAGAGAGAGGGGATATGATGGAGAGTGGAATTGTGGGGAGGAAGTGGGAGAGGGGAGGGAATTATCATGGTTTATTGTCTGTAAACATAGAAGTTGTCAATAAAAATTTTAAAGAAGTCTTTTGTTATTAGATTATTGCTGTGGGTTCTATTTCTAGCAATACTTTCATATGTTAAGTACAAAATTTTGTAAAGGCTGTCATGTATAAAATCATGAATTTATGTTGTATGTTTGTCAAAGATCTTTATGTTAAATTTCCTTTTCATAATAGAATTATAGAAGGTTCCAACCTCTGCAAACAGTAAAGTTCAGGATCTGGGTCAAGTTTTATATTACTGTATGTCATAGGCAAAAGGACTATGTTGTTACATATTACCACAGAGAGATAATTAGTTTAAGTTTATAAATGTTCAGAGAAGTTTCTAAACTGATTTTTTTTTTACTAGGCAAATGTACATGTAAATTTAAGGTATAAAATAAAACCAGAAAAGGAACTGCTGGTCCCCTATTTGGAGACAACTTTATATAGCTTCTAGACTGTTTCATATGAAATATGCATATATTTTGTCAATGTTGAATAAAGCTGTTGCTATTGGGATGATAAGCTTGCAACTCAACATTAATTCACTGCTAATAGATACTATCATAGATTTGTTATAAATATTATTATGAAAGTAGATATTGTAATATCTAATTTGGTATATACAAAACATTAAATTATTAAGATGAAATTGGCATTATTCATAAAAGGCAATATTTGATCTAAATCTTTATGTTTATTGGCTCATTGGGCTCAGTTGTCACCTTTGACCTAAAACCATGGTATTAACCACCACCTTGAACAAGTCTGCCTCATACTATAGCTGTTACCCTGAGTATTTACTAGGTAACATATTGGAACTTCTATTGAAACCAATTTTATCACTTTGAAGGCAATATCTGTAGGCTGGAAATACATACAGGGAACAGATGGGATAGTTGAAATTGGTTTGCTCTAAGAGAGCAACCAGACAACTTTTAATATCATTATAATCCCATCTGCATGCTGAATGGCACACCCTCTTGTGTCACAGCTGACAACTGCCAATGTGATGACTGGAAAGAATCATAAAGAGAAACAAGAGAGATGGCACTTGATTTTTTCCAGAAGAACTCCATCCATTCCCAGGAAAGATTTGAATATTTCTCTTCTTTATTAGGCTAGCCCTTCATTCTATTACCCTCTTGGTCCTTAGGTCTGAGAGGTTGGTTTGCAAGTTTATATCTCACTTGTCTTATCCTTGTCCAAAGTAAAAGTCCTTTACTGTTGAATTGGTGCTTCGTCTTGGTATTGATTTCACAATCAAAAAATGGAAAAGGACTCAGCTTGGGGGCAAAAACAGTTAACATATCCAGAGTGATCTCTTTGAAGCACACACCTTTTTCTTTTCTTTTTTTTTTAAATTAATTTATTTATTTGAGAGACAGATAGACAAAGATAGGCAAATAGAAAGAATGGGTAGCTGGCGAAGATTTTTTCCCATTCTGTAGGTTGCCTGTTTGCTTTTTTCACTGTGTCCTAAAAATCTTCGCCAGCTATATATCTGGTAGAGGATTAATATCTAGGATATACAAAGAACTCAAAAAGTTAAATAATAAGGAATCAAACAAGCCAATCAAAAAATGGGCCATGGAGCTAAATACAGAGTTCTCAAAGGAAGAAATATGAATGGCATATAAGCATCTAAAAAAATGGTCTAAGTCACTAGGCATCAGGGAAATGCAGATTAAAACTACATTGAGATTCCATCTCACTCCTGTCAGATTGGCCACCATCATGAAAACAAATGATCATAAATGTTGGCAGGGATGTGGAAAAAAAGGAACCCTTGTACACTGCTGGTGGGAATGCAATCTGGTCCAGCCATTGTGGAAAACAGTGTGGAGGTTCCTAAAACAGCTAAAGATTGATCTACCATATGACCCAGCTATAGCACCCCTAGGCATATATCCAAAGGACTCATCTTATTTCCTTAGAAGTACGTGCTCAACCATGTTTATGCTGCTCAATTTATAATACTTGGGAAATGGAACCAGCCTAGATGTCCCTCAACAGATGAGTGGATAATGAAGATGTGGCGCATTTACACAATGGAGTTCTACTCAGCGGTAAAGAAAAATGAAGTTATGAAATTTGCAGAAAAATGGATGGACCTGGAAAGTATTATACTAAGTGAGGTAACCCAGGCCCAGAAAGCCAAGTGCCACATGTTCTCTCTCATATGTGGATCCTGGCTACAGATGATTGGGATTCTGTGTGAGAATGAAAATACTTAGTAGCAGAGGCCAGTAAGGTAAAAAAGAGAATTGAACCTGGGTCCTTTGGCTTTGCAAGCAAGTGCCTTAACCACTAGGCAATCTCTCCAGCCCTGAAGCACACACCTTTGACAGAGCTATCCCTGCATTAATCATTAAGTAGTTTCCCTCAGCTCTTAAGACTGCGTTCCAACACAAGGCCTCAGTGGTCTCACATGGAATCATCTTTCCTTGTCTC
The DNA here is from genome assembly GCF_020740685.1 of Jaculus jaculus. Taxonomy (NCBI): domain Eukaryota; kingdom Metazoa; phylum Chordata; class Mammalia; order Rodentia; family Dipodidae; genus Jaculus; species Jaculus jaculus. The sequence continues at coordinate 65,315,360 of NC_059112.1, forward strand.
TTGAACTTCATCTTGTTCCACACCTTTCCCATGCTCTTTCTGCTTTGCACCCATTGGCTTATTTGACCTGGCTGGCTAAATTTAAGGCTTGCAGTGTCCACTGCTGTTTATCTCCACTGGTGAGTTCTCTCTCTCCCATGGAACTGCATTCAGCATAACTTTTTCAAACTTTCTGTCAGCTGGTTTATACAGAAGCAATTTTCAGCTCAGCTCCAGGAAGATTTGTCAGTGATCTTGCAGCAAAAATTTGTGGAGTTTTCAGCAATAGGGTCTTACCATCTATTTCTGATGTGAAACCAAGAGCCTTGGCAATTGTCTGTAATGTTTTAGGGTCATTAGGGACCTCTCTGGCCAACAACTCACTGAAAGGTATTCCATCTGTGGCACTGAAAAGTTTCTACTAGCTATCTATGGCTTCTGGGTGTATTGTCCAAAACAGTAGGTTTCCATATGACTTATTCATACCTTCTTAGATTTTGATTAGCTATCACCACCTTTCCTTTACTCAGTCTCTTCCCTTGACATCACTTAGGCCTTTCCACCCTCATCTCATGTACATACATACATACATACACACACACACATATATATATATATATATATATATATATATGTGTATATACATATACATATATATGTGTGTGTGTGTGTGTGTGTGTGTGTGTGTGTGTGTATGTATAATTTCTGCATCTATTGAGATGATTATGTGATTCTTGTCCTTCAGTTCATTTATATAGTGTATTATATTTATTGATTTGCATACGTTGAACCATTCCTACATCTCTGGGATAATGCCTTAATTGGTCAGGGTGAATGATCTTTCTGATATATTCTTGTATTTTGTTTGCCAATATTTTGTTGAGAATTTTTGCATCTATGTCCATGAGGGAGATTGGTCTGTAATTTTTTTTGTTGTTGTTCTATCTTGGTCTGGTTTTTGTATCAGGGTAATGGTGGCTTTGTAGAAGGAGCTTGGTTGGATTCCTTCCTTTTGTGTTTTATGGAAAAGTTTGAGGAGCATTGGTGTTAGTTATTTCATGAATGTTTTGTAAAATTCACCAGTGAATCCATCTGGTCTTGGACTTTTTTAGTTGGGAGCTTTTTTTTTTTTTTTTTTTTTTTTTAAATAAATGCTTGGATCTCTGTACTTATTATAGGTCTACTTAATGGTTAATCTCATCTTGATTTAATTTTAGTAGGGCTTTTAGATCTAGGAAATCATCCATTTCAGATTTTCAAACTTAGTGGACTGTATGTTCTTATAGTATGTGGTTATGATTTTCTGAATTTCCTTGGTATCTGTTGTAATGGTGCCATTTTCATCTCTAGTTTTAAGTTTTGTCTTTTCTCTCTTTATTCTGGTCAGATTTGCTAAGGGTTTATCAATCTTGTTTAGCTTTTCAAAGAACCAACTCTTTGTTTCATTGAGTCTTTTTTTTGGGGGGGGTGTTTTATCAATTTCTGCCCTAGTCTTTATTAATTATTCCCATTTACTGATTTTTGGTTTGCCTTGTTCTCTTTTTCCAAGGCCTTAAGGTGGAATATTATGTTGTTTACTTGTGACTTTTCTAATTTCTTAATATAGGCACTTATAGCTATAAATTTCCCTCTTAGAACTGTATTCATTGTGTCCCAAAGGTTTTGGTATATTGTGTTCTCATTCTCATTTGATTTTATGATTTTTTTATTTCCTTCTTGATTATTTCATTGCCACATTCATCATTTAGTAGGGTTTTGTTTAGGTCCCATGATTTTGTGTATGTTCTATAGCTTTTCTTCCTGTTGATGTGTAGTTTAGTCTCATTGTGATCTGATAGAGTGCAAGAAATTGTTTAAATTTTCCTGTATTGAGATTTTCTTTGTGCCCTAACATATGGTCTATTTTAGAGAATGTTCCATGTGCTATTGAAGAGAATGTGTATTCTGCAGCATTTGGGCAAAATGTTCTTTAAAAAAAATTTTTTTTTTATTTATTTGTGTGTGAGAGAGAAAGAGAGGAAGAGGAAAGTAGAGAGAAAGAGAGAATGGGTTCACAAGGGTCTCTAGCTACTGCAAACGAACTCCAGATGCAAGCACCCCCCTGTGCATCTGGCTTATGAGGGTCCTGAGGAATTGAACCAGGGTCGTTAGGCTTCACAGGTGAATGCCTTAACTGCTAAGTCATCTCTGTTATGCCTTTGGAGTAAATTCTTCTACTATGCCCTTAATTCCCTTAATTCTTATGTTTGATCTCTTCATAGTGTCCCAAATGTCTTAAAATTCCCACTCATGCTTTTCTATTAGTTTGTCTTCTCTTTGTTGGACTGTCTTCTACTTGGTCTTCTAGTTTAGATATTCTGTCCTCTCCCTGATCCATCCTATTGGTGAGACTTTCTACAGAGTTTTCTATTTGACTTACTCTCTTTTTCATTTCTAGTAGTTCTGATTGGTATTTTTTTCATTATTTCTATTTCCTTACTCACGTTTTGTATTGCCCTCCTTAGTTCATTAACTTGGTTTTCTGTGTTCTTCTTCAGGAGTTTCTTTTCTTCTTTGATTTCTTTGAGTATAGATAAAATACGTTTTTTAAAAACATCTTTGTCAGGCATTTCATCTAAAACAGTCTTGGTGGGGGTAATTTCTGATGGATTTATAATTTTTGGTGTGATTGTATTGTCTTGATTCTTTGTGTTTCTTGTAGTATAGTGTAGAGATTTTTGAATCTTGAATTAATTTGATGATTGGGTTTTCTAATTATTTGCAGTGTCTTAACCACATAAAACCAACTTTATATATCTTCAGTGCAGGAGTTTAAGGTGCCAGGTGTAGCTCTTATACTTCAAAAGAAATACAGAAGTGACCCTAGGTGTTGAATTTGTCTGCTATTCAAGTATTATAGTAGAGTTGGTAAAGCAAATTACTGGCAAATTCTAAAATTCAACTGAGCAATATAGACATTTTAATCAAAACGGGCACAGCATATTTATACAAGCATGGGGATTAAACTAAATAGATAATCTAATAAAGCTAAAGTCCCTTAAGGATTTGTGTTGCTCCATATACTTAACTACTTAACCCTTTCAACACAAGGTTGAGATTTCTAGTCTGAAGTGGGTTCTAAGTCAGCCCGTGGCCAGTTAGTCCCTGCCCTCAATAGTGACTTAAGGAAAAGACAATGGTCCTATAAATCAGGTAACATCAAAGACAACAATAGTCAAAACCAAAATACAGCTTGAGAAGGGTAAAGCCAACCACGAATATATCCTTCAAATGTAATAGATAACCTTTCCTGACATGGAGAGATTATCACTTCTAGTGCAGGCTTATGTATCTGGTTTTGTATCAGTAGCACCTCTTACCTTTCGGGATGACTTCCAATATCACCAGTGCTGAGTGCCCACCTTGATCTCTCTTAGTTCCAGGGTGAATGAGTTCTCTTCATATTCACCACCCTGATGGATGGGGGAAGGTATGCTGTGTAGGATGCCTGGAGTTGTACTGGTACTGCTCAGTTGGTCCCATTTGTATCTCCTTCAGCAGCTGCTCAGCTGGCCCCTGCTTTCTTCTCTTTCAGTTTTCTTGACTTTACATGGAGGCTAATGTTAGTGGAAAATCCCTTCACCTTGTTTCTGCTCCTGAAGCTTGGTGCCACCAGGTGATGAGGTTGGCAGGCTCACATATCAGGGCCATAGACACGTTGGTGGAATTCTGGACAGTTTTCTTCCTTCTGGAAGATCTTGGTCTCTCCTGCTTCTCTGCTGTGGTTGATACACCTTCACTTTTCAGTCAAAGAGTGTATTTTGCTATGTTACTGTTCATTTCCCTCCCTAGGCTGTTTTGGTGTTGCTAGTATGCTGCCAACTTACCTGGAAGTCCCTTGTTCTTGGATTTGATTTGTAATAATTTTTATTGAGAATTTATGTGTCTAAGTCCATCAGGAATATTGGTCTTTAATTTTATTTTTGTTTGTCTCTGTGTGGTTTTGGTATTAGTGTAATGCTGGCTTCATAGAAGTATCCAGGGAGAATGCTCTCCTTTTAAAGTATGTGAAATAATGTGAGAAGCAGTGGTTTTTAGTTCTTTTATAAAAGGTTGGTAGAATTAGGCAATTAATCCATCTGGGCCTGAGAATTTTCTAGTTGGGAGGTTTGTAATTATTCCTTCTGTGTAATTAATTGTTATAGCTCTATTCAGGTGATTTATCTCTTCTGGATTTAGTTTTCATGAGTTATGAGAGTCAAGAAATTCCAGACTTTCAAATTTTGTGGAATAGATTTGCAATAAGTCCTAATAAGTCTTCCAATTTCATAGATATGATCTCCTTTTTCATGTCTAATCTTGTTAATTAGAGTATTTTTCTCTTTTTTTAAATCTATTTGGCCAGCGGCTTATCAACCTTGTTTATTTTTTCAAAGAATCCCCCTTTGTTTCAACAATTCAAAAAAAGTATTCTTTATTTCCAATATATTGACTTTTGCTCTGGTGTTGATTATTTTTTTCCATTTGGTACTTTTGAGTTTGGATTGCTCTTGTTTTTACAAAGCCTTCAGATGGATCATTAAGTTATTTATTTAAGATCTATCTACTTTTATAATGTAGATGTTTAGAGCTAAAAAATATTCCCTTTAAGGACTGCCATCATTGTATCCCATAAGTTTTAGTATGTTTGGTTTTCACTGTCATTTGGTTCTAGAAATTATGATTTTTTTAAGTGACTCATTCATTGTTTAATAGTGTGTTGTTTAGTCTCTAGGAGATGTCATATTTTTTGTTGCTTCTTTTGTTGATTTCTAGCTTCAATGCATAATGATCAAATTAATACAGGTAGTTATGTTAATTTTCTTGAATTTAGGGAGACTTGCTTTATATACTAATAAGATCTATTTTAGAGAATGTTCCATGAGCTTGTAAGAAAAATATGTATTCTATAATTTTAGCGAAATGTTCTGTAGATGTCTGTTAAATTCATTTGATTTATGGTGTTGTTTATCTCCATTGTTTCCCTCTCTCTCTCTCTTTCTCTCTCTCTTTTGTTTGTTTTTCAAGGTACACTCTCACTCTAGCTCAGGCTACCTGGAATTCACTATGTAATCTCAGGGTATCTTTGAACTCGTGATGATCCTCCCACCTTTGCCTCCCATGTGCTGGGACTAAAGGCATGCACCACAATACCCAGGTTATCTCTACTGTTTCTTTATTTTCTGTTTAAATGATCTGTTTATGGATGATAGTGAAATATGGAAATCACCCACTATTATTGTGTTGGGACTTATTTCTATTTTAATGATAAATGAATTTTTCTTTGTAAGAGTTGGTGCACCTGTGTTTGGTGCATATACATTTATGATTTTAATATCCTCTTGTTGAACCATTCCTTGAAGAGTATAAAGCAGCCTTCTTTATCTCTTTTGATTGCTTTTTGTTTAAAGTGTTTTTTCAGATATTAGTATAGCAATAGCTGCTTGTTTTCTATTTCCATTTGCTTGGAATATCTTTTTTTCATTCTTCTACCCTAAGGTCTTGTCTGACTTTAATGGTAAGGTGGGTTTCTTATAGACAACAAAATAGATGGATCCAGTATGACGATCAAGCTTTAAACAGTGTCTTTAAAAAATTTTTTTTTGTTTATTTTTATTTATTTATTTGAGAGCAAAAGACACATACACACACACACACACACACACACACACACACAGAGAGAGAGAGAGAGAGAGAGAGAGAGAGAGAGAGAGAGAGAGGCAGGGGGGGAGGGAAAGAGGGAGGGAGAGAATGGGCATGACAAGGCCTCCAGCTACTGCAAATGAACTCCAGATGTGTGCACTCCCCTGTGCATCTGGCTAATGTGGGTCCTGGGGAATCGAGCCTTGAACCAGGGTCTTAGGCTTCACAGGCAAGTGTTTAACTACTAAGCCATCTCTCTAGCTCTAACCTTTGTCTTTTGATTGGGAAGTTGAGTGTAATGACGTGCAGAGTTATAATTAAGAAGTTTGAGTTAATCCCTGTCAAGTTGAAGGCTTTGCAAAGTTTGTTGTTTACTTTTTTAAAATTATGTTTACTTATTTATTTGAAAGAGAAAGAAGCAGATAGAAATAGAGAGAGAAAGAGAATGGGTTTGCCAGGTCCTCCAGCCACTGCAAAAGAACTCTATATGCATGTGCTACCTTGTGCGTCTAGTTGTATGTGGGTACTAGAGAATTGAATCTGGGTCCTTTGGCTTTTCAGGCAAGTCCCTTAATTGCTAAGCCATCTCTCCAGAATGAGCTTGACATCTTTTTGATCATTATTTGCTTTCAAGTTTGTTCTTTCATCTTTTATTATGAAGTATACTTTTGCTGGGTATAATATTTTGGATTGGCAGCCATGGTCTTTCAAAATTTGAAATACCCTATTCTAAGCTCCTCTGTATTTTAGAGTTTTCATTGAAAAATTGGGTGCAATTCTTATGGGCTTACCTTTGTAAGTATTGAGCTATTTATCTCTAGTAGCTTTTAGTATACTCTCTGTTTTCTGTGTTTAGTGTTATAAGTCTAATTTGACATGGTATATTTCTTTTTTTAAAATTTTTATTAGCATTTTCCATGATTATAAAAAAAATCCCATGGAAATTCCCCCCCACTTTCCCCTTTGACATGGTGTATTTCTTGTCTGGTACTGTCTACTTGATGTTCTCTGTGCCTCCTGTACCTAGATAGACCTTTCTTTTGTAAGATTTGGAAAATTTTTATAAATTTTATTGGTGATATTCTCTGTGCCTTTGGCCTGTAGTTCTTACCCTCCTTGTATGTCCATGACCTGAATATTTATCTTTTTAAGGTGTCCCACATTTCCCTAATGTTCTATTCACACATTTGGTAAATTTGTCATTGATTTTGGGCTCCTTATCTGTTTTCTCTATCTTTTTCTCAAGCCCTTACAGTATGTTTTCTACATGATATATTCTGTTGGTGAGGCTTTCTTGAGAGTCTTTTTTTTTTTAAAATTTGTTTTTCAAAATTTGAATTAATTTTATTTCCCCTATAGAGAGTCTTTTTTAATGAGTTATTTCATTTTATAACAAATATTTTTATTTATTTCTTTGTAAGCAGAGAGACAGACAGAATGAGCATACCAGGGCTTCTAGCCACTGAAAACAAACTCTAGATGCATGTGCCAACTTTGTGCATCTGGCTTTATGTGGGTACTGGGGAACTGAACTTGGGTTAATAGCCTTTCTGCTCAGGCAAATGCCTTAACTGAACCTTTACTGGTAATCCATTTCTCTCCAGCCCTGAGTTCTTTATTTTGTTATTGATTCTTATCTATTTAATTCAGTTGTCTATTGGGTTCCTTTTGCTTCTCTTCCACTTTATTCAGCCATTTATTGAGTTCTTTTTTCTTTTTCTTCCATTTTATTCAGCTCTTTATTCATAGCCTTTTAAAGTTTCCTGAAGATACTTACTGTAATTGCATTTTGGAATTTTATATCTGGAGTTTCTTTAAATTAGTTTTTGTTGGAAGCTTCCTCTGTGGGACTAAGAATTCTTGGTGGGGATATCTTGCCTTGGTTCCTTATTTTGCATTGGCCTATCTCAAGGGAAATCCTTTTGTCTTACTGAGAATGCAGCAACAACAGCTCTTGTACAGTGACGTGGCCAGTCTAGACTCAGGGAACCATGGCAATCTATCCACAGATTTGGGCTGGGCACATTGGAAGCTGAGCAAGGCTCTTCCTTCTGTGTGCAGAGATGGACCTTGAGTGGCCTGGCCTACTTAGAGCCCAGGGCTGTGAATTATGGTTGTCTTGGGAGTTCATATTGTGGTTTGGAAGTGAAGCAAGTGCCAAATTGGCTTGATCCCCAATCCTAGGCACTGGGTACTGGGACTGCATAGGGTGAGGGGGAGTGCTCACCTGTACCCCCAGCCCACTCAGTGCTTGGAGCTGAGAAGTATGATCAGCTCCCAAGTTCTACTATGGGTGGAGCAAGCAGGCAAGCAGGCTGGCATGTGAAATCAGTGCCAAATGGGCCTGATCCCCCTATTTTTGCTATGCTTTTTAAAAAATTTATTATTATTATTATATTTTATGTATCTATTTGTTAGAGACAGAGAGAGAAGAGGATGAATGGGTATGCCAGGATCTCTAGCCACTGCAAACAAACTCCAGATGCATGCATCACTATGTGCATCTGGCTTGCATGGGACCTGGAGAATCAAAACTGGGTCCTTAGGCTTTGCAGGCAAGTTCCTTAACTGCTAAGCCACCTCTCCAGGCCTCCCCTTTTATTTTGGAGAGAGAGAAGAAGAATGAGCAAAGTAGAAAGAGAAAATGGGGAGGCCAAGACCTCTTGCTTCTACAAACAGACTTTAGACACATGTGTCACTTTGTGTAACTGCCTTTATGTAGCTGCTGGGGAATGGAACCTGGGCCATCAGGCTTTGCAAACAAGTACCTCTAATAGCTGAGCCATCTCTCTAGACCCACTATACTTTTAATAGCATTTTTACTTTATTTCATTTAAAGTAATTTTTTTAAAATTTTCTTTGTTTATTTTTATTTATTTATTTGAGAGCGACAGAGAGAAAGAGGCAGACAGAGAGAGAGAATGGGCACACCAGGGCATCCAGCCACTGCAAATGAACTCCAGACGTGCATGCCCCTTGTGTATCTGGCTAACATGGGTCCTGGGGAAACGAGCCTCATACCAGGGTCCTTAGGCTTCACAGGCAAGCGCTTAACCGCTAAGCCATCTCTCCAGCCCAATATATTTTGTTTTTAATTTTTGTTCCCTTTCTTGTATTTAATTTGTTAGACTTTTCTCATTATTGGACATTTTTTCTTGTGCCCCGTGTGTTTTCTCTCTTTTTAAAACCTACACTTTCAGTAGTATTTTGATTTAATCATGTTTTTCTTAAAAAATATTTTGCTTCTTGTTTTCTTTATTATCATTTATACATTTAATTTTTAATTAAAGTTTAGATTAGCACACAAATCATGACATCTTCACATTTATCTAATTTTGTTTATATATACTTTCATTATTAAAAGGTCTTTTTCTTTTTTTTTTTATTATTTAATTGAGAGTGACAGACACAGAGAGAAAGACAGATAGAGGGAGAGAGAGAGAATGGGCGCGCCAGGGCTTCCAGCCTCTGCAAACGACCTCCAGATGCATGCGCCCCCTTGTGCATCTGGCTAACGTGGGACCTGGGGAACCGAGCCTTGAACTGGGGTCCTTAGGCTTCATAGGCAAGCGCTTAACCGCTAAGCCATCTCTCCAGCCCTCTTTTTCTTTTTTTAATTATATCTTACTATTTCTCTTCCCTTTCAACATTTGTCTTCATTCCTTTTCTTTTATCATTTTATTCATTTTACTCTGGCTCTCCTCTATTTTTTCCTTTTTTTACTTTACTTTTAATATTTACTTCAAGTGTAACTTCATAGAACACTTGTATATTTGCCATTTTCAGTGTATATTGGTACAATCTTAATGGACTTTAACTGATTTTGTCTGTTTTCTCTATCTTGTTTGATTTAGTGTTATTGTTATAGCATTTTGTTTCTTTTCTCTGGTGTTGCTGAAGAGTGAGTTTTCAAGTAATGGTTGCTCATGGAAAAGATCCCCAAATCAAGCCATATGACCCAGCTTCACCACCCTTGGGATATACCTAAAGGAAGGTTAATCATCCTGCTAGAAAAGTACACATTCACATTTATTGCTGCTATATTATGAATAGCCAAGATATCAAAACAGCCTGGATGTTCATCAACAGATGAATGGAAAAAGAAAATGTGGTATATGTACCCAATGGAGTTTTATTCAGACATAAAGAAGAAGTTCTTTCATTTGCAGGAAAGTGGGTGAAACTGAGATAATCATTGTAAGGGAATTAAGCCAGGCTCAAAATACAAAACATTGCATGCTTTCTCTCTTGCAAAGAATCTAGATTTGAATATACATACCTGTGTGTACACATCCCTACAATATGAAAGTAGGAGGGGACTATTAGAGGAGAAGAATAACTTTGAAGGGAAGTCATAATAGTGTGAAATGAGAGTACCCTGTTTCAAGAGAATGTTGCTAAAATGAAATGACCTTTTAGAGCTAAAGCTTTTAGTAGAAGAGCTAGAAGCACTATGACAAAAGTGGTATAGTGGGGTAAGAAGTAGTGTGGGTGGGGGCCAAGCTGGGAAATCCAAAAAAACAAGTGAGTTTTGTATGAGTTCCTGGGACGAGGCTGTATCTGGGCTCAGACTACATGAGAGAAGTAATTGGAAGTCAATGGAGACATATATAACATAGAAGCAGAAGGAGGACCTCCAGCCACTGCAAACGAACACCAGATGCTTGCACGGTGCATGCATCTGGAGTTTGTTTGCAGTGGCTGGAGGCCCTGGCACTCTCATTGTCTCTCTCTCTCTCTGAATCTCTGTCTGTTTCTCTTTCAAATGAATAAATAAAATATATTTTTTAAATGGTGTGTATGTAAAGTTGTACATGTATGCACTGGTGTTAGTGTGTGTGTATGTGTGTGTGTGAGAAAGAGAGAGAGAGGTGGGGGAAGAATGAATGTGGAGGTTAGGCAGCAGCTAGATGAAAACTACACTGAACTGGAGGTTGGAAGACTTGCAAGGGAAAAGGAAAAAGATTTTAAGATAATAAATTTATTGGGTTGATGGCCGTTTTTGTTTTTTTTTTTTTTCTTGTCTTGCCATTGTTCAAAGTTATCTTGGAACAAAGTGGGATGAACTTTTATGTAATTAGTACATATGCAATAGTCACTAGCAGAATGTAAATGTGAAACTGTGATGCTATGTACAACCACAACTGTGCCGTTTGTTTTTGGCACTAACTTAGCAATAAGACCATGCTTTAATACATGTGGGAGGAGGAAACACAGATAAATATAGCATTGCAGAAATACAAACAAGTTCTTTCATTATATTTAAAGTTCTATGAAAGTGACAGTGAAGAATTAAATGGAAAAGTTTCACATTAATGGACTCATAAGCTGCTTGTGCCTTAAGGGCTGGGTTCTCAGAGATAAGTTAGCCTATATTCATGATGGCATTTGGAGCAGAAAGTCATCTAGCCCACAAGAATGGTATGCATTAAAGGGAGTCCAATTGCAGATCCCAGCCAATTCTAGCGTTGGTAGAAAATTCTCATGGAGGAGGCCATCGTTATACTAATTTCATTTTGAAACCACTTTTGTTTGCCCATGTGACAGAATGCACAGCAAGCTCTCACAATGCAAATATCTGAAATCAGTTCTATAAAGGAATCATGACAGAGAACTCTCTTAAAAGAATTATTCCATTTTCTTTTAAAACCCATGAGACCTCCTATGGACAGTTACATTCAAATTATGAATATCAAGTGACTCAGAGAGTGACCACACTGGATATTATTCACATTTATATGAATTTATATGAATGCCAAAAGCTCAAGCCTTGAGAAACAGGAGTGAAAGTCACAAGATTTTCCTCCTACTTTAAGAAAAGTGAGGCTGAGTAGAAAGCCAGATAAAGCCCCAGGACAATCCCTCTGACTGGCCCTAACTGTGACAGATTCTACACAGTTCTGGGACTTGCAGAAAGCTTTACACAGCTTTCTAGAAACCAGTTACCTTCTGTTAAATTGACTTGCTCGGTCTCTATTGTCTCATTCATGTGGAGAAGTGATCTGCAATGAACATCACCAGACAGCTCTCTGGGGATTCCTGAATTATTTCTGTGCTTTTGTAATCATCTACTTTTACTTTTATAAAATGATTATCAAAACTCAGCCAACAATTAGACTGGAAATAGCTTCTATTGTAATTATTGGCCACATGTAGTAATTACACACACATTACCATATCAGTGTTCCTTTTCTTGTAAAATAAATCACCAAGGAAGTAGATCGCATCTCAAAAATTAAACTTCTTTTGGCATTTATAATGGATTATGACATTATGGAGCAAAGGTTCTTGTACTTCCAAATATTCCATGTGTTTAACTTGGATTGGCCCTTAGAGGCTGAAATTTCAGGTTTTGGAATTAGCCTGTCTGCATTAAAATCTTGATTCCATCCCTGTGTAGTTGAATGACTTCTGAGAAATTAACCTTTCTGTATTTTGGTTTTCTTATCTGTAAAATAGTCAATAATGCCAAAAAGTTGAGAAAACCACATGTATAGCTATGTATATTGTAGTTTGACAAATTATAGCCATTTCAGGACCCTATACTTTTCCAGCATTTAGTTTTCCTTGACTTTTACAGAATTGGATAAAAATATTATCTTGAGAATTAGATATTCAACTCTAGTGAATCTCTGTTGTTGATGATGGAGGTCTTAGGAATATAGTGATGAGTCATTTACCTGAAGAGTGGGAAGTATGTGAGATGACCTTGGAAATTGGTTGATGGATTATTGATTTCTGAAAGATTCCCATGGTTTGGTCTGTATATTGTAAAGGGCATTTTATATGTCTTAATTTCTTTCCTGATGATAAGTTGCCTCTTGGATTGACATCTATAAAAATGATGGCTAGCAGTGAATAAAACACTGGAACACAGACTATGTGACAATAATTATTGCATCATTTAAAAAAATACCAACAATCCAGTATATTCAGCCTCTCTTATATTAGAGTCCAATTCTCCTTCACATTCCTCCTTTCCATGGTTGGCAGGACCCCTGGCCCTATGGAGGCACTGGTGAAGCCCGAGCAGTATTCAGCACACAGTCAAGCATAGTACAGTAAGGCTCTATGACAGGTGGGAGAGTCTGACCTTTTGGTGTATCTGTGGTGACTCCTCTCATGGAGGAAAAAGGGCCAACCTTCACTTACTAGGTTCTTGACATCCTAGATAGGGCATAGTGGTGTGTTTGATATGGTTGACACACAGCCATCACATTTTAATACTTAGGGCATATTTATCTGCTATTTTTAAATTTCTTACATTTGCTGATTCAACAAATATTTATTGTATGTTAAAACAAGAAAAGGAAATATGTAATGTGTTTTCTTAGATGCCTTATGGCCCTACCTAGCAGTCCCTTCATAGCAATCACTGTACCTTGTTTATATTTTTATCTCAAAGTACAACAGCAATGCATTGCATAATAGATGAACAAGTCCTAGGCTATCTATGTATGACAAAGCAACATGTTCATTCCTAAAATGTAGGATTTAAGCATAGTGTAATTGTAAAGCTATCTCCAGGAACAATACATTTGGCCGTGGGATTATGTTAGCTTTCACTTACACATATAATTTATATGCTTATATAAAAACAAGATAGAATCAATAACACACATAAACTCTTCAGGGAGGCAAGTTGCTATTTTTTTTTTTTTTCCTGTGAAAAAGCTAGAGGATTTCTCTCAATCTTGAATCCTATTTTATGCAGGAAAATAAATGAGCAATGAAATCCAAACTCGCTGCCATTTTCAAGGCCAAACATTTTGATTCAATATGTTCAACTATAAAATAGTTGGCCTTGTGAGAGGTTTTATTGCTATATGTTCTCAGTCTATATTTAACTGTGAGGAGCACAAATGAGAAAAGAGAATGTGAAAAATATTCTCTTCAGTGCATGGCAGTAAATTTGAGAAAATATATATTAAAGGAACATGAACTTTCAGCCCCTTTTCTGAGGGGCTCATACCCCAGCCATACCTGGCCAAATTCTTCTTGAATCAAGGATTCAGTCTACTTGGAGTGGAAACTCTTCAGGGCCCTCTGAAAGTCTCCTGAGGTAAGTCTCTCACTTCACTGTGCTCACACGTGATGCTTTTTCTCTAGGCTGTATATATTTCATATGTGGTAAACTCTAGTGGAAGGTTTTATAATGTATGTGTTCAGTTCCCTAATTCTTGAGTTAACTTTGTAAAACTTGGGATGTTTCCTCTGGCATCAGCTCAATCCAGACTGTAATCAGTGACAATCTGTGCCTTACAAAAACTGGCATCCTTAGGGCCACCTTCTTCCTTCCACACCTTTTCCATGGGGTAATGCATTTTAATAGGTACCTCTCTGTGAGCCCTCCCATCTCCATCTGGCCAAATGAACACACTCTCTTTATTCAATCTCAAGATCTTGGCAGTTAACAAGAGGATAGACTTGCCACAATGGGTAATCTTAAAGATGTACAAAATCCTAAAATTAAAGGACTACATGTAGGAAGCATAACCAGTCACTTTTTGGAGAATGGCTCACCTACAAAATGCACTTGTGTCTTATTCACTAGACTTTAAAACACTTGCTGCCTAGGTCTAAAGTGCCGTTCCAGAGCAGTCTTGGTATTAAGAATGACTTTTCTTTGTTTTTTTTTTTTGTTGTTGTTTGTTTGTTTGTTTTTTGGTTTTTATTTTTTGGTTTTATGTTGTCTCGGGGTGGCCTTGAACTCACAGCAATCCTCCTACTTCTACCTCCCAAATGCTGGGATTAAAGGTGTGCACCACCACACCTGGCTAAGAACTCTTTTCTTATTGGGCAAATTAGTCATGAAATATTTCATTTTCAAGAATAGCATAACCATTTAGACAGACATATTATCAACTCTTCTCTGCTTAGATTGAACCCAGTGTAACTAGCATACAAAATGGTATTCTACTTCTGTGTGGGTAGTTACTAATCTCTCTGTGCTTCGGTTTACCATCAGGAAAGCAGAACTAATATTAGCATTTCACTTTAAGATTGTCATATTGATTTAGTGAGATAAGGTATCTTACAGATTTAGCCACAATTGTTTTTAGACAGTCGACAACTAAATTCCTTGGACAGCAGGAAAGAAACAGAATAGTGAATAATTAGTCAGTGCTCAAATAATTCCTTACTCTTTAATATATTTAATTAATTTATTTATTTGAAAGAGAGAATGAGGTTGCGAGAGAGAGAGAGAATGGGTGTGCCAGGGCCTCCAGCCACTGCAAATGAACTCCAGATGCGTGCACCCCCTTGTGCATCCGGCTTATGTGGGCCCTAGAGAATCGAACCAGGATCCTTTGTCTTTGCAGGCAAATGTCTTAACCGCTAAGCCATCTCTCTAGCCTAATTCCTTATTCTTTAAATGTTTCACTATTTACACCAGTCATCCCTCAAGCAGCCTTGTACGAGGAAACTATGAGTTCATATGGTCTGCATACTCATTCACTTCTTTAGTGTGCTTGGAGTGCTTTGAGGCTCTGGCACAGCTAGATGGAACACTTCTTTTTCTTTAACCTTCAGGGCCATTTGTGTGAGAAGACACTTTCATACTAAAATGGCTCTTCTTTCCCTCTCTCCCTCCCTGGCTTTTTCTCTCTCTCTCTCTCCCCCTCTCTCTCTCTTTTGTGTGTGTGTGTGTGTGTGTGTGTGTGTGTGTGTGTGTGTGTGTGTGTGACACTGAACCCAAGGCCTCATGCTTGTTAGACCACTGAGCTGCATTTTCAGCCCAATAGCACTTGATAACCACTTATAGGTAAGGGATTATTTTTCTCTTGCTTATTACTGGATCCATGTTTCTCTTCTTCCCCACATCTTGTCCTTTCTCTCACACCCACTCTGATAGATGACTTTCTTAGTATGAAGAGAGATCAGGCCTACTCTGGTAATCATTATAGCTTAGGGTATTTACCAAGGAGAAGGTAGATCTGTCAATCTGAGGGGTACACTGGCTCTAGAAACAGGCGGGCAGGAAGGGCTTTCACTGGCCCCCTGTCAAGCAGAGGCCACACTGCTCTGAGCAGCAAGGGGAGTTCTTACCAGTTGCTTTCTCAGGGTTATTGCACATGAAGCACTGCCATGTCCCTGCTGCTTGACTGAAGGCAAACACGTCAAAGAACCTCACTTCTTCCAGATGGAGCTGTACCTGGTTAAGGTCCTGTTTCAGGAATATAAAACACACACACAAAATGAACCTATTTGAGTGCTTTTTCGGGAAGATTGAGGGCATTGCAGTGTGAGGAGAGGACATAGAACCTGAAGTTGCCCAGAATTTTCTTATTTCTGGCAGAAGCGCCAGAATTTCTAAACAAAGGGGACAGGACACCCATGTAGTAGTACAAATGCAGGAAACACTGCTGGATGATTTGCTTTTTATTTAGGTTTCATATAAAAATTTTTCTGGGGATGGCTCAGTGGGTAAGAGTGTTTGGGCATAAGCATGAGGACCAGAGTTTGATTCCCAGGACCCATGTCCATGACCATGAATGCCTTTTACCTCTGCCCTAAGGAGGCACCCCATGTGCATGCAGGCATGGGCTTTTGGACACACACATGCCACATACACAAAAAGTAAAATAATTTCTAAAAGTTTTCCTTCCCTCTTTTATATTCATATTAAACTAGAAATCAATTACTCATACCAACAATATAGGGAGTGATGAAAAATATGTGGCTGGGCTTAACTCATGAGCCTTATCTCTATGACTGTTTTAGTCTTAGGTTTTATTGAAAATGTAAATGCAAATTTTGTATTCTATTCCGTAATGTGGATATTATTTTAATGGAAATAATATCTTAATTTGTTTATCATAAACTAGTGAGCTTCCACCCTCCCTGTGAGTAGCTGAGTGGAATCTGATATACAAGAAGGATGCCCATGTTTAGGTGGCCTGTGGCACCCTGACACGCTGTTGCTTTAGAAGAGGCAGAGGGGAGCAGCTACATTAGATTCTAAGACATGATTAGCCTAATCAAATCAAGTATTTCCACTGTCCTCCAAGGTTTTCCCATTATGTAAATAACTTGTGTCTTTCTTCTACAGTCAGGCTGCAGTCTCCAATTGGTTCTTCTGCCAAGAAGGGTTTCATGTTGTTTTTGTCTTGACCATGTTTGTGTCTTTCCTCTGTTCAACTGGAATCTTATTTCTTTGGCTTTGGCTCCTCTACTCTTATCTTCTCTGCCTATGGTAATAATTCCTAGCATTACCAAGAGCCAGTGATTCTCACAACATTTGTATGGCTTCTAATGGCTCTGAGTAGGGAATGGCTATGTGGCTACTGAGACTATCTTTGAGTTACTGCTTCTCCATTGTTGACACGGGCTAGGAGTCTGCCAGACTCTAAGCTCCTTGAGCAGAACTCTGTTCACAGTTCTCTCCCAGGCTCCAGTCTAGCATCAGGAATGGAAAAGCATTTAGTTTACAGGCTGAGGGCCAAGCCCATTTTTCAATAATCTATGAAAGGTATAACAAAAATGTAAAGAAAATTCTTTTTAGAGAGCTTTTATGATTACCAGACTATAAACCCAGCAAGGACAGGGATTTTGTTTGCTATATCGGTACTGTAAGCCTCGACCCCTAAACATGCCTCTCTCACAGCAAGCACCAAAACACATTCATGGAGTAACAAAAGGCCAAACTGGGACCAGAAGTGAATATTTTTGGCAGTCTTGATTGGGATTATTTTGACTTGTGTTCTGGAGTTGGACATTATTGGGGCTCAGCATGTGGAACACAGTGTTTTGGATTCCTCACATTTAATAGCTCATCACAGGCATTTCCATAGTCAGTGCATCTTCAGAAATGTTTGAACAAAAGTGATTTAGAATGTGCTCATTGGAAAAATGGAGACTTTTTTTTTTTTTGAAAAAGAATGTTCCCCAAGCTAAATACTGAAGAAGCACCTGGGAGTTTTGTAGGTTTCAAAGGATGAAATCCATATTAAAATTTATGGGGAAAAAGCAGATGCTCATAAATATTGGTTTCAAAACTGTGAGTCTCTGAAGTCCAACTGGGCCATTGGCATGCACGTCACTGCTCTGTTCCCACACAATTAAGGATCAATTTTTCATTCCCCACAAACACTACTAGCAAACAAAGTACGTAAATAATACTTAAGGCTTCCTTTCTTTTTCCCACTCTGAGACCAGACATGTCCCAAGTTGTTGCCTATAATCCACAATTGTCTTGACTAAAAGTTGCTTAGAAAGTTTAAGACAGATGGTAAGCTGCATCCCAGTGCTTGGGTTTTGAAGCCGAAAGTAGGCTAACCTCTTTAGAGGATTTAGGTGTTATGCAAAGGGAACTGAGTATAGAAGATAGACGATAGTTGTATGAACTATTGAAGTTGGCAGTCATAGCTGACTTAAATAGACAGATGAAACACATGTAATTTTAAATACCTGTGGAATATCACAGTAAAATATGTTACAAAACAAGAAAGTGCAGACTAACTACCAGTGATACCCAAGTCTGGGGATTTTGACCTCTTAGATGTGCTTGGTGTCATTGCCTGTCTTTCCTACTTACCTTTATCCTTCTGGGTCCTAGAGATCCCTGTGTCTTGCCTAAGAATTTCTTTTTCTAAGAACTTCTATATGGCTGCCTTAGCACCTCCTTCTCTTCCTTTTCCTCTCCCTTCTTCCCTTACTTTTATTTTTCTCCAAATTGATTTAGAAAATTACAAACTGCGTTTTCGATAACTAGACTCCAGAATTATTTTAAAAAAAGAAGAACTTGTATCTCTGTCACTCATTAAGTATTTAAGTTCTAATGGGATTGGGTCAGAATGACCTTCAGATGACCTTCCAATAATTTTCATCTCCTGGTGTTCATCTTCTTGTAGAATCCCCTGCCCTATGACTCTCAAGTCTATGGCAAGGATGACAAGCTATCATTTCATAAACAAACACACACTCCATACAGAAGATCCACCCTTTTAAAGGATGCACTGGGAGATTCCTCTATTGGCCTTGATCTTTAGGAAATGAGTAGTTTCCAGTAGCCAGTAACAGATCAAGAACTTTGGTTTTAAGATAGCAAGAAAATGGTTTCTTCCAACAACCTGGCCATCTGGTCAATTCTCAAAGTCAATGCAGATTCCATACTTCAAATAAGGCCTCAGTAAGTAGGAAGTATAGTGAAGTTCCAATTATTTATGTTTACTTAGAAAAAGGTTACATAATGATATTAGTAAGCATGTTGTAAGAAGGATTTTCCTAGAGAACATCACTTTATTGAAAAAAGGTAAAAACTCACTGGAGGGAAAAAATAGTCTTTGAAAACAGTTGGATAGAGAAGTTTGTCTCCAACTTTAGAAAAAAAAATCATTAATGAACTAGGAATTTGGAAAGCTACATAAAAAGTCTCTTGCAGGCCACTTATGAGAAAACTAAAGAAGGGAGTATGGAAGGAAAAGAGGGTATTTGCATCATGGCTTTGCTGACAAACAGCACAAGTCAACACAATGTGTTCTGCAAATGCTTGAGGTTGCCTATGGATCTTATATTGTGGTCAAGGTACTGAGAGAGGGTACTGTGAAGCAATTTTCCAGAAACCAGAAAAAGCACACATCTGGAAGAACTTTAGGTTCTGGCACATTTGAATTCCATACTAAAGCTATCTGTGCAAAGAAAGATAGCAGGCTTGCCTGGTGTGCTCTTGTGTGCTGCCGGGTCGATAGTTGAAGTGTGCCTTAAGAAATGTGAACAAAAGTTTTATAAAGTCTCCAGTGTGTTAATAATAAAGAAGATATTTTCCTAGTTATTTCTAGTACACATACTCCCACTATAAGTAGTCCCAGGGTGAAATGAATTTACTGAAGTAATATAACTAAGACATAATATCTTGTAAGAAACATTCCATTGAATGAATCAATTAGGAAAAGAGATGTTAAAGAATGCCCACCCTAACATTTATCTCTTTATTCTTTCAATTTCTATGAAACAGTGCTATATCACACAATTCAGAATGCCTAGTTTTCCAAGCACCTAGCATCTGATGATGGGTAAAGAGACAAGAACAGTGCAGTTCTGAGTACTAAGAACCACATTCCTCTCACAGAGAAGCAGAACTTTGTGTGTGTTGTGATTTCTACTGAGCATCTTGGGGGTGACTCTTGGTCCCCAAATGAAAGGAAGTTTCTTTATGAAGATCATCGTCCATGTAATGGTCACAGCTTTTGAAAATATGTGGAATAGTGGTTTGTTTAACAAACTATTACTTTTCTTACTGAAGTACATGGATCTTATTTCTAGGTTATACCAATTACCATTGGTAAAAAGCATTTAGCTTTTCTGCTTTCATGCTTATTCAACTATTACCACTAGGCTTTTCAGAATACTTTCCCCCAATTTTCAGAGATTATTCTTCCTATGTTGTTTTGGCTGAACCAGATTTCATTTCAAGAAATTCTGCCTCAGTCTTCTGAATAGCTAAGACAACAGGCACATGCCACCACACCCATCTCTAGAACATAGTTTTATTTCTTAATACCTGTATTTTGGGAGCTTAGTGGCTAAGTAATTGCCTAGCCTGTGCAAGGCCCCAGGCTTAAATCTGAAAGATATAATGGAAATAAAATATTAAGATCGCCTATATCTCTCTATATATTACAGGAGGTCATTTTATTTCCTTTCATTTAACAAGTATTTAAAATGAAATGTTAATTGAAGAAGGCTATTTATATGAATTCATTAATATGTCAAGCTGTTTCTAAGACTGTAAGGTTTTTCAAATTATCAATTCTCAGTTGATATCCACATCAAGAATCTTTGGGAAACTTGATGCAAATCTTAGAGGTTTCTTCCTCAGGAGTCTAACCTCATAAGCCTGTATCCAGGCTTGGGCATAAGTGGTTTTTTTTAATATCTTTTAAAAATTTTTAAATTTTTATTTATTTGTGTGTGAGAGAGAAAGTGGTAGATAGAGAGAATGGCTGTGTCAGGGCCTTTGGCCACAGCAAACAAACTCCAGACGCATGTGCTACTATGTGAATCTGACTTATATGGGTCCTGGGGAATCAAACTTGGGTTCTTTGGCTTTGCAGGCAAGTGCCTTAACCACTAAGCAATCTCTCCAGCTCTAAAAATATTTTTTAATATTTTATTTGTTTGAGAGAGAGAGAGAGAGAGAAAAAAGGCAGATATATACAAAAGACAGAAAGGGCACACCAGGGTCCCTAGCCACTGCAAATGAACTCCAGATTCATGCACCATTATGTGCATCTGGCTTATGGAGGTTCTGGGGAATTGAACCTGGGACAATTGGCTTTGAAAG
Organism: Jaculus jaculus; assembly: GCF_020740685.1. Taxonomy (NCBI): domain Eukaryota; kingdom Metazoa; phylum Chordata; class Mammalia; order Rodentia; family Dipodidae; genus Jaculus; species Jaculus jaculus. The sequence continues at coordinate 65,336,286 of NC_059112.1, forward strand.
CAACTCAACCGCTAAGCCATCTCTCCAGTTCAACATATTTTTTAAAATATTTTATTTATTAGTGAGAGAGAGGGGGAGGGAAAGAAGAAGGGAGAGAATGAGTATGCCGAGACCTTCTGCCATTGCAAATAAACTCCAGATGCATGAGCCACCATGCTTTGTGTGAGTTCTGGGGAATTGAACTTAGACCCTTAGGCTTTGTAGGCAAGCACTTTAATTGCTAATCTATCTCTCCAACCCAGCATATGTGTTTTTAAACAAGCTTCCCAAGTTATTCTGTTATGTACTTTCTGGAAAATGAAACCTACACTTTTGGAAACAGATGTGGGGATGGCTGGTCTGTGTCTATTAATTGCTATTTGAGGAATTTGTCAATTTCCTGGTATAAATGCTCACACTTTTCTACAATATTTGGTTTCATGAGACAAAATTTATAGTCTGGTCACACAAGCACAATTTTTATTTTTAAAAATCAGAAATGTTATTATCCCCAATTGTGCAATATGGAAGAGTTGAGGTGTGGAAATCACTGGGCTTACTTTGAAATTTTGTAGAAGTCTGCACTGTGTGGGGAAAGAGTGTCAGGAGACAGATGCTTAACAGAGGAAGCAGAGAGCCAACATAGACATGGAGAACTCAGAATGTTTTTGTCTTCAACATGGATGCCACAATTGTGCTCTGTGCCATTGCCTCTGTTTTTCTATTCCAAACTAGTATGGGTAATCTAGGAATCTAAGAAATGATCCACACTTCTTCCTAATGCTACAGATTACTACATAAATTTGGTGTTCTTTCTGTCCTTTGGAAGCCTGGGCTTTTTAGTTTCTATTTCATTAATTTCTGCCCTAATCTTTATTATCTTTGTTATTTTTTCCCATCTATTGATTTTTGGTTTGGCTTGTTCTTCTTTTTCCAAGACCTTAAGGTGAAGCATTAAATTGTTTACTTGTGACTTTTCTAATTTCTTTCTTTCTTTCTTTCTTTTTTTTTTGGGGGGGGGTTCTTCAAGGTATGGAATTAACTATGTAGTCTCAGGTGGCCTCGAACTCACAGCGATCTTCCTACCTCTACCTCCTGAGTGCTGGGATTAAAGGCATGAGCCACCACACTCAACTTTCTAATTTCTTAATATAAGCACTTAAAGCTACAAATTAAGATTTGCTTTGTGTCCTAATATATGGCCAGTTTTAGAGAATATTCCATGTATTGCTGAAAAGAATGTGTATTCTGTAGCATGTGGATGAAATTTCCCATATATATCTGTTAGGTCCATTTGTTCTATGACCTCATTTAATCCATATGCATATCTGTTTATTTTATTTTATTTTTTTGCTGGAATGACCTGTCACTTGATGAGAGTGGGACATTGAAGTCACCCATTACAACTGTGTTTGGTTTATCTGTGACCTTAGTTCTAATAGTGTTTGTTAGATGAAATTGGGAAACCCCATGTTAGGTACATATATGTTTAGGATTGTAATGTCCTCCTGTTGGAGTGTTCCTTTAATCAATATAAAGTGACGTTCTTTATCTTTCCTAACTAATGTTGGCCTGAAGACTGCCCTGTCAGAAATTAGGATAGTGATCCCTGCTTGTTTTCCAGGCCCATTAGCTTGAAACATCATTTTTCAATCTTTTACCCTAAGACAATGTCCATATTTTATAGAAAGGTGAGTTTCTTGTAGGTAAAAAATTGAAGGATCCTGCTTTTTTGTGTGTGTTTTTTTTGAGGTAGGGTGTCACTCTAGCCCAAGCTGACCTGGAATTCACTATGGAGTCTCAGAGTGGCCTCGAACTCACGGCAATCCTCCTACCTCTGCCTCCTGAGTGGTGGGATTGAAGGCATGCACCACCACGCCCAGAAGATCCTGCTTTTTAATCCAGTCTGCAAACCTGTGTCTTTTGGTTGGGGCATTGAGGCTGTTGATATTAAGAGTTATTATACCAGGTGGAGTGGCACACGCCTTTAATCCCAGCACTCAGGAGGCAGAGGTAGGAGGATTGCTGTGAGTTTGAGGCCACCTGAGATTACATAGTGAATTCCATGTCAGCCTGGGCTAGAATGAGACCCTACCTTGAACAACAACAACAAAGAAAGAGTTACTATTGAAAGGTGTGTATTTATTTATTTATTTATTATTTTTGCCATTTTTCTTGTTTTGTAGTTCTTCTGGTTTTACCTTGCTCTTTTGAATTAACTGGGATATGAGTACGGTTTGTTTTTTCCAGGTTCCTTATATGTGTGCTTTTTTTTCTCTTCAACATGGAGAATCCTTTCAAGTGTTTTCTGTAGATCTTGTTTTATCTTCAAATCTTCCTTTAGCCTGCTTTTGTTGTGGTATGTCCTTATTTCTTTGTCTATTTAAATGGAATAGCTTTGCAGGATAAAGTAATCTTGATTGACAGTTATCTTGCAGCATTTGGAATACATTCGGAACCCTTCTGGTTTTTAAAGTTTGTGTTGACTAATCTGCTGTTATCCTGATGGGCTTGCCTTTGTATGTGACTTGATTTTTCTAACTGCTTTCATTATATTTTCTTTGGTTTGTGTTTTTGTAGTTTTAATTATAATATTATGGTAAGAGATTCTTTCCTGATTTTGTCTGTTCGGCATTTTATAGGCTTCCTATATCTATATTGGCATCACTTTCCTTATTTGGAAGAAGATTTTTCTTCTGTTTTTGTTGAAAATGCCTGTTATGCCTTTGGAGAGAATTTCTTCTCCTTCTACTATTGCCTGAATTCCTTTCTTTTCTGAAATAATTTTAATTAATTAATTTATTAGAGATATAGAGAAGGAGAGAGAGAGAGAAAGAGAGAGAGAGAGAGAAAATGGGCACATCAGGGCTTCTAGCCACTGCAAACAAACTCCAGATGCATGTGCCACCAAGTGTGTCTGGTTTACATGGGACCTGGAGAGTCAAACCTGGGTCCTTAGGCTTCATAGGCAAGTGCCTTAACTGTAAACCATCTCTCCAGCCCTATGCCATAAATTCTTATATTTGATCTCTTCATAGTGCTCTAAATGTCTTGAAAATCCCATTCATGCCTTCCTAATAGTTTGTTTTTGTCTTTGTACCTGTATTAGATCTGCCACCTGGTCTTTTAGTTTAGATATTCTGTCCTCTCCTTGATCCATTCTACTGGTGAAATTTTCTACAGAGTTTTCTATTTGACTTACTCTGATTTTCATTTCTAGTATTTCTGATTGGTACTTTTTCATTATTTCTATTTCCTTATTCATGTTTTGTACTGACCTACTTATTTCATTAAGTTGGTTTCCTGTGTCTTCTTGGGATTCCTTCCGGAGTTGGTTTTCTTCTTTGATTCCTTTAATTTCTTCTTTGATTTCTTTGAACATAGATATAATCTTTGTGGGTTTTTTTTTTTTTTAATAAATCTTTGTCAGGCATTTCATCTAATGCAGTCTCACTCACTGGAGGCCATTACTGGTGGATTTATAATTTTTGGTGGGATTGTATTGTCTTGATATTTTGTATTTCTTATATTACAATGTAGAGATTTTTGCATCTTGAGTTAATTTTATGGTTGGGTTTTATAATTATCTGCAGTGTTCTTAGCCATGCAAATCTGACTTTATATATCTTCAGTGTAGGTGCCAGGTGTTGGTCTTATACTCCAAGAGAAACAAAGAAGTGACCCTAGGTGTTGAGTTTGCCTGCAATTCAAGTAGTATAGTAGATTAAGTGAAGAAAATTACTGGCAAATTCTAAACTTCAGCTGAGCAATATAGGCATTCAATCATAACCAGCACAGAGTATCTTTACAAGCGGGTGGATTAAACTAAACAGTTAGTCTAGTAAAGCCAAAGTTCCTAAGGGTGTGTGTTGTGCTACACCCTTAATCCTGTCAACTGGGAGGTTGAGGTTTCTAGTCTGAAAAGGGTTCCAAGTTAGCCTGGGTCCAGTCAGTTCCTGCCCCAATAATGACAGAAGAAAAAGACAAAGGCCCTAAAAATTAGGAAACATCAAAAGCCACAATAGTCAACACCAAAATACAGCTTATTTGAGAAGGGTAAAGCCAACCAAGAATATGTCATTCAAATGAAATATATAACCTTTCCTGACATGGAAATAGAGCTAAGCACTTCCAGTGCAGGCTTAGGTATCTGGCTTTGTATAAGTAGGCCTTGTTACCTTTTAAGATGGCTTCCAATCTCACCAATGCTGAATGCCATCTCGATCCCTCTTGGTGCTGGGTGGCCAGGGGTGAGTGAGTTCTCCAGACATTCACAGCCCTGATGGTTGGGGGATGGGAGACTTTTCAGGGTGCCTGGAGTTGTACTGGAGCTGCTCAGCTGGTACCATTTGTATTCCTCAGCAGCTGCTCAGCTGGTCTCTGCTGTCTTCCCTTTCAGGTTTCTTGACTTTGTGAGGATGTTGATTGGGTGGAAAATTCCTCACCTTGTTTCTGCTCCTTTAGGACTTTTACCATGGAGGGATGTTGGATTTTGTCAAATGCCTTTTCTGCATCTATTGAGATGACCATGTAATTTTTGTCCTTCAGTCCATTTATATCATGTATTACATTTATCAATTTGCACATGTTGAATCATCCCTGTAGAAATCCCTCTGGGATAAAGCATATTTGGTTGGATTGGATGATCTTATTGATATATTCTTATATTCTATTTTCCAGCATTTTGTTGAGAATTTTTGCATATATGTTCATGAGGGAGATTGGTGTGTAATTTTCTTTTTAAAAAAGTTGTCTTTGTTTGATTTTGGTAACGGGTTAATGCTGGCTTTGTAGAAGGAGTTTGATAGTATTCCTTCTTTTGTATTTTATGGAAAAGATTGAGAAGTATTGGCGTTAGTTCTTTCATGAAGGTCTGATAAAATTCATCAGTGAACCCATCTGTGCCTGGACTTTTTTTTAGTTAGGAGATTTTTTTTTTCACAACTGTTTTGTTCTCTGTGCTTGTTATTGGTCTATTTGAATAGTTTGTCTCATCTTGATTTAATTTTGGTAGGTCATATAAATCACAGAAATTATCAATTTCTTTCAGATTTTTAAACTTAATGGAGCATATGTTCTTAAAGTATGTCCTCATGATTTTCTAAATTTCATTGGTATCTGGTATAATGGTGTATGTTTCATCTTTAATTTTATTGACTTGTTTCTCTTCTTTCTTTTGGTAAGCTTTGCTAAGTGTTTATCAATCTTGTTTATCCTTTCAAAGAATCAACTATTTGTTTCATTGATACTTTAGATTGTTTTAATTATTTGTTTTTTGTTTCTATTTCATTAATTTCTGCCATAATCTTTATTATTTCTTCCCATCTACTGATTTTTTTGGTTTGCCTTGTTCTTTTTCCAAGGGCTTAAGGTGAACATTAAGTTGTTTACTTGCGACATTTCTAATTTTCTAGTATAGGCACTTAAAGCTCTAAATTTCCCTCTTAGAACTGCCTTCATTGTGTCTCAAATTCTTTCTTTTTTAAATTTTTTGTTCATTTTTGACAGAGAGAGAAAGAGAGAGAGAGAGAGAGAGAGAGAGAGAGAGAGAGAGAGAGAGAGAATGGGAGCGCCAGGGCCTCCAGCCACTGCAAACGAACTCCAGACACATGTGCCCCCTTGTGCATCTGGCTAACGTGGGTCCTGGGGAACCGAGCCTCGAACCGGGGTCCTTAGGCTTCATAGGCAAGCGCTTAACCGCTAAGCCATCTCTCTAGCCCTCAAATTCTATGATTTTTTTTATTTCCTTCTTGATTTCTTCATTGACCCACTTGTCATTTAGTAGTGTACTATTTAGTTTCCATGATTTTGTGCATTCTCTATAGCTTTTCTTGCTGTTTATTTGTAGTTTAATCCCATTGTGATCAAAGAGAGTACAAGGAATTATTTTAGTTTTCCTGTACTTGTAAATCCAATTTTATATATCTTTAGGGTAGGAGCTTAAGGTGCTAGGTGTCACTCTAATATTACTCCCAGAGTAACAGCAGAAGTGACTTTAGGTATTGAGTTTGCCCACTATTGCATGTATTTTAATAGGCTGTGTGGGGCAAATTACTGGAAAATGCTAAAATTCAACTGAGCAATATATTCACATTCAGTCAAAGCCAGTACAGAGTATTTATGCAAGCATGAGGACTTAAACAAATAGATAACCTAATAAAGTCAAAGTTCCTAAAGGTGTATGTTGTCCCACACCCTTTATCCTGCCAACTAGGAGGCTGAGATTTCTGGTCTGAAACGGGTTCCAGGTCAGCCTGGGGTCTAATGGGACCCTGCCCCCAATAATGACAGAAGAAAAAGACAAAGGCCTTATAAATCAGGAAACATCAAAGGCAACAATAGGCAATGCTAAGATACAATTTATTAGAGAAGGGTAAAGCCAACCAAGAATACATCAGTCAAATCTAACATATAACCTGCCCTGTCGTGTAAGGTGAGATGAGCACTTCCAGTGCAGCCCAGTGTACCGGGCTTTGTGTAAGTAAGCCCTGTTACCTTTTGGGATGGCTTCCAATCTCACCTATGTTAAATGTTCACCTTTGTCCCCCTCTGTTGTGTTGTGAACTTGGTTAGGTTGCTTGGTCACTGGATCTGGTGTTCTGATTGGTTGTGCTGGATGCTGTGTGGCTGGGTGATGGTTCTTCAGTGGTTTTTAGCATTGGCAATTGAAGGGAGGCTGTGCAGGGTGTCTGAAATTTTACCAGAGCTATTCACCTGGTCCCTGCTGCCTTCTCTTTCTGGTTTCTTGACTTTGTGAGGAGGCTGGTGTGAGTGGAAAATCTCTTCACCTGGCTTCTGCTTCTGTAGCTCAGGCCAGGTGAGCATGTGGACCCAGTGCCTTGGCAGGAGCTAATTATTTTTGGTTTCCTGCTTGCTAGAAGCTCTGGATCTCTCCTGTTTCTCTTATGTGGCTGAAATTTCTTTATACTCCCTTATTTTTTGGTAGAAGAGTGTATTTTTGACTTTTATTCTTTTCCACACTCCTTAGGCTGCTTTGGGCATGGCTACTACTCTCCCATCTTACCTGGAAGCTGGATTTGGAGGGAATCAATTCTTTAATCTGTCTTTGGTTCCCTGCCTGAGGTGAGTAGATGTTTGTTCATGTCTTCCCAGGAGAAGTCATACAACATTTAGTGACACAATGTTCAAATAAAATATTATTTACCCTGGTGATCTCCTGTCCTAAAGTTTCTACAATCTTCCTAAAGAGCACCACTAGCTGGGGTACAAGTGTTGAAATACATGAGCCTATGGGAGACAGTTTATATTTATACCACAACACTCTGCTTCTGGCCCTTATAGGCTCCATGGCTATCTCATGATACAAAATATATTCAGTCCAATAAAAAATGCCCATAGTCTTTCACAGGCTCCAAACTGTTCAAAAGTTCAAAGTCTCACCTGAGACTTGAAACTGTCTCTTAACTGTGAAACTTTTAAAATCAAAACATAGGTTACATACTCCAAACATATACTGCTCCAGAATAAACATTGCCATTCTTAAAGGGAGGAATGAGAGCATAGCAAGGAAAGACTGGATAGCAGAAAGGCTAAAATCCTGCAGGGAAAACAGTAACTCCTGTAGCTCTATGTCCAGTTCCTGAGACTTGTGATGAAATCATCTAGGCTCCAAAAGGTTTGGGTAACCCTACCCATCCAGTTCTGTTGCCCATAGTACACATGACATCTGTTGAGGGCCAGATGGACTCTCAGCTGGCAGCTTGCTTTGGCAGATGTCCTGACACCTCCACCACCCTGGAGTTTCTATTGCTACGTAGGGTTTACTTTCGTAGCTTTCTACAGTGACTTCTCAAAGCATCCTTGCAGGAAATCTGACCCTACCTCCTATCATCTGGCCTGAGTGGCTCTCTGGAGCCATGGTGAATACTCCACAAACCCCTCTATCTTGCAGCTTTCATGCCTGAAAATCTGGTACCACATGGATGTTGCTGCCAAGTTCTACTGCAAGCTCAAAATGGAGTCAGAGCAACCTCCTCATGCTGACCCTGGGCATTCCAGAATTCTCTGCTCAGGTCATTGCTTTTTCAAAGGAATTTTCATTCTTATAAGATAGAGCCTTCAGTGGGTTGGGTCTTGCCCTCAGGAAATGTTTCTTATCATCCCAGTGTAGAATAGCATATTTTTCTTTGGTGCTAAACCCCTTAATAAGTACAACTGCTTTGCTAGTTGTAGTATTCAGAACTTTAAACTTGCTTACATTTTTCTCCTTGCCAAATTTCACATTTTTTATATCTTTTCATTCTTCATTTTACTCTCTTTTACTGTAGAACTGAATAGAAGCAGGTAAGAGAAGCTATGACACAGATTTAATGCTACTGTGCATTGAAATTTACTCCACCAAATGCAATAGCCCATTACTTTTAAATTCAACCTCACTCAAGTTTGTAGATCATGGGCTGATTGCAACCAGGATTTCACATGAACTGATTCTAGCCTAGTTCCCTATAGAGTCCATTTTCCTCTCTGAAACCTCATGAACCCTTGGTTCTTCACAGAACAAATTTCTCTCAGTCTTCTAGTCTCACAAACTTCCACCTAAATGGTCTATTAAGCTGTGCTTGTGGCGTTGTAAGGCTTCTCTAACCCAAAGTTCCAAATTTTTCCACATTCTTCCCAAGAACCATTTTCAAAGCTTAGGAACCACATGGCAAAGCTTTTCACAGCAAAGGTCCATTTCATTAAAAAAAAAAAAATTATTTGCAAGTAGAGAGAGAAAGAGGATGGGGGTTAGGAATATCAGGGACTTCTGTAGGGGCAATCATGTTCTACTTTGTGCATCTGGCTTTATGTGGGTACTGGGGAATCAAACCCAGGCTGTCAGACTTTGAAAGCAAGCACCTTTAATTTCTAAGCCATCTCCCCAGCCCAAGGCCCCACTTCTTTATATCAATTTTCTCTATGCCCCTCCCCGGCTCTGCAGTGATTCTGTGCATACACTTACTACCCTTGATGTCTTCAACTGCTCCTACTCATACAAACATGGAAAAAAGAGTACCTCATATGTATCCCCAAGGATATATTTGAGACAGTCACTCCAGTGTGGGGTTACTGGATCTCAGCTATTCATGTTGATTAATGGAGAAAACGTTTTTGTGTTTCTTGATAGTTATGGTTTTCTGAGAAAATTTTACTAAATGGTAGGAACTAGGCTAAAAAAATAAACTTTAAAAGTAAACGTATGGCTTACTAGAAAATGAGATACCATCTTGAGAGATTTGTTTTTTCAGATATGTGTTTGAGATTCAAGGTGAGAATGGAGCAAAGGGTCATGGAGAAGTTCCTGGACATTGGTTGTCAAGCTGGAGACACTGGTCTAATCTTTTCTTTGGAAAGACTTGCTTATACTCCACAGGGTAAAAGCCTAGTCCCCTTACCAAAGAGAAGAGATGTTTTTCCTCCCCTCCATTCATAAGAAGCAGAGGGACAGCTGTCTGTCCTCTATATTATGCCTAGTCATCTTTTCATGGTTTTTACCTATTGTACTGACTAGAGAATATGTTGGATGACATATGGTCCTCAATTATGTTGCCTCAGGGGTCACAAAACAAACAAACAAAGGGGACTGGCAAGGCTATTTGAGAAAAGAGTAATCTTATCTCTAGCAGCTTTGTTTCATGAGGTATTAAAATTTTTACATCATGCATATCCTTAGTGTCACTGGATTCTGCCAAATTGCTTTACAAAGTGATCTTCAAGTTTATATTTATTCCAGCTGAGCAGTACAGTTTCTTTTCCTACATCACATCTAGCCTCTGAGTGTTCTGGGAGAATTAATATCCAAGATTCTTTCTCATGTCTCTACAGTCTTCTGTGGGCCATCAATATATGGGGTCTAATTATACCAGTTGCTAGCAAGAGTCTCCAATGACATCTTAAATCACAGGAAAATACAAACCACACTTCTATAGAAGGTGTTCTATTTTTTAACCCATTTTTATTACCTTTTGCTGGTGAGACACATTCCAGGTTTTAGGAATCCAATCACTATTTTTAGGTGGAATTATTTTAATATACCAATGCCTGTCAACATTATGCCAGGATATGGTTTTATTTTAAGCATTATAAGTTTGCTAATGTGTTTACTATTTGCAGTACTGAAAGAGGGATACAACTGACTCTGTTATGGACTTAAATAGAAGACATCTGTTGCGATTACCTTCTCATTGCTGGGACAAACACCCAACCAGAGCAGCTTTTGGAAGGAAGGGGTTTGTTTCAGGCTTTAAAAATGCAAGGGATGTTCCAGCACTGCAAAATAAGTTGGCTCATTCCAGCATGTATCCACAGCAGAGAGAGAAACCCACACCTTCAAGGCCAGGGCTCAAGCTGGTTCTTGCCACGCTTTGGGCTAAACTAAAAGATCTACCCCCATTGGCACTTCCTCCAGCAGGCTGCTAGAGACTTTAGTTGCACGTTTAATACAAAATACCTCAGGCTATGTGGGACATGCATTTACTTTCAAACCACCACAGCATCACTTTCCATGATGTTGGGATTTTAAATACCCCTATTCAGTCATTCAGCAGAGCTGAGCACTCAGCCTATATGAAGCAGCAGTGATGGGGCAAATGTGGTTAATAACCCAAACTTTCCTTGTGGCAGAAAAGTGGGTAACTATGGTGCATTTACACAGCAGAAAATTGTACAGATGCTAAAACAAATGAGCTAGCTCTAGATGTGTAAAAAGATAGATCTTAGAACATAATGTTAAGTGCAGAAAGCACATTGTAAAAGATGCATTAAGTATATATAAGTAAAAGCTTAAAACAATAGTATAAATATTCGTGGACATAATACACAGCAATCTCAGGAAGTATTTATAACCGTTTCTTCTTGAAAAGAGAAATATTTGAAGCAAATATACAGGAAAGATAAACGTCCTTTCTTCTCTGTGATAGAAATGGGTTTCATATTTCTTTTCTTTTCTGAATTTATGAACTATTTCCTAATTGTTAAAAAATAAAGATGAGGTTTGAATAGTGCAGTGAAGTAAGGAAACTGAACAGGGTGGCAGTCTGTGAGGAACGTAGCTCTTCTTATGGGAGCCTTCTTGTCACTTCTCCAGGTATCAGTAGATGTGTCTCCTTGCTTTGCCTGTGTGAGATGTGAACTAGACTTGGTGGGGAAAAGTAACTAAAGGATCTTTCCCACCTGATATTTATACCTATCCTTGTCAGAATGCTGTATGCTAAAGTTTTCCTTTAGCCTAGTTCTTCTTGCAGACAAAGAAACAGATAAGAAATACAACATATTTCAAATATGTTCTATATTGTTTTAGAAAACAAACAAACTTAAGCCATGCAGACATGGAGTTCTATCTCAGGGAAATATTACAGAATGGGTTAAATGACAGTGGTGATACCAAGAAGATGTGTGTGTGTTCTGTGCACATGCAAGGAACTAGTGGTACAGTGTAAAGAACATAGGTTTTGGAACCAGGGGATCAGAGCTTAAATCCTGCCATTGCCCTTCACTAGCATTCTTGAGGAAATAACCTGAATTTCTCATGTATTTCAATGTGCTCCTTAGACTGCAAATGGCCATGACTCCTAATCCTCAGGGGGATGTTGCCACAATGCATTATGGATAATTATACTACTGTGTAAACTGTGGAGAAATAATAAAAAGAAGTGAAAATGATTTGAATAAAAAAAAGAACTGTAAGAAGTCTCTTTTATGCATATAAAATAGAGTGCTTTTGGTCTCAGCTGAATAAGTATATGGAAGTCTTTCTGAAATGAATGACTTGTTTAAGAAACACTGATGGTTGGCACCCAAGAAACATACTTAGTTTTCTAAGAGCAAGTAACCTACTGGTCTGTCTATTTTTGTTAGCTTCTTGTCAGACCTGGGAGCCCTGGATGTAATGAGATATCAACGTAGTAGTATGTGAGGCAATGAAAATATTTCAAGGGGAGTAATGACATGCACATGCTTGATAGGGCCATAATGAGACTTACAAATAGACATGCACACAGAAACGTGCTTTAGTAACAATTTAATGAGATGCATAAATGGATGAGTTTAATGATAAAGCCTTTGGGGGCATGATGTGATTTATAAATGAAAGCTCAAATGGGAAGGTGGAAAAGGCAGGTTGTGATAAGAAGCAGAAAGAAAGCATATGGTGCTCTGCAGAATGGAGGGCTATTGAGTGCATGATGAGGATGTAGTGCGCTAGGATAGGATGGGATAATGAAGTTCACAGATGGAGATGTAATGAGCTGTGTAGGAAGGGGGACAACAACAAGCATGAAAGGAAGGATTTAATACTAAAGGAGAAAAAAGTAAGGATAAAAAGATGTGAGGTGCAGAGAAAAGGAGTGCTGGTGAAGGCTAGAAATGACAAGGGAGACCTGCAGCACTCTAATGAGACACTGCAATGAGGTGTGCCCCTAGAGGGGATAATGAGGCACCCACATACAATAACGAGGACCCGGTTCTGATTAGACCCAGATCACAGCATTCATTTCTTACTAAGGCGGTGCAAATGGAAATAAAAAAGAAACTCAGATCAGAACCACAGTTATTCAGATTCAGAAAAGACAAGACTACACAGGTGACTTAAAGACATAGCCTTAACGTGCATAAAGAAATAGTTATGGTTGATAGCACACTTGCTTTGTGCCAGGCCATACCCAGTTTTTAAGGAAACTCATCATCACCTTTCACCTTCCTAACTGCTTAGTGATGGAGAGGGCTTGTTTGTTGCAGATGAAAACGATGGAGCAGCAGTGATCAGAACCAAGCTGCCTAGCATGTCAGTGGTGGGTGGTGGTGGAGTCAGGACTCAAGCTGATTAAGGCTTCCAAGTGCCTTTCCACTGTGCTGGTGTTTTGGGAAAGTTGGTGGTGAGCTCTCCTGCCTCTGAACTGCTAAGTTCACTTGCCAGAGATGCAGTGTCACAAGCCCAATCCACACAAGTAACACTGACATAATCTATAAAGGCCATAGGAACTGGCATTTGAACAAGTGTCCAGGGACACTTGTAGGGACTAAAGTCTGGGAAGTACTCAGGGAGGTCGACCCTATAGGGCCATGCTGGAAGGCTGTTTTGGGCCCTGTGACTACTGTACATGAGGAAAGGGGCTGGCACTGGGTTCTTTACCATGAGGACTGCCTGCTGGCAGGAGTTACCAGACCCTGGAATGACATATTAAATTATCACATGAACTGTCATTGAGCAGAAAGTTTAAAAAAAAAATCCCTGTGTTGGTCTCCTTCCCCCCTTGTGCTGGTATCTGGTTCATCAGGAAAACAGCACCCTTGCTTGTTTCACCAATTTTTCTTAGTGTCAGCCGGGGCCCTTTTGAGGTATGATGGGGTGGCTCTCTCCTTAGGATCTGCATGGAAGCAGATTCTCCAATGGAGATTAAGTTAGCACCAGGACAAATGAGGTAACCCTTACTTTTTTTATAGAGAATTTAATAGGTGTAGGCCCTCTTGTAGCCCATGATTGATGGTAGCTTGATACTGGAGAATGGGCTTATGCTTGGGTATGGTTCTGACTTGTTTCCCATCTCCAGCTATGGGTCCTGTACCACTGAGGGCATCAGTTAGCCGAATCAAGAGCAGTTGGTTCCCCACCATGGCTGTGTGCCACTATTGCACTTGTATGGGTATCACAACAGGTTATTTGCCATGGTCATTACTCCATAGGAATCCCAAATTATATTGAACATGAAAAAGCAAAAATATATTGAAAATAATTGAATTTTGGGAAATGTTTACTGAATTCGCATAAAATGGAGATTACTCCATATTTCTGTAGCCACTAAGGAGAAGAGGGTCATGTGTTCTTAGAACAAAAAGTTTGCCAATTCACAAGAAACTTTCAGAATTTTAAAATGAAAGCAAAAAAAATTGCCACTGTCTATTATCTTTCCTCACATTTCTACCATAAAGATATATCAAGCAGTAGAATTTTTAAGGTACAAACTGAAATTTTATTTCAAAAGATGCTATACTTGAACAATTAATCATACCCAGTGGCACAAGCCCCAGGAGAAAACCTTTGAGCCTTTGCTCAAAACCCTGTCAGAAGTCTCTTTTGGAATTGTCAGTGGTTTTTTTTTTTTTTAATATTTTTATTTATTTATTTTCAAGGAGAGAGAGGGGAGGGGAGAAAGAACAGAGACAGACACAGACACAGAGACGGGTGCACTATAGGACCTCCAGCCACTGCAAACAAACTCCAGATGCATGTGCCACTCTGTGCATCTGGCTTTACATGGGTACTGGGAATTCAAACCTGGGTCATTAGGCTTTGCAGGCAAGCACACCAACAGCTGAGCCATTTCTCCAGCCCTTGTCAGTATTTTGTGTAAGAAAATATAAGAAACATTTTTCATGCCTTTGGGAAACCTAGTTTTTTTTTTTTTAAATTCCTTCCTTCCCTTTCTTTCTTCCTTCCTTCCTTCCTTCCTTCCTTCCTTCCTTCCTTCCTTCCTTCCTTCCTTCCTTCCTTTCTTTCTTTCTTTCTTTCTTTCTTTCTTTCTTTCTTTCTTTCTTCTCTTCCTCTTTCTTTTCTTTATATTTATGTATGTGTTTCTATCTATGTATGTATGTATGCATGCATATATGTGTGTGTGGCCATATGTGTGGAGGTCACAGGACAACCTCAAGATGTCCTCTCTTTCCACCTTCTTTGAGACCTAGGGTCCTTCTTGTTGCTTTGTCACTGTAAGCCTCACACTAGCTGGTTTGCTGGCTTTCAGATTCTCCCATTGCTGTAGATGTGTTTGGGTCACAGATATTTGTGTCACTTTACATTTGAGGATCAAAAGCAAGGGCTTTTAAACACTTAGCTACCTCCTGGGCCCCTGAAGCCTAGGGATCTTTGTGTGTATGTGTGTGTGTGTTGTACTGTTGTATCTGCATATAATGTATGCATGTGTGCACATATGTGTGCATGTCAGAAGAGGGCAAAGTAGAAAATGGGGTGTCTTCCTCTATTGCTCTTCCCTTTGGCTTCCATGAGGTAGAGTCTGTCATTGAACCTGAAGCTCTCTGTTGTTTTGGTTAGACTGGCTGACCCATGAGCACCACCAATTTTCCTGTCTCCACTCACTCACTACTAAGGTTCCAGGCATGTGTGGCTATGATTGGCTTTTTAGGTGGGTGCTGGGGGTGAAACTCAGGTCCTCATGTTATGGCAAACACACTTACCTGCTGAGCTATCTCCCAGCCCCTGAAATGCCATTTTATTTTCTTTCAAAATATTTCTATTTACTTGTTTGAGAGAGAGAGAGAGAGAGAGAGAGAGAGAGAGAGAGAGAGAGGGAGAGGGAGGGAGAGAGGCAGGCAGAGGCAGAGAGAAAGAGAATGAGTATGGGTACACCAGGGCCTTCAGCCACTGCAAATGAACTCCAGACACATGCACCACTTTATGCTTCTGGATTTATGTGGGTACTGGAGAATCTAATCCAGGTTGTTAGGCTTTATAAGCAAGTGTCTTTAACTTCTGAGCCATCGCTCCAGCCCAAACCTAGTTTGCTTTTTTTTTTTTTTTTCAAGGTAAGGTTTCACTCTAGCCCAGGCTGACCTGGAACTTACTATTGTTGTGCCAAGTCCCCCGGTCACCCAGGAGTCACCCAGAGAACCGCCACAGAAGCCGAGACACTCAAATGTAAAGGCAACAGGTTTCTTTATTGCAAGCCTAGGCCTGGGCTCCATCCCCACAGTCTGGCACAGTGGTAGTGAGGGAGAGAGCACCTTTCTTTTGGGGCAAGGGGTTCATATAGGAATTCGAACAAAGTAGTAGGAGATAGATACATGGTTGGTTGATTTAAACAGTTCTGGTAGGCTTGGGGTTTCAGCAGGCAAAGCTGGGGGCAGGAGCTAGGGGCACTCCAGGCAGATGAAGTCATCTCCATTGTCCTTGAAGTGGAGATTCCTCAGTTTCTTATCCAAGCAGGTGGTCAGCGGCCGGAGCCCCTGCAGTGGAGTGTTTCTGCAATGTCCTTGAAGAGGAGATTCCTCACAAACTTTAGGGGGAAAGGCAGCAATTGAGTAAGCAAGCAAAGTTTACTGAAGCAAAGGTCAGCACATTAGCCAGCTAGTTCTCTATCTAAGTCAAGCCTGGGCCTTTTTACTTAAAATGGTTATATTTGGTCTCTCACTATGTAGTCTCAGGGTGGCCTTGTTCTCATGACAGTCCTCTTACCTCTGACTCCTGAGTACCGGGAATAAAAGTGTGTGTCACCACATCTGGCCCCAAATCTATTTATTTATTTATTTACTAACTTACTTATTTATTTGAGGGAGGGAGAGGAGAGAGAGAGAATGGACATGCCAGGGCTTCCCGCCACTGTAAACAAACTTCAGATGTGTGAACCATTTTGTGCTTCTGGCTTTATGTGGACACTGAGGAATTAAACCTGGGCCAGCAGGCTTTGCAAGCAAGTGCCTTAAACAACTACTGAGCCATTTCTCCAGCCCTAAGACCTAATTTTTAATGTAGAAACTTATATTCAGCTTGAGAAGTTACCTTTTATAGTATACATAGGCATACATAAATTTTGAGTTATTTATGAAAATAAAACTGATTTCCAAATGGTGAAATTTGTTATGATAGAACACATAGTCACTCAACACTTCCTGAGCAGTTGCTCTGCCATAGCAAGGGTAGGTGATAGATGAGACAGACATGAGTGGGAAGACCCTCACTCCACAGATTATGAGAGGCACACAGACATCGAAATGAAGTGATCTGAAGTATGTTGAGTGCTTTGCTGATGTGTATGAAAGGTTATGGGGACATATATGAGGGGCTCATTTTGCTTGTGGGAGGGGGTACTTGCAGAAAAGTTGCAATAAAATAGAACTAGCTATCATTTATTGAGTTATTCCTATATGCCAGTCACTCTTCCAAGAATTTTGCATTTATTATCTTATAAAATCCCTGAGACATGTGACTGTGGTTTTCTGTACTTTGTAGGTAAAGATGCTGAGGCACAGAGGAATTAAATAGAATAGCAACTGAGTAAGTGGTAAGGTAGGATTCAAGCTCAGGTTCTTAATTTCCAGCCATGACATTTTGATGTGGCATAAAAACAGACTAATGTTCGGTGTTTTTAGGTTTTCACCCACTTTCCACAGAGCAGCCTTCATGAGGTGGAGGACAGATTTTACTCATGCATTGATCTCTTAAGACTGTAAGACTGTAAAGCACTGTTAGGTTAGAACACACATTTCAGATAGATTGAATACCTCTACTCCCACAGGAGTAGAGTTATTTTGTTAAATATTTTCCAAAGATTTTCTTTTTTTAATTTCCTTGACTGATGAAGAACATCTGGCGGACTATGAAGACATGTTTAGGTTAGTAGTTAAACTGACAAGGACACCCTGGCTCATGAAACATGAAGGAAATATGATACCAGTGATAAACCTAGTTATCAACTAAGGCTGTATCACACTTCTAAAAAGCATATGTACAGCATAAAGATAGCATACATGGATAGTGGGTAGGGAGGTATGAATAGTATCTGTTTATTAGATTAGTGTAAGGATAATATTTCTCCAAGGGGGATGAGAGTATTCAAGAAGAAATTGATAAAGCAACAGGTCAGGGAGTAACAATGAAGGAAATCTGTTTCTGAGTAGGGAATAGACCTGTCACTTAGGTTCAGTATGTTCACCAAACCATATGTAGTCAGTTTAATATGGGTCATGTGGACAGAACTGTTTACACGAGGGGCCCTGAAGGATAGGTGTTAAAGGAAATAAATGAATCCAGGTGAAGGAAGAATTATTGTTTAGGGAGGCAACATTTAGATTTACTGGACTTCCAAATTCAGTGGGCCCAAGGTATCAACAGCAGCCATGTTTGTGGACCTAAGGGCCATGCTGTTCCCCTCACACTTCTCATTCTCAAACCTCTCCTCTTATGTCAATCATGTTAATCCTAGATGAACTATTGTTTGGCTATCTTAGAGGAGCCCATGGATTCTATATACACAACAATAAAAATTTATCTTGTGTTAAATTATAGCACCCTCAGTATTGGTATTGTAAGCCTTATCCATGGCCACAATGTAAACACATCATGGTTGGTTAACTACATCATCCTCCCCCCCAACTGCCTGGCTTCCTTATTTTTTTAAGTTGAGTTTTTCCTGTTTATTTATTTATGGCTTGCATGTGCACATGTATGTGGTATGTAACTATGTGCATGTGTGTGCTGGGGTGCATGTGAAAGTGATGTTGGGTATCTTCCTCAATTGCTCTTCTTATAGTTTTTGGGACAGGGTCTTTCACTTGCATCATCTTGGCCCTGTCTTCCTCAATCTTGACCAGCTTTTATGATGGATGTGCATGTAGTGCTGCTTCTGAGGGGAATCACAGAGCTGTTGTTGCGGCTCACTACCTCACCTCTTAGTTCACTGAGAAAAGTTGAGAATCCATAACAGAAGAGAAATTGCTCATTCTTTCACCACCAAATTTCCTACTTCATTTTCATTTGAAAGCAGTCACCTTGCTGTCGCTGGCCTTGTCAGTCTCACTCTGCTGCATCACTCCAAGTTCATAGTCCTGTTCTGAGGACTTGAAACCATTCCCATAGTCTCTCCACTCACCAGGTCACTCAGCACCAGACTTCTTCAAACTCACATAGCTCTCCACATATCTATTACCTTCCACATTCTTTCTTCTTATTTCTCCTCTTTCTGCTGTCTGGTGCTTGCCCTTAAAACTCTGAGATGCTAAACTGCATGTTGGCAGCTCTCACCTTTAGTCGTAGCACTCAGAAGACTGAGGTAGGATTGTTACGAGTCTCAGGCCAGGCTGGGCTAGAGTGAGAATCTGCCTCAAAACCAACCCAAACCAAAATAAAATAAAACACCTCATCAAAACTCTGTGGTGTTGATTTTTTAAGGTCTCCCTTAGATGGACACTCATCATCATCTGGTAGTTGAACTTCTCAGCTTCCCTTTCTCTCTCCTTGAACATGCTACTGATAAAGTGTGATTTCTACACTTTCTGCCTTTCTCTTGTCTTTTGGCTGCTCTGCATCTCAAGCTAGATCTTCTCCCTCTTTATACCTTGTTACCAGATTCCTTAATCCTTAGGTGGTCTTTATCTTCTATGTGGCAGTGATACCCACTTCTGCATTTCTGGTCTTAATTACTTCCTGTTCGGATTTCTTTTTGCTACTAGACATCTCATAAGATGTGTGAAAGATTTGCTAACCAGTCCCCTGTTTGCTCCCTCTTACTCATCCCTAGAACTAGTTATCTCCGTTTTGCCTCACTTAATAAATAATCCAACCAATGCCAGAGACTTGCAATAAGCCTTGATTCCTTACTTTCCCTCCCCTTCACACCAGCCATTAGTGTCCAAAATTTATCCTGAGTGTAATTTACTTATTTTGTTTGCTTTTATATTATATTTTATTTTATCCCTCTGTAGGAGAGAGAGAGAGAGGGAGAGAGCAAGTGAGCGAGCAAACACCCAAGGGCCTATAGTCCTGCAAACAAACTCTAGATGCATGCGTCACCTTGTGCATCTGGCTTATGTGGATCCTGGGGAATGGAACCTTGGTCCTTTGGCTTTGCAGGCAGGCTATCTCTCGAGCTTCTTTTTTAAAAAAATATTGTATTTTATTATTTTTTTTTGTTTATTTATTTATTTGAGAGAGACACACAGAGAGAGAGAATGGGCATGTGAAGGAGTTCCTTCCCTTCCTCACCTTCCCACAACTGAAGAGCTCTGTATAGCCCACTATCTGTAATCTCGAAGTTGGCTGTGCTCCACTCTTGAGAGCCAGCCCAGTCAGCTTGTGCTTTGTTCAAATAAAAGCTTTCATCTTTGCCTCAGAGTGGTCTCCATGGTCTTGGTCATTCCCAAACCTTACAAAGCGGGTACCATGGACTGAATATGCTGATGTCCTCCCTCCACATTCCTCTCTGTCCCCCAAAGGGGTGCTTTGTGAAGTCTTTGCAAGGTTATAAGGCTTATGGGAAGAATGTTAATGAATGGGATTAGCACCCTTATGAATGAAACCCCAGAGAGGGAGAAGTTTGAGCCAGAATGTAGACTCTCATCAGAGACTAAATCTGCCTTGATCTCAGGCTTCCCAGAATCCAGATCCATAACAGATAATTTTCTATTACTTATCAACTACTCAGTATATGGTATCTTGATACAGCAGCCTGAGCAAACCATAACAGTGGATATGCCTGCTGCTCAAAATTCTCCAGTGGCTTCCCATAGATGACAATAAAACCCAAGCTTCTACCCTGGTCTACAGGGCCAGGATGGGCTGCCCCAGACTGTCTGTCTTACTTCTTTTCCCCTGACTCCTAGCTTGCCCTTCCGCCCTTTCAGTGCTGCAGAGGGGGAGTAGGTATGGATAGGAAAAAATTGTAGGACTTTCCCTTTTATTTGTTCAGTTTTTGAAATATGCTTTTATTTTTGATTAATAGGTCTATACTGTACATACAACTTAGGGAGAATGTGATGTTATTGTTTATTTGCAGGAAGGGGGGGGTGTATTAGTCAGGGTTCTCTAGAGGAACAGAATTACTAGAATGAATTATTTTATAAAGGGAATTTATTGGATTAGTTTACAGTAGTCCAATAGCAGTTGCAGGCCTGAGAATCACCGAACCTGGTAGCTGCTCAGTCCACGTGGCCAGATGCCTCAGCGGTCCCGACCCGGCACTGCAGATGGTGCCAGAAAGCCTGGAGGCTTCCTGAGGAGCTGCTGGGTTTCGATCCACGTGGGTCTTCAGTTGATGTTGGTCTTTAGTCCGTACTGGTCTTCAATCCATGCTAGAAGGTAGGGAGCAGCTCCGGCAGCCAAGTGGAAGGAAGGAAGGACAAAAAAGGGAACTCTTTTACCCAGAGCTTCCTTATATCAAGTCCCTCTCTGAGCGGGACCACCCACTCTGGGGGAAGGGCTCACCCTAGGAGAAAGACCTCCTCCTTTAGTTGATCCTTCCTAGAAGCAGCCTGTGGATTACTAAACAGATCAAGTTGACAACACCTTAACTATCACAAGTCCACCCCTTGTCAACTTGGCATCAAATCATGTCTCCTTACATCATACTTAATTTCCAAATGAAAACAGTAACAAGCTCATAATTCCTCCTAACATCGCATAACTATCCCACGTACAACCGGAACCGCAAAATCTTCCCCCCAACACAAGCTTAGTCTCTAATACAATGGGTCTAATATAAATTCAACAGTTTAGCTAATGATACAATCTTAATATTGGTATAGATACAAACACTCTGTTATCAAGGCAGGACAGAAACATTGCAATCACAGTCCTCGTTTCTGTAACTGATCACGTGGCCTTAGCTGATATTTGTAACTGCCTTCTTCTACTACCCATTCTGTATTCCCTCCACCTTCAGCAAGCACCTCGGCAGGTCTTGGTTCTTTACCTGGAGGGGTAACCCATACCTTCATTCCTGAAGGATCTGGGCCATTTATCACACTACTTCTGTTGGGTTGTTGCAGTTGTCCACTGACTTTGACAACAGGGCATGGTAACAATAACAGATGCCCTAAAGGATCTCCTGCACTCCAGGCATACTCTTCCTTACCGCCATTGAGGAGGAGCAGCCCAATTTCCCCCTGGTAATCTGGATCAATCACCCCTGCAATCACTGTAACTCCTTTCTCAGCCTGTTCACTCAAGGGCATTAAGAGCCCAAAGTGACCAGGGGGAAGTCTTAGCTTCCAGTTCAATAGGATGTTCTTTGTGTCTCCTGGCAAAAGCACTCCCCCCTCTGGGACCAAGACTTGTAGTCCAGCAGAGCATAAGGCTGCAGGAACAGGAAGCAAAAATCTAGCTAACAGGTCACTTGGGGTGATGGCAAGTGGGACCATTCCCATTTCCACCCCTTAATTCCTGGACCCGTGAATCCTGGCTATAGAAGAAACAGTACCATATATAGGACGCTGATTCAGAGCATATACAGCCTGCTGGAGGACACTCCCCCAGTCCTCCAAGCTGTTGCCACCTAGTTGGTGCTGTAGCTGTTTCTTCAAAAGGCCATTCCACTGTTCTATCAAGCCAGCTGCTTCAGGATGGTGGGGCACATGGTAAGACCAGTGAATTCCATGATCATGAGCCCACTGCCGTACTTCCTTGGCAGTGAAGTGAGTTCCTTGGTCAGAAGCAATGCTGTGTGGAATGCCATGACGGTGGATAAGGCATTCTGTAAGCCCAAGGATGGTAGTTTTGGCAGAAGCACTACGTGCAGGAAAGGCAAATGGATACCCAGAATAAGTGTCTATTCCAGTAAGGACAAAACGCTGCCCTTTCCATGATGGAAGAGGTCCAATGTAGTCAACCCCACTTCTGGTACCACTTTACTGTTGCAGTCCGGTTCGCATTGCTGTTAGAAATCACCCAACCAAGAGTAGCTTCTGGGAAAAAGAGATTTATTTTGGCTTACAGACTCGAGGGGAAGCTCCACGATGGCAGGGGAAAACGATGGCATGAGCAGAGGATGGACATCACCCCCTGGCCAACAGAAGATGGACCACAGCAACAGGAGGGTGTGCCAAACACTGGCATGGGGAAACTGGCTATAAAGCCCATAAGCCCGCCCCCAACAATACACCCTTTCCAGGAGGCATTAATTCCCAAATCTCCATCAGCTGGGAACCTAGCATTCAGAACACCTAAGTTTATGAGGGACACCTGAATCAAACCACCACATTCCACCCCTGGCCCCCATAAACTGATATTCATACATGATGTAAAATACAATGTGTTCATCTAACTTTAAAAGTCCCATAGTTTTATCAATTCCAATGATGTTCATACATCCCCATAGCCCAAGATCTTTTAACTGAGCCATAATACCAAAAAATAACCTCAAAAAACCCATAATGGCACAGAATAAATATTCACACTGCAAAAGATGGTATTGGGCATAGCAAAGAAACATTCAACCAATACAAGATTTAAAACAACCAGGGCAAATATCAAACTCTGTAGCTTCAAGTCCAGCAACTCTAGCCAGTGACAAATCTTCAAGTCCGATAATTCTAACCAGCAACAAGTCTCTGGCATTCCAATTCCACCCCTCCAGCTAGGCTACTCACAGTCCTGGGAAACTTCATGGGGGCTGGCAGCTCCTTGGCAGCCATCTCATGGTCCCGGCATCTACACTGGGTCTCCACTGCAAGCCACGGTTCATCTTCATGGCCCCATGGGGTCTCTATGCAGGCAACCAGCAAACCCGCTTCACACTGCCCATGGCCATTTCCAAAACACAAGACCGTGTTGCAAACTCTATGACCCTCTTTCCAGCATGTCTTATACTCCACAATACCAGGTAGGGTGCCAATTTGTTAATCCAGGGGGTAATAAAGCAGACTTTGAAGAACAGGATACTCCTTGAGCACTCAGGCCCCTTCAAAAGAGTCTACATTCTTCTTGTTGCCCCAGTGCAGATCAGCTAGCCCAGTCTCGAAGGTTGTAATCTCTTAGTTGCAGCTGAACAGGCAAGAGTTCACCCAAAGATTTTTCTTTCTGTGCCATATCCCTCTGCTCACACCAGTTCATTTCTACACAAAGCAACCCTGCACAACTTCTTAGGACATGGGCACAAGAGCAAGCTTCTCACACAAACTGCTAGCCCAGTCCAGGCAAAAGCTCTTTCTCACCCTCATAAGCCAAACCTCACAGTCCACAGTTCTTACTGCCTTCAGGTCTTTCAGCTCTGACCAGGATAGACCATCAAGCTGTACTTACAGCACTGCAAGGCATCTCTTAGGCCAAGGTTTCAACTTCTTCCACATTCCTCTTGAAAATCAGCTACAAAAGGCTGAAGCCACATAGTCAGGTGTCTAGCAGCAACCCCACTCCTTGGTACCAAAATCTGTATTAGTCAGGGTTCTCCAGAGGAACAGAATTACTAGAATGAATTATTTTATAAAGGGAATTTATTGGATTAGCTTACAGTAGTCCAATAGCAGTTGCAGGCCTGAGAATCACCGAACCTGGTAGCTGCTCAGTCCACGTGGCCAGATGCCTCAGCAGTCCCGACCCGGCACTGCAGATGGTGCCAGAAAGCCTGGAGGCTTCCTGAGGAGCCACTGGGTTTTGATCCACGTGGGTCTTCAGTTGATGTTGGTCTTTAGTCCGTACTGGTCTTCAATCCACGCTAGAAGGTAGGGAGCAGCTCCGGCAGCCAAGTGGAAGGAAGGAAGGAAAAAAGGGAACTCTTCTTCCCAGAGCTTCCTTATATCAAGTCCCTCTCTGAGCGGGACCACCCACTCTGGGGGAAGGGCTCACCCTGGGAGAAAGACCTCCTCCTTTAGTTGATCCTTCCTAGAAGCAGCCTGTGGATTACTAAACAGATCAAGTTGACAACACCTTAACTATCACAGGGGGAGAGAGGGAGGGAGAGGGAGATAGTTGATAGAGAGAATGAGAATGGGTATGCCAGGGCCTCTAGCTGCTGCAAAGGAATTCAAGAGGCATGTGCCACTTTATATATCTGGTTTTATGTGGATACTGGGGAATTGAACACTGGTCATTAGGCTTAACCACTGAGCCATCTCTCCAGCCCAAGAATGTGATGTTTTAACACAAGCATGCAGCAAGTGTGGATCAAATTGGGGCAATTAACATTTCCCTCTCCTGATCATTTCCTTATGCTTAGAGGCTGAGCTTTTGCTGTCTGTATCTTCATAACACATGTAACAAGTTACCCCACTGTGCAGAAACAGCTGTATCTGCTGCACCTACTTCCAGCAAGGCTGAATGGACTGATAAAGCTGTGATCACAGAGAGACAGAATGTTGCAAGTCAGAGCCAAATTACCTTAGCCTACCTTTAACCCCTTAATAACCATTTATTGCCCACCTCTGTGTTTGAACTAACATCCTGGTGGCTATCAGTTGATCAGGTGTAATCCTTTTTGGAGTGTAAGAACAGACCCCAGCTTTCACCAACCCAAGGGCTAAGAATGTCACTAGATAGCATCTGATGCCCATGATGGAGAAGATCCCCCCACTTTTACTATAACCTGCCTACATGATGGTCACCCAATGTATCTGAAACAAATGTTTTGATTTATGACTTTCTTTTGTTCTGTAACTATAAAACCTTCCTGAAATTGTTAACATATTGGAACATGGAATTTGGCATAACCTAAATCTGTGTTCCCCAGCCACGGTCCCTCATAGTTGGCTCCAGAATAAACAATCTCTTATCCTTTTAAAAAAAGAAGAAGAAAGTATTCCTTCTATATCTTTGTCTCAGTACCCATTATCCAACCTTCTTTCCCCTCCATTTCCCAGCCTCCAATAACTACCATTCTACATCCAGCTTGGTGAGTTTAGCTTCCATGTATGAGAGACACATGTGATATTTTTCTGTCTGTTTCTTTTTTCCCATTTAGCAGACTGTCCTTCAGTTCTATCCTTAGTGCTGTAAATGGCAGGATTTCATCCTCCTTTATTACTGAGTAACATTCCAACACACCCACTCACACACATCACTAATATTCCAACACCCACACAACCCCCCCATACTCACACGTATCACTGACTAGGTATGTTGACTGTCCCTTCAGAGTAAGTAGGTGGGAGATATATATCGGGAGTTATGAGAAGCCTAGATGGATAGTGGCAGCAGAGGAGGTGTCTAGGCTTTTATGCTAGGAGCTCAGAACCAGGACAATATGGCAGGCAGTATCTATGCAGCATAGGTGAAGTAAAGAGCTCAAAAGCTGTGATGAAGTCCATCCAAAGAAGCCATGAGTGACTCATGAGTAAATGAAAGGAGAGGTACACTAGATACTACATGAGTGAATAAAAATATGATGTGTGTTGATGTCTGCAGGTTTGCGTGCTGGAATATTACTCAGCAATGTGTGTGTGTGTTGGAATATTACTCAGTGATATGTGTGAGTCTGCTTCAGGCAGTGGCTAGCATTGCCCTCCTGGGAGTGACTTTCTAAAACACTTGTGGTCTGCTTTGTACATCTGGTTTTACATGGGTACTGGAGAATTGAACCCCTGGCCATCAGGCTTTACATGCAGGTGGCTTTAATCACTGAGCCATCTCTCCAGCCCTTGAGCCAATACTTATTATTGTATTTTGGATTGAAAAGGCAGCTTGCTATTGTAATTGTGATGAATGTGGTCAGTAACTACTGAGGCTGACTACCAGACAGTCTTCTTCAAGCTGAGGCTCTTGATCTGCTGACTACTGATTTGCATGACCTGGTCATATCTTAATGGTATTAAGTCTGTTCTTTCTTGCTCAATACAAATATTTTATTTTAACTCATTGTGTATGATGATTTATCGGGTACAAACCTCTAATTTTTCTATAATTAAATATGTTAGTCCTCTATTCCTTGGCATTACTCATAGGTTTAATTAAACTAAAAGGATAAAGAAAAGCATGTACAAAGGATAATGTAGCAAATACTTATGAATTTATCCACTAAATTTAAGAAGTGATCTTTTTACTGATTACTGATTGAAACATAAAATTATAAAGCCAGCCATGGTGGCACATGCCTATAATCCTAGCACTTAGAACGTAGAGGCAGGAGGATCATAAGTTCAAGGCATAACAATTCCAAGCTAACCTGGGATAGATAGAGAGAAGCTATTTAAAAATACAAAGAAATTCACTAAAATCACAGATGAATTGAGATATAAATTCTCTCTTCAAGTTAAATTTTTCCCCATTTTCGTCAGTCCTCCTTATTCAAAGGCAGACTCATCAAAACTGTGATGTGATTCTAAATGTGGTATATTGTTTTATCACAAGCCTATGAACCCATACATATTATATAGCCATCATAGTATTTATATGCATTTTAAGATTTTCTTATTAAAATTTTGTTTCAAAGATTTATTAAGGTTATTTTATATCATTCCATGTTAGTTCACATGTATTTTCAATGGATATCATGGCTATTCCATAATATTTTTCTTCATTTCTCTATTGCTATAGGCTCCATTTGCTCCTGATTTTGGGTGCAAACAGTGCTGCAGCTAAGATCTCTGAATGTTTTCTGCCCCATATTGGGCCACTTAAAGAGGTCTCTGCACAATCTTACAACTACTTTGCACTTCATGTGTAGAGCTCTTCATAAGAAACAGAAGAAAATATGTTTGAGAAATTTTGGGACAAATTAATTTGCCACATAATGTACTTTCCAGATATAATTATTTTCTATTATTCATGAATAAAAGCAAATCATGAAACTATGAACATTTAGAAATTCCTTTGTCCCTAGAGCAATATTTACTGAAAGGAAACAGGAGAAATATGAACAAGAATACTCGTAATAAGCAAGTCCAAAAGTTATTGACAAGTTATTTTTTCAACTCTTGGAACTTGAAATAGATGGCAAGTTTTAATTTACTAGTTGCTTCCAGTTAAAGGAGTGTTGTAATTGAAAACCTGATGCAACTTTGAGACATAGTTTTTAAATATGATGCAACCTTGGAAACTTGAACCAACTATGCAAAGAATTTTTACTTTATCCTGATGCAATTGTGGCATTTCCTTCTTATTTTTTCTGAATACTGTCAAATTCTTAAATGAAAGACAAAATGTAATAACTTACTGCATCTTACAGACCCTGATAAATAAAATTTTTATGAGTCACATATTCCCCATCCTCCTGCAACTCTTCATCACTTAAGAGAGAGTTTCACAGTTAACAGTTTTGGTCTAGTTAATTTGCTACTTGTTTGTACTGTGAATTTATTACATGCTGGTATGCTTATTTCTCTTCTCAGTAATAAAACAAGGGGAGGGAAGAGATGGAGAAAGGCTGGTCAAATAATACCAAGTTATAGTTATACAAGGGACATTAACATGATGTTGTATTGTGCAGTACTGTAAATATAAATAGTGATGATGCATTATATATTTAACCCAGCTGGCCTCCAACTTGTGATTCGTATTCAGCCTCCCTAGTGCTGGGATTTCAGGTAGGCACCACTAGCTCTGCTCTGAAAGTTATTACTTAATAAGTATTTTCTAATAATAAGAGAAGGGATCAGTAAGAAAGGAAAAACCCTTCTAATCCTACATTTTATAATGAGTTAATATTCTTGATGCTTTAAGAAAATTTTCTTTTGTGTTGGTAATGAGATCATTAATGTAAATAAATTACTTTAAGTTAATTAACTGTTAAGGAAAGCCAAAACAACATGTATAAGTAGCTCTGCATATATCTTCTGCTGTGGAAATGTAGACTCCATCATGACAGCTTCAAAGCTGTGGGTGCCCCTGGCCTGAGTCTTCTCCCACAAGGCCTTAAGGAACTGTACAGAACTGTTCTGAATGGAAAGGGGCTCAGGAAACAGGCTCTGAATGGGCATTAAGGATAAAGACATCACCTTACCTCCTGGTCCAGGGATGTCCTTTGACAGATCCCAAGACATCATGTAGACTGGATTTGAAAATTAACATAATTTAAATTTAAGTGAAATAAAAGAATCTATCTTGAAGAGCAAATACATGATCTAGTTCAGGTTTTCAGTTTCTAACAAAAAAGTCTCCTCTCTCTCTCTCTCTCTCTCCATATATATATATTCCTAAACTTTGTAGTCCAATGTTATTTTGATGATTTTCCAAGAATGTTACTTGATTGGAAAGTGGCTACCATATATTCATATTTGCTTTTTCAAAGATCTGGCAATAAGAGCATAAACAAAAAAAATAAGAGCTCATTATTTAATTCTGTAATATTAAAAGTTTGAATGAGTAAAGACCTTTTTAATCCTATTATATAATGAATGAATATTCCTGAAGCTTTAAGATACCTTTCTTGTGTGTTGAGCTCATTAATAGGAAAGTTACATTTATATGTACTTCACTAAAACCAAGGAGAATCACTTTCTAATGGAAAAGTAACATTTACTTACTAATCTTATAAAGCTCATGTTTTCATATTTTCTTTTTTTAAAAAATTATTTATTTATTTATTTGAGAGTGACAGACACAGAGAGAAAGACAGATAGAGGGAGAGAGAGAGAATGGGCGTGCCAGGGCTTCCAGCCTCTGCAAACAAACTCAGATGCGTGCGCCCCCTTGTGCATCTGGCTAACATGGGACCTGAGGAACCGAGCCTTGAACCGGGGTCCTTAGGCTTCACAGGCAAGCGCTTAACTGCTAAGCCATCTCTCCAGCCCCATATTTTCTAATCAATGACGTGAGAAGGGTTTTGAAATTATTTTTTTAAATTTAGCCGGGCATGGTGGTGCACGTCTTTAATCCCAGCACTTGGGAGGCAGAGGTAGGAGGATCACCATGAGTTTGAGGCCACCCTGAGGCTACATAGTGAATTCCAGGTCAGGGTAGAGTGAGACCCTATCTTGAAAAACAAAACACAAAAACTTAAAAATTTTAATTTTTTTTTAATTCAAAGATGCTGTTTTGTAAAAACATATAAGATCAATAAGTGAGCTCTTTCTTGTACTGAGTGGGAAAAAAGATAGAGGATCATGGAACCCTTGCTAGTGACTAACAGATTTTAAAAGTTTATGAGTCTGTTATTGACTATGCTACTCATATTGTGCACATACTTTTCTTGGGAATGTCCTGATTATTATCAGACAATTAAATAGTACATGACTTTTCATTTCAAGAACAGGGTCTGATTTAATGAACTATCGATCTAAAGAAGAACATTTCACCTAAGAACCTCAGAACATTTGAACTTCATATGAAATTGAAAGTTTGGATCTCCCAAAACCAGTGCTGAGTTTGTAATTACCAGACCAAAGTTTGATGTTTATTTACCTCCAAGCTAGGATTCACCCAGAAAATTCTGTGATATCAAAATGTATGGGAAAAGAAAGAAAGCCTTAGAGTAAAATGAGCAAAGAGGAAATACCATAGACAAATGCTTTGTGTTCATTTTGCTTTAAGAGAAAGAAAAAGAATCAGACTAGGTCAATAAAGTAGCATGAAGGGTTTAAAAAAAATCAAATTTTCTTGGTTTGTTTTTGGGAAACTGACAACTGTTAAGAACAAAGTCAAAGAGGAAACCAAATACAGTAACTGATTAAAAAATATAAAATAGAATAAAACTAACATTAATTTTAGAAAAGAAAGAAAAATAAATGCTATATTTACTTTTATATCGTCAAACAGGATGTACTTGCATTAAAATTAACTGGAATTTAGAAGACTGTGAATAAATAAAAGCTAGCTCTACAAAAGGTAAGATCTCCAGTCAAATTGCTTTTGTTATTTAACAAAATTAATTTCCTTCCCCTCCACCCCCCAGTTCTGGTGATCAAACCTAGGGCCTTGCAAAATGTCAGATAAGTACATTACCACTACTGTATCCAAAGACCACATTCTTGTTTTAAAGCTGAGGATAGGCTGGAGTGATTGCTTAGTAGTTAATGTGCTGCTTGCATGCAGAGCCTACGACCCTGGTTTGATTCCTTTTGTGCTTGCTATCTCGCTTTGGAGACACAAAACACCCTTTTGCAAAAGTAAAGAAGTTGCCTTTTTGAGAAATCCTGTTCTCTTGAATGCCCTTATTTGACACCAGGGTATGGGGAGTGGGGCACATTTCTAACACATTTCTAACATTTCTAACACTGGCTAAAGAATTAATGATTCAAAAAAGAATTCATGATTCAATAAAAATCAGAACTCCACACCCTCCTGCCCAAGTTCACCATACAGCCTAAAGAAGGGAAATTCCACACACCTGTTGGGATAGAAACATGATGTGGATCCACGTCTGAGTCTCCTGGCTGATGAGGATGAAGCTGGATTTGCTGTATAGGCAGTAGTGACCCTTCAGGGAGTAGATGAAGAACAGTTTTGTGATGCAGCTTCTCACCATGTCTAGAAGCAAGCACACATGACACCGAGAAGCTCCTTCACAAAGCTCCACTCTGTGCTTCAACACATAAGGACCTAGAGAGACCATGCTGATAACTCCCCACAGCTCTGTACTTCATGGAAGGCAGATTTACAGAACCTACTTTATATGGGTTGTAGTCTATAGACATTTCTCTCTTTTTAAATAACAGTGAATAATCTTCAAGCAACTTCTACAGAACTGAAAGACAAAACCAACCAACTCTAACCCACACCAAGGGTCCTGTGTCACCATGTCATGGCCATCTGATTGGACACAGTAACTGGTAACCTGGGAGGAAGTAACTGAAGACTGTGTGGAGGAAGCACAGGGTCTTCTGGGTGATAGGATGTGAACCTTACTCAGTGTTCTCTTGGCTGTGTGTGAGTCGTAAACAGCTTTCAGAAAAATGCCTGTCATTCATCTCTATCACACCCTGCAAGGATTAGGGACTGTTGTAGAAGACATGGCAGAAAGTATGTAAGAGCCAAAGGAAGGGGAGTACAGTTTACAATGCTATCTCCCAGACACAAAGAGACACAAAATGACCTTGATACTCATGATTACAGAGTGGCTGATGTTACCAACACAAGACCTACATAATAG
The DNA here is from genome assembly GCF_020740685.1 of Jaculus jaculus. Taxonomy (NCBI): domain Eukaryota; kingdom Metazoa; phylum Chordata; class Mammalia; order Rodentia; family Dipodidae; genus Jaculus; species Jaculus jaculus. The sequence goes on from NC_059112.1 coordinate 65,367,725, forward strand.
GAAGGAAAAAATAATGACAACAAAAGAGAAGAGAGACTAATTGGAAAGAAGGGATTTTTGTGCAAGGGATAGGAGGGTTTATGATCATGGTATATTGTCTATATTTATGAAAATTGTTAATAAAAAGTTAACCAAAAAAAGAAAAATGCCTGTCAGAGATGCAGCTTCCTGTGCTTGGGTCTGGTTTGCTTTGGAAACCAGAGGCAAGGAGACTAAATGATATCACCCTTTAGGGACTGGAAAGCAGTGGGAGGGTGACACAGAGCAGAGACAGTTGCATGTAGACAAGTCAAGAACAAAGGAATGAATGTGGTAAGTATAGATGGATTTTCTATGCACTAGGAACCATATGGATTTCTGGATAGTAATAGTTATCACAGACTGACATCACAGGATTTACATGCTGGACCCTACTTAACATATTTGGGGGGCATAAGGGTTGAGATAGGGTCTCACTCTAGCCCAAACTGACCTAGAACTCATAGTGATTTTCCTATTTCTGCCTCCAGAGTGCTGGGATTAAAGATGTGCACCACCATGCCTGGCCCAGTTTAAATTTTGCAACTCTACAAGGTTAGTGGTGCTATTGCTAGAATGTAAAATGTCCCCCAAGCCTTGTATAGCAAAGGCTTGGTTACAGCTGATGGGCTTTGGGGAAGAAGTGACTGGATTATGGGGGGTGCTAACCTCATTAGTGCATTAGTCATTTGACAGACTCATAATTTCCGAGCAGCATTTGGAGATGGTAGGAACAAATAGATAGGGTCTATTTGGTGGCAATAGGTCACTAAGAACATGCCTTGGAATAAAGGTCTTCTCCTCCCTTTCCTAACCATCATCTTTCACATGCTCTCAACACCATGACATTCTGCTTCACATTAGTACCAAAACAACAAAGCTACCTGACCAGGGGCTGAAACCTATGAAAGCATTTTTTTAACACAGGCATTATTATTTCTATTTTAAAGATGAGGGCTGGAAGATGTAGAAGATTAAGGTTAGCCTTGATCCTACCCTCTCCAGTGTCTTGTGGTTCAGGTGTTCCCTATAAGGGACTGGTGAAGGTTCAGCCATTTGGTCTGCCTTTTAGGAAGTAGAATTTTATGGTACCATTGCTGTTTGGGTCTAGATTTGTGTTTCCCACCACGTTGATACCCTCCCCTACCTCTCTCTCCCCCCCCCCCTTCTCTCTAATTCTTGTATATTAGTTATCTTTTTCCTCATTTTCTTAGTGGACACTGACCTGTAACTCCCAGTACCAGCATGGGGCTATCATCCACAATGAGTTTTTGATCAGAGAGACCTACAAGGTTTCCTAAAAGAAAGACAGAGTTCTGTCAGAGTACTTGACGACCCACCAAAGGTTAGTGATAAGACCCTACTGCTGAAGACACCATATGCAGTTGACATGTAAAATGGAATGGCATGGCTGGAAGCTATAAGAGAGTAAGTCCCCAGACAGTCAGTATGTCTAGTGCCAGAAGGTGCTACATGGGTGACTGGGGGAAAACGACCAATATCTGTCCAAGCAACTCATGGTCTAACCTACTTAGCAGCAAATAACCTGTTGTGATGCCCTCACAAGGGCAATAGTGGCACACAGCCATGGTGGGGAACCAACTGCTCTTGATTTGACTAACTGATCCCCTCAGTGGTATGGGACCCATAGCTGGAGCTGGGAAACAAGTCAGAACCATATCCAAACATCAGCCCACTCTCCAATATCAAGCTACCATCAATCATGGCTTACAAGAAAGCCTATACCTATTAAATTCTCTATAAAAAAAAGTAAGGGTTATCTCATTTGTCCTGGTGCTAACTTACTCTCCATTGGAGAATCTGTTTCTCTTTTTCAGGTAGATTCAGATCCAAAGGAGAGAGCCACCCCATTATACCTCAAAAGGGCCCCGGCTGAAACCAAGGAAAATTGGTGAAACAAGCAAGGGTGCTGTTTTCCTGATGAACCAGATACCAGCACAAGGGGGAAGGAGACCAACACAGAGAAAAATCAACTCCTACCAAATCAGAGAGCCAGAGCCTCAAAGGCCCCCAACACCTCATCACTGAAGCAGACCAAAGATGAACCCAACATGGCTCAGGGAAATTTTGCAGAAGAGGGGGTGGAAAGAATGTCAGAGCCACATGTTGAGTCATGATATACAGAGACATTTATCCTACCCATAACTGTGGGCTAACTCCAGAATGATGACCCATACACCTCAACAAGGAGGGGTCAAGGGGTAGGTGTAACTCACGGATGAGCCTAATAATGGTATCAAACTGACTGTATTTGCTGAATTCAAAACTAATATATATGTATATATATATATATATATATATATATATATATATATATATATATATATATGTATGTATGTATGTATATTATGAAATAACTATGAGGGCTGCAAGTTATTGACATAACTGAATAACATCTTGAGGCTTGGACAATAGGGAGGGTAGGGCTTTGTGTGTGTGGGTGGGGGAATCACAAAATCTGAACCCAAATTGAACTGGTATCATAGAATCCTATATCCTGGAAATTGACTAAAAGGTGGAAGCTTCAGGTAAACCTTAGAAGGAGCAGCTGAGTGGAAGGGACCTGGAAAGAGAGAAATGAAACCTAACCTCAAATTTCTCCTGTTTCTCTTTCTTTCTCTGGCTTTTTCTTTTTTTCTTTTCCCTGGGCACTGGCCTATAATTGCCTGTACCAGGATGTGGTCTACATACACAATGAGCAGTAAGTTGATCAGAGAGACCTACTAGATCTCTCAAAAAAAAAAAAAAAATAGGACAGACTTCGGTCAGAGCCCTTGATTACCCACCACAGGTTAATGGTAAGACCCTACTGCTGAAGACACCAATAACTGTCAGCACAGACCATGGAGAGACCTGACTGGAATCCAGAGGACAGCCAGTCTTCAGGTAATTAGCCCATCTAGTGCTGGAAGGTGCTACATGAGCTATCAGGGGAAAGTGGCCAACATCTGTCCAAACAACTCAAAGTCTAAGCAACTCAGAAGAAAACAACCTGATGTGATTCTCACACAAGTGCAATAGTGACACACAGCCATGGTGGGTAACCTACTGCTCTTGAATTGGCTAACGGATCCACTCAGTGGAAAGGAAACACTATCTAGAACTGGGAAACAAATCAGAATCATATCCAGATAATGATTCTGCTTTCCATTGTCAAGCTACCACTAACCTTACACTATAAAAGTATCTAAACCCTTATAATTCTCTCTAAATTAATAATGGTTATCCCATTTAACTGGTGCTGTCTTAACTCTCCAAAGAAGAATCTGCTTCTGTATTTCAGATGGGAACTGGACTTAAGGAGATAAACGACCCAGTGCATTCCACCCAGCTGAAACCACAGAAGAATTGGGGAAATGAGCAAGAATGCTGCTCTCTTAGTTAAGCTGATATCAGCACAAGGGTGATGGAGAAAGATACTGAGGACACTAAACACCTACCAAACCATACATCTAGGTGCTCCTAAGTGGTCATCACTGAAGTAGACTTCAAATGCTCCCAGCATGGCTCAGGGAATCTTGTTGAATATGGGGCACAAAGATTGTTAGAGCCACAGGTCAGGACATTTTGCACAGAGACATTGTCTTTCCTCCATAACTGACTGCTGTTCCCATAATGCATAACCCACATCCCCATTGGGTTGACCTGCATCCCCAGTGAGGAAGGCCTCTTCAGAAAAGGGGTAGGGAGGAGGGCAGGGATGGTACCAACATGTGATGTTTGCATACAAAATATGTCCATATCTAATAATAAAAAAATCAGAAAAAAGAAAAAAAGTAAAGATGAGGTTGGAGAGATGGCTTAGCAGTTAAAGTGCTTACCTGTGAAGCCTAAGGACCCATGTTCTACTCTCTAGATCCCATGTAAGACAGACACATAACAGTGAAGCAAGCACAAGGTTACACATACCCACTAGGTGGTGCAAGCATCTGGAGTTTGATTGCAGTGGCTTGCTTATGTGGATACTAGGGAATCAAACCTGGGTCCTTAGGCTTCACACAGAAGTGCCTTAACTGCTAAGCCATCTATCCAGCCTGGAAAAATGTTTTAGAATTATTCTGACATTTTTTTAAATATTTTGTTCATTTTTTATTTATTTTGAGAGTGACAGACAGAGAGAAAGACAGATAAAGGGAGAGAGAGAGAATGGGTGAGCCAGGGCTTCCAGCCGCTGCAAACGAACTCCAGACGCGTGGGACCTGGGGAACCGAGCCTCGAACCGGGGTCCTTAGGCTTCACAGGCAAGCGCTTAATCGCTAAGCCATCTCTCCAGCCCTATTCTGACATTTTAAATGAATTGTTTTGATGATTTTTTGACAATAAACAAGATTTATTGTTCCTTACTCTGGAATTTCTTCAAAGTTGATGGGAACTTAACAAAGGTAGCAAAATCAGTAAATAATCAAGCCAGTGCATTGAAGTTGATTTTCTTAAGAATCTTATTATAGTAATGGAAAATTGACTAATATGATGACAATAAATATAAATATATTAAAATATAATAAAATAACTGGCTCTGATGGTCTGAAAAACTTAATCTAAATTAATATATACTGAAGCTAAGCATGGTGGTGCACACCTTTAATCCCAGCACTTGGGAAGCAGAAGTAGGAGGATCAACGTGAGTTGAAGTCCAGATCAGCCTGGGCTAGAGTGCAACCCTACCTCAGGAAAAAAAAAGAAAAAAGAAAAAAGAAAAAATTAATATCTACTGATTCTAGCATGGTGGTACACACTTGTCATCTCATCTATCACAAAGCTGATAGATAACATTATGAGTTCAATTCCAGCCTAGGCTACATAGAGAGATGCTGTCTTAAACAAACAAAGAAACAATGCTAAAGAAAAGAAACCAAGTATTCCATAAAACACACCTAGTGGTTTGAATGTATCATGTCCCCACAGACTCATGAGTTGTTGAAGACTTAGTCCCAAGATGGTGGTATTGTTTGGGAAGGCCTGACTGACTGTTCTGTCTGCTTCCTGTGTTGCAATGAGATAACAGTTTCCTTCTCCTGCCATGCCTTCCTTGTCATGATAAAACTTCCCTTCAAAACTATAAGCCATACTAAATCCTTTCCCATAAGCTGCTTCCTGTCAGATATTTCATCTCACTAAGGAGAAAGTAATTGGCACAGCACACATCCATCCATCTTATTTGAAATAAATCTAAGTATAATGTATACACTGAATCAGCAATATGTTTTCCTTCAATAGAAAATTTCAAAAGAGGGCTGAGGAGATATCCCAATCAACAAAGTGCTTGCCTGACAAGAATGCAAACTTGTGTTTGATCCCTAGTATCCATGAAACACACTCAGCCTGCTGGCACATGCCAGCAATCACAGGGCAGGGAGGTGGCATTATTATGAATACCCCTGGAAATTGCTAGCCAAGTAGTTAGCCTAATTGGTGAGCTTCAGGTCGATAAGTGACCTTGTCTCAAAAAGAGGTAAGTGGAGTTCCTGAGATTGTGCCCTGACTGCCACATGCATGTGAATCCCTGTTTATTTACACACAAGAGCACCTCTACACACAAATGTACCCACATATACAAACATGAATACACGTATGCACACACAATTTCAAATGAGAGAAAGCCCCTTCCTAATAACACAAGCAGCTAACTTGGCAGTTTTATATTGGACTTTGCCATGTTAAATCACTTTATGTCTTTTTCTTCCCCTCAAGTTCTTACTTCTTACCTAGGTTTTCTTTTGAAAATAAACATGGATTAGTGTTCCACTGTCCATGGGACTTCCTATATTTTATTCTTAAACCATAAAGGTTTCATATCACAATAAAGTGGTCAATGTGGTAAAAAAAAGGGAGATCCTTTTCACAGAAGCATACACATTGGCTATAGAAATAAATCAGTCTGTAATATAAAGCTTCTGTTAATGTTTTCAGTAAACCTGGTGGTCTACAGAAACATCCTTTTTTCTTTTTTCAGAGGTTTCCTAGAATGGGAAAAATTTCCAAAGCATTGAGATTTAGTTGCTAATTTTTCCTCTGGTTCAATACATAGTATCAAATGCAAGACATGAAATAAATAGTTGATGGATGAATGAATGAATGCATTGTAGACATGATGCTTAGAGTCATATGATGCTGACCTTGCTATTAATGCTTATAAGCATATGAAAGAAAAGTTTGTGAGCAATGGTTATAAGTTATTTTAAGTTCATGAAGTAGAAGAGGGATATATAACAATTGTTCAGAAAAGTGAGCAAGACATCATAACTGGGGAGTAAGAAATAAGGGGAGATGCCTTAAGTGGACCTTGAAAAAATGGCCAAGTAAAATCTTTTTAAGTGGAAAAAAAAAAATCACAGAAGGCATATGTATTTAGAGTATTTCCAGGTAGTGTGTGTTGTAAATCTGGGCTATTAAAATAGTTTTTATTTGCATAATTGATGCCCAAAGACTTGCATATTTCTCTCTAAATGTTAAAGAGAGGAGCAGTCATGCTTTCTAGATATGCTTCTCACTTTTCATTAAACCTGATGTGTAATTTTTTCTAAAATTCAAAAGATTTGGATCGTCTTTATAAACATTAGAATTTCTATGAGCATTAATAATAAAGACATTATGTTGCATATTAATATCTTCAGAATATATACAACATTGATAACTTAAAGGAATCATTCCAAATACAAGAGGTAATCTTTTTGAGTCAAAGTTTGAAGAACCATTTTCCTTCTGGTTCTTTGCTCTCACACTGCCACTATTATTTCTTTATTTCTGCACAACATTCATTATAACATGCTAAAATTTTCTGTTACACTTTAGGTTTATAGAAAAATTGTGAAAATGGCATAGATTCACACATACTACACACCCAGTTTTCCTGCTGTTACATTGTATTTCAATGGGGAACATTTGCTGTAAGAAATGAGCCAATAAGCCAATACCAATCCACCATCATGTATCAGAGCCAATAGTTCATTCAGAGGAGAGAGAGAAGTATGGCCATGTCATGGAATTTTGCAGCTGCAATGGTGTGGAGTTATTATGTATGTACTAGAGAATTGAACCTTGGCTGGCAGGCTTTGCAAGCAAGAGCCTTTAACCACTAAGGCATATCCTCATTCAGATTTCTTTAGTTTTTTTTTTTTTTAACTCATGTTATTTTGGTTTTATGTTTCCATCCAGGATAGGATGTGCATTTATAATGCACCCTTAGGTTCCTATTGTAACAGTTGATAACCTTGACAATTTTTAGAAACACTTTTGCCAAATACTTTATAGAATGTCCCTCACTAGTGATGAGTCTATTTTTCTCATAATTAGACTGAGATTTTGTATTTGTAGAGGGAGACCATAGAATTAAAGTGATATTTTATACTTTATTTTTGCAATCAAGTACATTTAACCACTGGAACATCTCTCCATCCCAGAAACTGCACTTGTTTTTTTGATTTTAAAAATAAATATATTTTCCTATTTATTTTATTTTATTTTTAAAATATTTTTTAAGCTTTACTTTTTAATCAATTTTTATTAACATTTTACATGATTATAAAAAATATCCCATGGTGATGCCCTCCCCCCACTTTCCTCTTTGAAATTCCATTCTCCATTAAATCCACTACCCATCTCAACCATTCTACTTACATAAATACATTACAAAGCTATTAACTACCCTCCTCCCTTCCTTTCTCTTCCCTTTATATCTCCTCTCTAACTTATTGGCCTCTGCTACTGAGGTTTTTCCTTCTCACACAGAAGCCCAATCATCTGTAACTAGGATCGACATATGAGGGAGAATATGCGGTGCTTGGCTTTCTGGGCTTGGGTTACCTCACTTAGTATAATCCTTTCCAGATCCATCCATTTTTCTGCAAATGTCATAACTGCATTTTTCTTTACCACTCAGTAGAACTCCATTGTATAAAAGTTCAATATCTTCATTATCCACTCATCATCAGTTGAGGGACATCTAGGCTGGTTCCATTTCCCAGCTATTATGAATTAAGCAGCAATAAACATGGTTGAGCATGTACTTCTAAGGAAATGAGATGAATCCTTAGGATATATGCCTAGGATTGCTATAGCTGGGTCACATGGTAAATCAATCTTTAGCTGTTTTAGAAACCTCCACACTGATTTCCACAATGGCTGGACCAGATTGCATTCCTAACCAACAGTGTAGAAGGGTTCCTCTTTTTTGAGATCCTTGCCAACATTTATGATCATTTGGTTTCATGATGGTAGCCAATTAGACAGGAGTGAGATGGAATCTCAATGTAGTTTTAATCTGCATTTCCCTAATGACTAGTGACGTAGAACATTTTTTAGATGATTATATGCCATTCATATTTCTTCCTTTGAGAACTCTCTATTTAGTTCCATATCCCATTTTGTGATTGGCTTGTTTGATTCCTTATTATTTAACTTTTTGAATTCTTTGTATATCCTAGATATTAATCCTCTATGAGATATATAGCTGGCAAAGACTTTTTCCCATTCCGTAGGTTGCCTCTTTGCTTTATTCACAGTGTCCTCTGCAGTGGAAAATCTGTGTAATTTCATGAGGTCCCAGTGGTTAATCTGTGGTTTTATTGCCTGAGCAATTGGGGTTGTCTTCAGAAAGTCTTTGCCAAGACCAATATGTTGAAGGGTTTCCTCTACTTTTTCCTCTAGCAGTTTCAGAGTTTCAGGTCTGATGTTAAGGTCTTTAATCCATTTGGACTTAATTCTTGTGCATGGAGAGAGAGAAGAATCTATTTTCATCCTCTACAGATACATATCCAGTTTTCCCATCACCATTTACTGAAGAGGCTGTCTTTTCTCCAATGAGTATTTTTGGCATTTTTATGAAATATCAGGTGGCTTTAGCTACCTGGACTTACGTATGGGTCTCTATTCTGTTCCATTGATCTACATGTCTGTGTTTGTGTCAATACCATGCAGTTTTTGTTACTATGGCTCTGTAGTATAAGTTAAAACCAGATATGGTGAGACCACCAGCCTTATTTTTGCTGTTCAGTATTATTTTAGATCTTCAAGATTTTTTTGTGATTCTGAATAAATTTTTGGTTTGCTTTCTCTATTTCTGTGATGAATGTCTTTGGAATTTTGATGGGGATTGCTTTAAATGTGTAGATTGCTTTTGATAAGATTGCCATTTTTCACAATATTGATTCTTCCAATCCAGAAACAGGGATGTTTTTCCACTTCCTAGTGTCTTCTGCAATTTCTCGCTTGAGGGTTTTAAAGTTCTCCTTGTAGAGCTTCTTCACTTCCTTGGTTAGGTTTATTCCAAGGTATTTTATTATTTTTATTGATGCAGTTATGAATAGCAATGATTCTCTGATTTCATTTTATGTGTGTTTGTTGTTAGCATATATGAAGGCTACTGATTTCTGTGTAATTATTTTGTATCCTACTACATGGTTGTAGGTTTTTATCAGTTCTAACAGTTTGCCAGTAGAGTCTTTAGGGTCCTTTATATATAGAATCATGTCATATTCAAATAATGATAACTTGATCTCTTCTTTCCAATTTGTTTCCCTTCTATGTTCACCATTGCCTTATTGCTATGGCTAAGACTTACAGTACTATATTAAATAAAAGTAAGGACAGTGGACACCCTTGTCTTGTTCTTGATTTACTGGAAAAACTTCCAGTTTTTCACCCTTTAGTGATATGTTGGCTGTAGGCTTGTCATAAATAGCCTTTATTATATTGAGATACGTTCCTTCTATTCCCAGTCTCTGTAGGACTTTTATCATAAAGGGATGTTGGATTTTGTCAAACGCTTTCTCTGCATCTAACGAGATGATCATGTGATTTTTGTCATTCAGTCCATTTACATAATGTATTACACTTAATGATTTGCTTATATTGAACCATCCCTGCATCTCTGGGATAAAGCCTACTTGGTCAGGGTGAATGATGTTTCTGATATATTCTTGTATTCTGTTTGCCAATATTTTGGTGAGAATTTTTGCATCTGGGTTCATGAGGGAGATTGGTCTGTAATTTTCTTTTTCTGTTCTATATTTACCTGGTTTGGGTATCAGGGTGATGCTGGCTTCATTGAAGGATTTTGGTAGAATTCCTTCTTTTCTATTTTATGGAAATGCTTAATAAGCAATGGTGTTAGTTCTTCCCTGGAGGCCTGTTAAAATTCAGCAGTGAATCCATCTGGGCCTGGGCTTTTTTTAGTTGGGAGATTATTGATAACTCGGATCTCCATGCTTGTTATATATCTATTTAAGTGATGAATCTCATGTTGACTTAATTTAGGTAGGTCATATAAATGAAGGAAATCATCCATTTCTTTCACATTTTCATACTTTGTGGAGTATATGCTTTTATAGTATGTCCCTATGATTTTTTTGAATTTCTCTGATATCTGTTGTGATGTTACATTTTTAATCCCTAATTTTGTTAATTTGTGTCTCTTTTCTCTTTCTTTTGGTGAGGTTTGCTAAGGGTTTATCAATCTTGCTTATGTTTTCAAAGAACCAATTCTTTGTTTCATTGATTCTTTGGATTTTTTTTTGTTTCTATTTCATTAATTTCTGCCCTACTCTTTATTATTTCTTCCCATCTACCGACTTTTAGTTTGCTTTATTCTTCTTTTCCCAAGACTTTAAAGTGAAGCATTAGGTTTTTTTCTTGTGACCTTTCTAATTTCTTAATATAGGCACTTAAAGCTATAAATTTACGTCTTATGACTGCCTTCGTTGTGTACCAGAGATTTTGGTATGTTGTGTTCTCATTATCATTTGACTCTATGAATTTTTTGATTTCTTTCTTGATTTCTTCATTGACCCATTCATCATTTAGTAGTGTATTGTTTAGTTTCCATGATTTTGTGTATGCTCTATAGCCCTTTTTGCTATTGATTTGTACTTTTATGCCATTGTGGTCAGATAGAATACAAGGAAATATTTCAATTTGCCTGTATTTGTTAAGATTTGCTTTGTGTCCTAATATATGATCTATTTTAGTGAATGTTACATGTGCTGCTGAAAAGAATGTATATTCTGCAGCCTTTGGATGAAATGTCCTGTATATATCTGTTAGGTCCATTCCTTCTATGACCTCATTTAGTCCAGATGCCTCTGTGCTTATTTTTTCCTGGGATGACATGTCAATTGATGAGAGTGTGGTGTTGAAGTCCCCCACTATCACTGTGTTTGGTGTTATCTGTAACCTTAGTTCTAATAGTGTTTGTTTGATGAATCTGGGAGACCCCATGTTAGATGCATATATGTTTAGGACTGTAATGTCCTCCTGTTGGAGGGTGCCTCTAGTCAATATAAAGTGACCTTCCTTATCTTTCTTGACTAACGTTGGACTGAAGTCTACCTTGTCAGATATTAGGATAGCATCCCTTGCTTGTTTTCTAGGCCCATTTGCTTGAAACACCATTTTCCAACCTTTCACCCTAAGATAATGTCTATCCTTTGTAGAAAGGTGAGTTTCTTGGAGACAACAAATTGTAGGATCCTGCTTTTTAACCCAGTCTGCAAATCTATGTCTTTTGGTTGGGTCATTGAGGCTATTGATATTAAGAGATATTATTGAAAAGATATTAAGAGATATTAAAAGAGATTATTGAAAGGTGTGTATTTATGTTTGCAGTTTTTTTCTTTTTTTGTAGTTCTGGTTGTACTTTTGCTCTCTTGTGTTAACTAGTATTTGAGTATTGCTTGTTTTTTCTAGGTTCCTCATATGTGTACTTTTCCTTCTTTTCAGCATGGAGGATTCTTTCAAGTATTTTCTGTACAGCTGGTTTTGTCTTCAAATACTCCTTTAGACTGCTTTTATCTTGGAATGTCCTTATTTCTCTGTCTATTTGAGTGGAAGCTTTGCAGGATAATGTAACCATGGTTGACAGTTGTTATTTTTAAGAATTTGGAATACATCACTCTAAGCCCTTCTGGCTTTAAAAGTTTGTGTTGAATAATCTGCTGCAATCCTGATGGGCTTTCCTTTGTAGGTCACTTATTTTTTCTCTCTAACTGCTTTCAACATTTTTTCTTTGGATTGCGTGTTTGGTAGTTTGATTATAATATGACAAGTAGAGGTTTTTGCCAGGTTTTGTGTGGCTGGTGTTCTAAAGGCTTCCTGTTCTGCATTGGCAATCTTTCCCAATTTGGGGGAAGTTTTCTTTCTTTTGTTGAGGACCACTACTATGCCTTTGGAGTGAAATTCTTCTCCTTCTACTATGCCCTGAATTCTTATATTTGATCTTTTCATAGTGTCCCAAATATCTTGAAATTCTCATCCATACTTTTCTGTTAGTTTGTCTTTTTCTTTGTTGGACTATATTAGATCTGCCACCTGGTCTTCTATCTTAGATATTCTGTCCTCTCCTTCATCCATTTTACTGGTGAGATTTGCTACAGAGATTTTTATTTCATTAACTGTGTTCTTCATTGCTAATAATTCTGACTGTTTTTTTTATTATTTCTATTTCCTTATTGATGTGTTGTATTGACTTCTTTATTTCATTAAATTGATATCCTGTGTCTTCTTTGATTCCTTTGATTTCCTCTTTGATTTATTTGACTTCCTCTTTGACTTCTTTGAACATATTTACCATCAATCTTTTGAAATCTTTCTCAGGCATTTCCTTTCACTCCTTCTCACTGGAGGTCATTTCTGATCCATTAATACTTTTTGGTGGATTTATATTGTTCTTGTTTTATAATGTATATATTTTTGCATCTTGGATTAAGTTAATGCTTGGATTTTATAATTAGCTGGGTATTCTTAGCTTTATCAATTGATCTGATGTTATATCTTCAGGGTGGGAGATTAAGATGTTAGGTGTGGGTCTTAACATTCCTAGCGTATCTAGAAAAATGTTTCTAGGGGTTGAGTTTGCCTGCTATGGGAGTATTCAATTAGGCTGAGTGGAACAAAATACAGGTAGATTCTAAAATTTAACTAAACACTATACACATGCAGTCAAAAAAAGCACCGAGTATTTATGCAAGAGTAGGTATTATAACAACCAGATCTCCTTCAACAAAGAGGTTATAGTTTCTGGTCTGTTGAGGGTTCCAAGTCAGCTTGTGACCAAGTGGGACCCTTCCCTGGTGCAATCCCAGTTACCTTTTTTGGATGATTTTGGTCTCATTCAAGTAGGCTGGCTGGGTCACTGGATCACTGTTCTGTTTTCTGGAGCTGGGCACTGGCTTTTCCTGCAGGGAAAATCAAGCCTGGCAACTCTGGCCCTGCAGACCGGCACTGCTCCTGCTGGAAACACCGCTGCTGCTTCTGAAGCTGCTGCTGCTGGAGCTGCTGCTGCTGCTGAATCTGCTGCTGCAGGAGCCGCTGTTGCCAGTGCCAGACCTACTGCTGTTGCTGCTGGAGTCAGAGCTGTGGCTTCCACCACTGCTTCTGCTGCTGGAGCTGGAGCCGCTGCTGCTGGAGCTGCTTCAGCCTGCCTGTGTGGGCTCTGGATACTCAGGATTTCTCCTACTTCTCTGCTGCCATTTGAGTTTTTTTTTATTATTATTTATTTATTTATTTGAGAGTGACAGACACAGAGAGAAAGACAGATAGAGGGAGAGAGAGAGAATGGGCGCGCCAGGGCTTCCAGCCTCTGCAAACGAACTCCAGACGCGTGCGCCCCCTTGTGCAACTGGCTAACGTGGGACCTGGGGAACCGAGCCTCGAACCAGGGTCCTTAGGCTTCACAGGCAAGCGCTTAACCACTAAGCCATCTCTCCAGCCCCCATTTGAGTTTTTTATACACCTCACTTTTTAGTAAAAGTGTGTATTTTGCTGGGGTTTCTTTGTCTTTTTCTCCCCTAGGCTGCTTTGGTGTGGTTCCTATGCTGCCATCTTAACTAGAAGTCCCAGAAACTGCATTTTAAGATACACTTTTGTTCTGTTTTCTGATGTTGATTCTCACTGAAAATCAGGATAAAACAACCACTAATAATCTTCACTTGGCATATGTATTTGTGGTTCATTCATGTGGTATCATAGATATCATTTAATTACTTTTCATGGCTAAGTAATACTTTACTATATGGACATTTTATTTAACTATTTATTCCTTGATGGCCATGTTAGTTATTTTACCCTTTTGTTGTTGCTAACAATACATCTAAAAACACTCAAGAATATGTTTGCTTGAATGCTTGTGTAAATTCTTTGGTGTGTATATGTGAGTGAAATTTTTGGCCCATATGGCAGTTTTTAATTTGTTGAGGGATGCTTAGTAATTAGTTCTTCATCTTTAAAAAGTCCAAATTAAGAAAAATCATAAGGACATATTTTAAGAACATATGCTCCACAAATTTGATAATCTGAAAGAAATGGATGATTTACTTTATTTATATAACCTACCAAAATTAAATCAAGATGAGTTTAACCACTTAAATAGACCCATAACAAGTACATAGATCCAAGCAGTTATAAAAAAAATCTCACAACTTAAAATGTCCAGGCCCAGATGCCTTTTACCAGACCTTTACAGAGGAACTAAAACCAATGCTTCTCAAACTTTTCCACAAAATGAAAAAGGAAGTAATGCCACCAAACTCCTATGAAGCCAGAATCACCCTGATACCAAAAACAGACAAAGACAGGACAACAAAAGAAAACTACAGATCAATCATGGACATTAGATACTAAAATTCTCAACAAAACATTGGTCTCAACAAAACATTGGCAAACAGAATACAAGAATATATGAGAAAGATCATTCACCCCGGCCAATTCATCCCAGAGATGCAGGGATGGTTCAACATATGCAAATCAATTAATGTAACACACTATATCAATGGACTGAAGGACAAAAACCACATGATCATCTCAATAGATGCAGAAAAAGCATTTGACAAAATCCAAACTCCCATCATGATAAAAGTCCTATAGAAACTGGGAATACAAGGAACATATCTGAACATAATTAATGTTTATGACAAACTTAGAGGCAACATAATAAATAGGGAAAAACTTGAAAATTTATGACTAAAATCAGGAACAGGACAAGGGTGTACACTATCTCCACTTTTATTTAATATAGTACTGGAAGTCTTAGACATTGCAATAGTGCAAGAAACACATACAGGGCTGGAGAGATGGCTTAGCGGTTAAGCGCTTGCCTGTGAAGCCTAAGGACCCCGGTTCGAGGCTCAGTTCCCCAGGTCCCACGTTAGCCAGATGGACAAGGGGGCGCACGCGTCTGGAGTTTGTTTGCAGAGGCTGGAAGCCCTGGCATGCCCATTCTCTCTCTCTCCCTCTATCTGTCTTTCTCTCTGTGTCTGTCGCTCTCAAATAAATAAACAAAAAAAAAAAGAAAGAAAGAAAGAAAGAAACACACACAAAAGGGATACAAATTGGAAAGGAAGATATCAAATTATCATTATTTGCTGATGATATGATTCTATATATAAAGGGCCCTAAGACTCTGTCAGCAAACTCTCAGAACTTATAAACACTTTTAGCAGGATATAAAATAAACACACAGATATCAGTATCCTTCCTATATACTAACAACAAATTTGCTGAGGATGAAATCAGGGAATGTCTCCCATTCACAATTTCCTAAAATAATGATGATGATAATAATAATAATAATAATAAGCCATGCAATACACCAAAGGAAGTGAAGGATCTCTACAATGAAAACTTTAGAACACTCAAGACAGAAACTACAGAAGATGCTAGGAAATAGAAAGACATCCCATGTTCTTGGATTGGAAGAATCACTATTGTGAAAATGTCAATTTTACCAAAAGCAATCTACACATTTAATGCAATCCCCATCAAATTTCAATGGCATTCTTCACAGAAATAGAAAAAAAATCCTAAAATTCATTTGGAAGCACAAAAAACATCAAGTATCCAAAACAATTTTGAGCAACAAAAATAAGGCTGTGAGTATCACCATACCTAGCTTCCACCTATACTAAAGAGCCACAGTAACAAAACCAGCGTGGTACTGTCACAAAAACAGACATGTAGATCAGTGGAACACAATAGAAGACTATGATGTAAGTCTGAGCAGCTACAGCCAACTGATTTCAACAAAAATGCCAAAAATACTCATTGGAGAAAAGACAGCCTCTTTAACAAATGGTTCTTGGAAAAGCGCATATGCATCTGTAGAAGGATGAAGATAGATCCTTATCTCTGTGCATGGACCTTAATATCAGACCCAAAACTCTAAAACTGCTACAGGGAAAAGTAGGGGAAACCCTTCAACATGTTGGTATAAGCAACTTACTGAATATAACCTCAGTTGCTCCGGAAATAAAACCACTAATCAACTACTGGGACCTCATGAAATTACAAAGCTTTGGTACAGCAAAGGACACTGTGAATAGAGCAGAAGCAACCTACAGAATGGGATAAAGGCTTTGCCAGCTATACATCTGGCAGAGGGATATACAAAAAACTAAATAATAAGAAATCGAACAGCCCAATTAAAAAACAGGCTCTGGAACTAGAGCATTTTCAAAAGAAGAAATATAGATGGCATATAAACATCTAAAAAATGTTCTGCATCCTTAGCCATCAGGGAAATGCAAATTAAAACTACATTGAGATTCCATCTTACTCCTATCAGAATGGCTATCATCAAGAAAATAAATGACAATAAATGTTGGCAAGGATGTGGAAAAAGGGGAACACTTCTACACTGTTGGTGGGAATGTAATCTGGTCCAGTCATTGTGAAATCACTGTGGTGGTTCCTGAGACAGCTAAAAATAGATTTACCATATGACCCAGCTATATCACTCCTAAGCATATACCCTAAGGACTTGTCACACAACCTTAGAGATACTTGCTCAACCATGCTTACTGCTGCTCTATTCACAATAGCTAAGAAATGGAACAAGCCTAGATGTCTCTACTGATGAGTGGATAATGAAGATGTGGTATATTTATGCAATGGACTTCTATTCAGCAGTAAAGAAAAGTGAAAGTTTTGAGGAAATAGATGGAACTAGAAAGGATTATACTTAGTGAGGTAATCCAGGCCCAGAAAGCCAAGCACCACATGTGTTCTCTCATATGTGGCACATAGCTACAAATGTTTGGACTTGTATGTGAGTTGGAATAAAACTCAGTAGCAGAGGCCAGTAAGCTAAAAAGGGGGATATAAGGGGGGAATGACTTAAGGAGATGGCATTGTAAGTAGAACAGATTTCTGGGGAAGGAAAGGCAAAGTGAGGTCAGAGAAATAGACCAAGTAAAGGAAACATGGGAGGATGGTGAATCAAAAATCAAGAAAGTATGAATAAGTCATATAGAAATCTACTTTTTGGGGGGGGGGCAATGGCATACTCAGAAGGCATAGATTGCTACTACAAAATTTTCAGTGTCAGAGATGGGATACTTTCCAGTGAGTTGTTGGCCAGGGAAGTCTCTGGTGTCCCCCAAAACATTTCAGGCCATTGCAGAGGCTCATTGTTTCTCAGGAGGAATAGATAGCAAGACCCTATTGCTGAAGACTCCACATACTTGGACTGCAAAGTCACTGAGAAGTCTTGCTGGAACTGAGCTGAAAACCTCCTCTGTGTAGACTAGTTGACAGTAAGTTGGAAAAAACTATGCTACATGCAGCTCCATGGGAGAGAGTGAATTCATCAGTGGAGAAAAACCACAGTGGCTACCACAAGACTTAAATTTGGTTAGGTAGGCCAAATGAGCCAAGGGATTCAATAGTGGCATGTCTATTATGGGGAAAACCAACTGTTCTCTAATTCAAGTGGAGAACTGCTCTATGGGAGGGAATACATACCTGATACTGAAAACCTATGGCAGTGTAGTCATGAGCCCTAGAGGTATAACATCTGCTGCTGTCTGCCTAAATGTACTTATGCTCACCAAATTGCCTGGTAAGCACTTCCCTTAATGTTCATACTCATATATCAATGTTACTCTCACTTTTAGTTGAGAAGCTTCTCTTTCAGAAGGCAGAGACCTTGGGATGACTCAGAAGGGACCATGGTGCTGAGAAGTGACAGAGGAGTGGTCAGCACTGAAACTTCTCTATCATACCTTCCAAGGCTCATGGTCCATTGTGGAAGAGGAGGTGGAAAGAATGTAAGAGCCAAAAGAAGGAGAGAGGGGAGGACATGATGAAGTTGTGAAGGGGAGTCTGAGGATGGGGAGGGAATTGTTATGGTTTATTGTCTATAATTATGAAAATTGTAAAAAAAAATAGAAAAATTAAAAAATAATTTATAAATGAAGCTTTCATATTATGAAGCAGATGTGTTATCAGAGACATGAGCTTTCCTGGCTCCAGATGCACAAGTAGAGGGATCAGCCTTACAGTTACTTCTAAACTCAGCTCTTTCAGATTGGGTGACTATCTATTGATAGTGTCAGGAAAGGGCTATTGTAGCAATATTATTTTTATGTTTTAGATTTATATCTGTGTTTTTATTTCTGTGTGCATATTTTGTGTTCATATGTGTGCAGGTCCACTTATGCATGCAAATCTGTGTAGATGCCAGAGGACAACCTTCGGTGTCATTCCCCAGAAGCCATCACCTTTATTTGAGATAGGGTTTCTACTGTACTGGAGGTCACCAAGTATATTAGATTGTGAGTGTCTCTGCATCCCTAGTGTATGCCATTATATCCAAGCCTCTTTTTTGTTAGTTTTTAAATGGAGGTGCTATGGATGGAACTCAGGTCCTCATACTTTCAAAACAGGTAGCTTTTAATTTCCAGGAATTTAATTAGTAACTCACAAAGTCAGATTAATAAAAGAATGAATTATGAAACTTCTTCTGAGTTCACTTATCACTAAGGGACCATATTATACTGTTTTTATTTTACCAATGATATTTTGATATCCACTTCCAACAACTGTGATGATCCTGACATCTCTGGGGAAGAAGAACTGAAGTAGTACTCATCCAATCACAACCCCTAGGGAAGAGTAACTGAAATAACTCAACATTTTTCCACCACACCCTCTTGATGCTAACCAATTACTAGTTAGATCTCCAAACAGTAAAGATACAAAAAATGTCCATATCAACATAATCAGAAATAAATTGCAGATACTTTCATAGGAGCTAGCAGAGTTTACAGACATGAAAGCAATTCTAAAGTGTAAAAGACTTTTTAATCAAATACATACTTCCTACATGATGCAATTCTGGCACTGACACAAATCCACTCTGTGTTCACCCTGAGTCAGCAGACGGCCATATGTTATAAATAAGCATTTGGCTCAACCAAGCAGAATTAACAAAAGTTGTGCCAAAGCCAGTAAAGCGAGCACGTTGTGATCCCTACAGGTACCACCAGCCCATGTGCTGCCAATTATACTGCTGTTTGGCAAAACACATAACAGCAACCAGATTTGGGGAACAAAAAATTTTAGAAAATTTTATGTTTAAATTCCACTAACATGAGCCCATTTATGTTATTTTTTTTCCTTTTCACTGGGGAGGAGAGGGCAAGGCTAATCTGGGGGGTCTCCATGATTTCCAATGGACACTCTGAAGAAAAAATCATCTGTCTTGGCCAGCCCCTGAGGGCCTCAACAGAAGTGTGATGCATCCCCACAAGGGCTGTTGTGTCAGATAAGCTGGTGTGGTGTGCAAGGCAACTCTGCAGTTTGCATGTCAATGTATGAAATGCTGAAGCTCTTACTAGAGGTGGTGAGAGTTCTTA
Source organism: Jaculus jaculus (assembly GCF_020740685.1). Taxonomy (NCBI): domain Eukaryota; kingdom Metazoa; phylum Chordata; class Mammalia; order Rodentia; family Dipodidae; genus Jaculus; species Jaculus jaculus. The sequence continues at coordinate 65,387,389 of NC_059112.1, forward strand.
CAGAGCCTGGCTTTTCTAAGATGCTTGCCACCTATTCTTTTTTTATTTTATTTTATTTTATTTATTTATTTGAGAGCGACAGACACAGAGAGAAAGACAGATATAGGGAGAGAGAGAGAATGGGCGCGCCAGGGCTTCCCACCCCTGCAAACGAACTCCAGACGCGTGCGCCCCCTTGTGCATCTGGCTAACGTGGGACTGGGGAACCGAGCCTCGAACCGGGGTCCTTAGGCTTCACAGGCAAGCGCTTAACCACTAAGCCATATTCTTAATTGACTTCATAATCATGTGGCTAACACGAGACAGGAAGCATCATGTTTCATTCAACATGGCTAAATAAGGTTCACAAAATAGAAAATAACCAATGGTGCACAGCCAATTACTGGGGATATAGTAGGAGTCTGGAAGTCAATTTTAGAACATATTTGTAATCTGAAGGCAAACTTAATTCATCAGGATATAAGTGTGTCTGAAAGCGTCTATGGAAGGTATTTTTATGTGGTAAATCATACACGTAGCATATAAATCCTGAAGAAATGTTTCAGGTTTCTTTTCAGTGGTATAGTTTCTGTGGCAAAAGTATAGCCACCCAACTTGAGGAAGTTTAATTTCTGTCTTGTACTGGGACAAAGTCAAACAATGTTGCCACCTTAATAGTAACATTGAGAATTTGCCAAGAATGGACCAATGGGCTGGGTTTTGAAATTATAAGACTTGAGAGTCACACCACATGTAGGGAATGATACTTGGGAGGCCAACATGGGAAAGAGTTTGTGTCCAGCCTGGGCTTCACAGCAAGTCCCAGGCCAGCCTAGGATATAGAATGAAACCCTATCTCAGAAAAAGATGGGGGGAGATGGGAGAGAGAAGGATAAAGAGAGAGGGATGGGGAAGGGGGGAGGGAAGGAAAGAGGATGGAAGAGAATGGAGGAAAGAGAGAGAGAAAGAGGAAAAGAGCCAATATTGGAAGTATATGCATAGTAATAATTATAAAATGCAGGGTAAGGGTCCAGCAACAGACAAGCATGCTGGGAACCACAGAGGGTAGCAGACAGCAGACTGGGTTTAGTCCTGGTGAATTATGAGGCCCCTAGAAGAGCGACAGGATGGACAATGACCAGGGCATGGGAATGAAAACTACCTGACCTGAAAGGCTTATGGGATCAAGACACAATGATATAGTCAAAAGTCAAGGTCAAGTCCTCACTCCACCTCCTTTGAGATGCTGTACTTTGGAAAGGAGAGTTGAGATTCTAAGTATATTTTCTCTCATAAGACAAGGACTGTGGTAACTATAGCTGTAAGGTTGGATTCTAACAACTACAAGGTTTTCATTAGGTTTAATTAAAATAATTATTCCCTTTATACTGTTTGAATAAATATTCATTATGCACCATAAAGTAAAATTAGCTGTTATTACTACTAATAAGTTTACTCATTAGGAAAGGGCAGGTCTTGTAGTAAATGGCCAGAGCCTGAGACTAGAGAAATAATCTGCATCCACTCACAACAAATTATCACCAAGAAGAAAAATTAAATTTCCATATTTCTGCTATTTACAATTTTTTAAAGTGATTTACAAATAGTTCTATTTCTTTTTGCTTTTGTTAGGGGGCAAGAGTTCCTTAAGAAGATGGGGACTTCCAGCCAAGATGGTGACCGCCTAATTGGTTGCACCTGGCAAGAAATGCAAGACATTAAGGATTCACTGGGTCTTTTAGGGGAGAGAAATCTCCAATAGATTGCCAGTGGGAGGGCACAGAGGGAAAAAACAGGGAATCTCTGATTCCTTCGTGGGCAGGTAGCCCTCCCCTCCCTCCATGTACCGTACCACAGTTCCAGCTTAAGGAAACTCCTGCACTTACTGTAGGAAAAGGGTCCCAGGCCAACATAGTTCCACTTGCCTCACTGCACAGGGGCGATCGCCCTACTAGCCCTGCCCACAAGTGACCTTGGCCAAGCTACACCTGCTGACCCATTGGAGCTCAGGCTCCTTTGATCAATTTGTCCACCAAATGGCTGCTGCGCTGATTAATCTCTGCATTTGGAAGCTTAGACTGCTCTGCCCACTCACTCACTTACTGCTCCAGCTGCTGCACATTCATGTGAGTCCAGGCCCAGTGCAACTGCCACATGAGTCCAGACTGTGTCTGTCGCCTGCGCCAGCTTGGGTGCCATCCCCTCCCCATCTGCCATGCCAGCTGTCAGCCATTGTCCTGTTGCACGGGAGCTCAGACTGCTTCCAGGCCACAGTGTTCCCCTGCTAGAGTTTGGGCTGCTTTAGTGCTTGGTGCCTCAGTGCCCTCCCAGTGTGAGCACAGGCAGCACTGGTGCATTACATGTGAGAGCTCAGGCAACTTTGGTGCCCTGGCCAGGCAGGCACTCAGGAGGCTTTGGCAAGTGAGAGCCAAAGCCCAGGATGCTTGGCAACTGCTTCAGGCTGCTTCAGATTCCCATAGCGCTTGAGCCCAGGCTGATCCACCCACATATACTGTGATGGGAAGACCACAGCATGAAATAACATGAAAAATCAAATGCCAGAACATCCCGTTAGATCACCCAGTCCTACAATGAACATCTCTAATCAAAACATAGAAGAGTCATTAGGATCAGGACACCAAGATGAATCTATGAGCAATGCAACACTGACCAAGCTACTGGTAGAACTTGCAGAAAAGCAACAAAGGACGGATAATTGTGTGGATGCTGCCATCACTAGACTAGACTTAATAGATAAGAAAATGGAAGGAGTTCAAAGACAGTTAAGAGATTTGAGGGAGAGTGAAAAAAAAAAAAAGAAGACCTCAAAAATCAGCTGGCAATGCAAAATGAAGACATAAAAAATGCAAGGATGAATTTCAAGAAGCATCAAGAAAGCAGAAAATGATGTGGAAAGGGAGCTTGACAAATTAATGAAAATTATACACAGAAAAGTAGTAGAAAATGCAAACCTAATTGAACAAGTCCAAAACTCTCTAGCCCTCAAGAATAGAGTCAGCAATGTGGAGGACAGAAACTCTAACGTGGAAGACAAGATGGAAGAAATAGTTCAAGAGTTCTAAAATTTCAGTAAGTTCAAAAGTTTCTGTAAACAGAACATGAGGGAATTGTGGGATACACTTAAACATCCTAATATCAGGATCATTGAAATACCACAGGAGAAGAACTTCAGACCAAAGACATGAAGAATTTATTTAACAAAATAATTGAAGAAAACCTTCCCAGTTTCTTAAAGGAAAGGCCCATCAAGATACAAGAAGCCAACATAACTCCAAACAGACTGGACCAAAGGAGAAACTTTCCGAGACATATTGTCATAAAGAAAACATTGACACCAAAGTGAAAATCCTAAAAGGAGCTAGGGAAAAACAGCACACTACGTTTAAAGGTAAGCCCATCAGAATTACTCCAGACTTCTCAATGGAAACCCTGAAATCTAGAAGGGCCTGGAATGAAACACTGCAAAATCTAAGAACTTATGGCTTCCAGTGCCTGGGCTCCCCCGACAGGTAATGCTCAGGAAGGACCAGGCCTGCTGGTTCCTCCCAAGGGGTTGAGGAGGAAGATGAGTGTCGATGGCCAGGAACACACCACCAAGCCGGGAGTCCTGGCAAAGCAGGAACTCATTTTATTGTTACAGGCAGTTGCCTATATAGTGTTGAGAATGAGGGTGGGGATTCTAGGATGGGGGAAGAGGAAAGGGCCAATAGTATACTGTGACTTTTGAAATGATTGGTTCTAAGCCTGCATGCATGGGAATTCCAACTCCTATGCGGAAGTAACAGGCCAGAGGCCATTAGGCATCTTGCTGAGTCATAGCTGGCCAGAGGCAGATCACCAAACTTTAGCTAGGCTCAGGCAGTGCCACTAGGCCTCGCATCTTGGCCTTTCAAGGCCTCAAATCTCCCCCTTTTGTTTTGTAAGAGCATTAGTCACCATGGCCTCTGTCTTAGGTTGTCCCCCTCTGGGGATATTACCCGTCACTGGGTAACCATGTGTTTAGCTCACTGAGGACCCACTCCATGGCCTGTATTAGGTTGTCTCAGTCAGTCTGAGATCTTACCCATCATCGGTCACATGAAGGGCAGAGGAGGTGGCAGTGGGTCATCTGAGGAACTTAATTCCTGAGTTGCCAGCCTGTGATAATGTATTTCAACTTGAAGGACTTTTATTGGCTCTAGCCACTGGTGAATGAATTGTGTAATTTTGTTAATTACACAAGACCCAAAGTGAGGATAAGGAGAAGGAGAAGGAGGGGCCCAAGTAGAGGGAGGAGGCAAGGTAAGAAGCCATGTAAGCTTGTCCACAGTGGGTTGTTCTGGAGGTCCCACCATCTCTTCTCCAGGTTTTCTTGAAGTCTTTTGATTTTGTCTTGAATGATTCCCAACCTATTGGCATAGAAACAGCATCCATTAAAAAGAAGTGTTTTATGTGTTCCTCCCTGACATTCACAAAGTTTTCCCATCTGTTTGGCCAAGATAGCTCTGGAGCCATGTGGGTTTCCAAACCCTTCATCACTGGGTGGAGTGAATGTTGCCAGCATCAGGAAGAATGGTATCATCCACATATCCAGTTGTTTCTGGGGGAAAAGCAGAGGAACAATCCTCAGGGGTGAAGCACTCCCTTGAGGGGTGATTATCAGTGTCCCCTTGTTGGGGTAAATATTTTAAGTCCCTCGCTGGTATCCAAATGGTTCTTTTCTCATCTTGAGGGAAGACGCATCCAAACCCTTTCTCTGCTGTGAGGAGTGGGTCGGTCCCTCTCCAGGCCCCAGTCAATGAGTTTCTCCATCTGACCTTAATTGAGCTGTATGTGACAGAGGGTGACCAGTGTTTTTGGAATAGAGACATATTTTTCATTTCTAGAAAAATTTAAAATATTTAAGGTGAATAGTGCTTTCTTTAGCTGATCATGAGGGGAGTAGTGATTCCTCCTTTTGTTTTTGTAATTGTGATTTAAGTGTTTGGTTATATCGTTCCACGATGGCTTGGCCTCGAGGGTTATATGGGATGCCTGTGGCATGTGTAATTTCCCATGTCTGGAGGAAACTTGTAAAGTTCTTACATACAAAGCAGGGACCATTATCTGTTTTTACTTGATCAGGCAGCATGAGAGTGGCAAACATTGAAGCATATGACTAATGGCATGTTTAGATTTCTCCCCAGCATCTGCAGATGCCCAACGGGCACAGGAGAAAGTATCAACTGATAAGAAGATATATTTAAGTTTTCCAAAGGGAAAATAATGAGTAACATCTATTTGCCAAAGATGGTTGGGGCAAAGGCCCTGAGGGTTACTCCTAGAAGTTTGGAGGGGGGAACCTGGAGGAATGGTTGGCAAGACTTACATGTCCTAATAATCTTTTTAAGATCTTTATTTGGTATTTGGGGGAATCTTTGTTTAAGGCCTTTCAAGTTGGTGTGGGTTAGTGAATAAAATTAGATAGCCTCTGAGACAGTGTGACAGTGAGCCACAGAGGCCAGTTGATCAGCCGAGCTGTTTCCTTCAGACAGGAAACCTGGTAAATTCTGATGGCCTCAAAGATGTTGTATGAAGATAGGGTGGACTCTTTGTTTGAGTAGGGTGTGAGCCTGGATAATTAAGGGGGATATAGAGTTGGAATCAAGTCTAATGTGAGCTTCAGTAAGATTGGGCAGTAGGTTTACCTACATAGAGGCTGTCAGAAAATAAGTTGAACAGCTCCTGAATAGTATGTAGAGCCAGAACAAGTACAAAAAGCTCTTTGTACTGTGCTGATCCCTCTATTTCCTGAGTAATAGACTTGATGGGGTCAGGTTTGACCCCCAATTTAAAGGGGGGGTAAACAACGAGGGAAGCCCCCAGGCATCCCTCATCTGTAAAGGCAGTGAGGAAGTCAGGGTTGGGTTGAGGTGGGAAAAGCCTGGGGGATCTCCACTCCAACCTGGAAAAAGAGCTCATCCACTTATGAGGGCCATAATGGCCCTCGATGGTACCCAGGAACTCTTCAAGTGCCATAGCGACCCTTACGTTATTTCTTTGGAGCCAAGTGAAATCAGTTATCTTATACAGGGTAATAATGGAGTGAGCCTCAATACCAAAGAGTCTAATGGCAGTTTCCCTTCCTTCAATGATGCAATCAGCTACTTGGTTACTTAAAGAATAGACCCTAGGGGCCCCACCAATCGAGAGGTGAATCCACTGAATAGGCTCGCCCTTTTGAAGCAACAGGGCAGTGGTCAGGGTCTCCCCAGGGAAAAGGTAGAGGGAAAGAGGAAGATCAGGGTCAAATCATTTGAGATTAGAGTTATCTATGGCCTCCTGGACTCTATGGAGGACTTGTCTCTGCCCAGGTGCTAGGGTTACTTGGGACAAAAGATCAAGGCCCCTTAGTAGGTTGAACAAGGGGGATAATTCCTCAGTGGTTATAGGTATCCAGGGCCTCATCCAGTTAATTTCTCCCAAGAGCTTCTGGAGTTGAGGCAAGGTGTAAGAATCCTCAATATAGAGTTGTGGTTTAACAGGTGAAACTGTATGTAGGGTTAGGAACAAGCCCAAGATCTTAAAGGGAGGCACAGTTTGAACTTTCTCAGGAGCTACTTTAAAGCTGTGAGTATGATGGATAGTTAGACATTGGTGGGTAAGGTCCTGGAGTGTGGAGTAATCTAGGCACCCAAGAATAATATCATCCATGTAAATATAAAACAGAGTATTGGGGAGATTGATAAGAGAAGAGAAAATAGATGACAGGTAATATTGACAAATGGGTGGGCTATTATCCATGCCCTGAGGTAAGACAGTCCACTCAAATCTCCTATCTGGGCCACAAGAATTAACTGCAGGTACAGAGAATACAAATTTTCCATGTCTTCTGGATGGAGAAGGATAGAGAAGAAGCAATCTTTAATGTCAATGATAGTAATATGGTATATATTGGGAATAGCTGGGATCCATAGGAGTCCCCTCTGGGGGTTCATGCATTCATTGATCTACTTTAAATCATGTAAATATCTCCAGGACCCATTAGGCTTTTTTTTTTTTTTTTTATGACAAAGACAGGGGAGTTCCAGGGACTAGTGGAGGGACTGATATGTCCAGCCTCCAACTGTTGATCAATAAGTATGTGGAGTTGGTGTGACTTAGAAGAAGGGAGAAGCCACTGCTCAACCCATATAGGATCCCCCGGTCTCCACTGGATTTTAAATGGTGGGGGTGGGGGGCTGAGCAGTGACCCTTAGAATTAGGGGTGTTCATTGGAGTACTTTTGTCTGAGTTGCTCAAAGTAAGGGTCATCTCTATAATTGGGATGACATTCCCTCCCTTCCTCAAACTGTTGTTGATATTCATTTTTCATCTAACAAATCATTATAAAAGGCCTTATGGTCAGTAGTGATGAAGGCCTCAGCATCTCCAAGGATGTCTTGTCTCAGTAAGTTAGCACTGAGCCCAGTCACCATGAGAGGACAGACTTCTCCCCTGCCCCCACCTGGGTCAGTCCAAAGGAGCCACGTGGCAGTCTCCCAGGAGGTGGACTGCCTGCCAACTCCCAGTAGGGGAGGGCCAGGCACAAGCTGCCAGGAGGGGGGCACTTCCTCCTTTCTCAAGACCATTTAGTTCTCTCCAGTGTCAATGAGAAGTTTGAATCCTTTATTGCCAATATTTAAAATAATTTTGGGTCTAAGGCTGGGGACCAGAGGGACAGTCCAATGGGCTTTGATGGTCTGTTTCCCCTTATTTAACGGGGCTGGGGGAAGCCCCAGGAGGAGTTTAAATGGTTTCCCTGTATGTCAAACTTCAACTGACACTCCCTGCCCAATGAAACCCCTTCTTGCATTTAGGTCAGTGGGTGCAAGGGGCATTGGTCATACCCCCAGAGGGCAGGGAAGACTTTGTTTGTTGGGGCACTCCTTTTTAAAATGGCCTTCATCCCTGCACCCAAAACATGTTGATTTTTTAGGATTTAACTGTAATGCGCAGATTGTAGTGGCCAAATCTCTCTGTTTATTTTCCTGAAGAGCGGCAGCCATGGCCCTAGCCTGATGGGAGATAGTGCCAATGTCCTTGGCAGCTACAATCCATCTACTCATGGAGTTGTCCTTGAGACCCACACAGGCGAGGCGGTGATCAGCCATCATCCCTTCCCAGACCAACATTTTAGTAAACTGATCCCATAGTGCTCCTGGGGGAAATTTTCTCTGGAGACTTTAGACTTTTTTCCACCCTATCTATAATTGTAGCCAAGTCCTCAGATGGTTTTTGAGTAATACCCATAAGGCGGGGTTCAGAGGGTCCCTCATCAAACCTTTTCCATGCCGCCAAGCCCAGTGTCCTGGCCAAGTCCCTATACCGGTCAGGTATAGCCTCCTGTTGAGTGCCTGTAGCATATTTATCAGAGGTACTGGGGAGCATCCCAAAAGTTATCAGCACAATGGCTGTTGACTTTGGTTTCACTCTGCCTATGTATGGCACTCATCTTAAAAAAAGGCACACCACTTAATGTATAGGGGATCTGACAAGACAGCCCTGAGTAGATTTTTCCAATCTTGGGTTGTACAAGGTTGATGGCAAGTCCTTGTAACAGGCTCTTAGCCCAAGGAAAGTTAGGTCCATCCTCTGAGACTGCCTTTTTAAGCTCCTTAAATTCCTCAGCTTCCCATGGATACCAGGCAGCAGGGCGATCGATTGCCCCCAGGATTTAGATTGATGGGAAGTAAAAAAGTAGCTTTATTTTCTGGTGGCTTGGCAGCTGGATATGAAGGAGGGGCCAAGGGGATCCAGAAAGGATTAGTCAATGGAGGAGGTGGAGGATGTCACCCAGAAGGCCAAGGAGCACTCCCAAAGGGATTGAGTGAGGGGTATAAGGATCAATAAGTATGTGGAGTTGGTGTTTTTTAAGCTGTATCTCCAGGAGGAGTAGACAGATCAGGCTGTATGCTATCTTTTTCTTTTTCCTCTGTCTTGTTTTTGTTTGGTTGGCCTTGGAGGGAAGTAGCCCTTAAGGGCCAAGATCGTAGGGAGGAACCCTAAGGGGGGTATCTGACCCTTCTTCACATGTGCCTGATGAACAAGGGCCTCTACCCTATCCCAAGTGTCCCAATCAAAGAGATTTCCTTCTGGAAGCCATGGAACCAGCTTAAGAAGGCAGTCCCAGGTCTGTTGAGCCTGATTGCCAGTCAAGTCAAGCCCTCTACTCTTTAGGAGTGCCCTGAGAGATTCTAAGGCAGGATTGGATTTAGAAGTAGACTGTCCCATATTATAAAGTTGAGAGAGAAATATCCATAAAATTGGGGAAATAGCAATCCACAAACACATGAGTACAACACAAACACAAGGACCCAAAAGACAGATAAACATGCTGTAGCATTAAGTTCAGATTTAGATCCATGATGGCCAGATGAGTCTGTGTCCTTAGGGGATGGCTCAATGATACCAAACACGGTGAGGATGGGAGCAGGTCTCCCCAGCATATTTGCTTCATCTTCCAGGATGGAGCCCTCACTCAAATGAGGGGGCAATACACCTTGAGTCTCCTCCAGGTCTGCCCACACGGTGTGTCCACTAGGGACATATGACCTGTTCAGAAATACAAAAGCTGCAGATGCAACTGGCTGGTGATCTGAAAGTGAAAGGAAAGAGAAAGAGAACGAAGAGATGTTGACAAGCAAGTACAGTTGTTAGAAGCAAAGTTTAGCACATTAAATATGAAGACTGCCTGATAACTTATGAGGGTACATTCACCTGTACATGCATGCCAATTGACCTCCTCAAAGAGAATGTCTCACACGGGGCACCAGTCTGCCAGGTTCCTGTAGCCTCACATTGGCACCAGACTGCTGGGCTCCCCCAGAAGGTAGTGCTGAGGAAGGACCAGGCCTGCTGCTTCCTCCCAAGGGGTTGAGGAGGAGGATGAGTGTCGACGGCCAGGAACACACCACCAAGCCGGGAGTCTTGTCAAAGCAGGAACTCATTTTATTGTTATACCGCAACTTTTGAAATGATTGGTTCTAAGTGTGCGCATGTGGGAATTCCAACTCCTATGCAGAAGTAACAGGCCAGAGGCCATTAGGTGTCTTGCTGAGTTATAGCTGGCCAGAGGCAGATCACCAAACTTTGGCTAGGCTCAGGAAGTTCCACTAGGCCTCGCGTCTGGGCCTTTGAAGGCCCAACATTCCAACCCAAACTACTCTACCCAACAAAAGTATCCCTCATAATAGATGGTGAAAGAAAACTTTCCATGACTAAACTCAGCTTTACAATTATATGAACACAAAACCAAACCTACAGATAGTATTTCAGGACATTCTCCACAGAGAAGAAACAAATAATCAAACTCAAATGCCTACAAGAAGCAGATCACATTAACTAAACTCAGAGTCGGCACAAAAAACTTCAAAGTCCATGAAAACACCTACCCACATATACCATCACAATAGGCAGGGATCAAATCAAATCTCACAGTCATGACCCTAAATATTAATGGCCTTAATTAATGGCCAAACTGACTGTATTTGCTGAGTACAAAACTAATTAATAAAAAAATAAAAAATAAAAAAAAGAAGATGGACAAAATTAAATCTTGTAAAAACTAAATCCAGGTGCTCAAGCATATACATACATGTTAGCTTGGGCTATATAAAGATTTGTTTTTCTCTAAGCAGTAATATATAGATATAGATTAGATATCAGTAGCTATAAACTAGATATAGTTATATGTGTTTAAAATGGTATAAAGATTCATAAGAGTATTTTCAAGAGCTTATTATTTCATTATGCATTTACTATTTAATATAGTACTGCCATTGGAGATTCAATGTATAAAGTACTAATCACATTGCTTAGTGGGAGAGATGAATAATAAAAAGTAATACAGAAAATACACTCTGATGCATACCATGAAGGAAGAATCAGAAAACCCTTCAAACACACTGTGGGAGCAGCTCATTTAGATTGAGGTGGGGTTCAAGAGTGCTGCCTAAAGAAAACTTTGTGCTACCACTCCCAGTCAGGCAAAAACACAAGTGAACAAATGGGAGAAGGGAGAATAGATGACCAGCTCTCAGGTGCTCTGAAGTGGGAAGGAGTCTGAGCAATGGGTTATCACGAGCAGACATGGGGGAAAGTAGGCTGGGTCCCATCAGGCTTGGTGGTGCTTGCTTTTCTATTAAACATTGTTTTTATTATTTATTTACTTGTAAGGTGAGAGGGGGGGAAGAGAGAAAATGAGAATGGGTGTATCATGAACTTTTGTCACTGTGAACCAACTCCATTTTGGTGCATCTGGCTTTATGTGGGTACTAGGGAATGATCCTGGGCCATCAGGCTTTGCATGTGAGGCAGGGTTACATGGTCCCTGAAAGTAAAAAGCAGCAATGGCTTTGGGCTTATCATTGCAGTCTCCACTTTGCCAGAGAAGAAAGTACCTTCTCCTTATCTATTGCCTAAAGGAATTTCCTAGACTTGTTTTTCCATCAAGAACCTGAGCCCCTTCCTGGGAGGGAGTTCCCCTCTCCTAGAATTTAAATCTGATCCTGATATTGTGGTTGGTTAAGCCTAGCCCTTATACCACACCAACCAGCCCTCACTCTGGCTCACATAAGCCAGGTAGGGCCTATCACAATGAGGTTATAAATAGACCTTCACCAGAATCAAGGGCTCTCTTCATTCATCACTCCTGAACCTCCAGGTTCTGCTAAGTCTCCCCTTGTCTCCTGAGCCAAGATGAGGGGAGAACTCACCCTGACCCTTCTCTATCCCCTCCTGCACTCCACATGGCAGGAGCTCTCTGCACTTTCCTTTCTAAATCTCTTTGCATGTTTCTTTGAGACCCATCACATGGGCTTTCAGATCATATGGGGTATCCATTTCCCTTCCCTTGGTCTTATAGTTCCCTAGCTAAATATAATACTTCAATAAATATCCTTCTCAGTTTGATTTGCCCAATTCATTGGTTAAATATAAACATGAACTCAGGGTTTGTGGTTCTAGAACTCTATTCCTGAACTAACACCTTGTAACACAAACACACATTTTTAACCATTGAGAAATCTCTCCAACCCTTCATTTTTCTTTTTAAAAAATTTGTATAAACTTTGCTTGTAATTAATGGCTTCCAAGACAAGTTAGGCTGCATGATCTCAAGAACTTATTGGCAACTTATGGAATAGAACTTTGAAAACTATCTCTGTCAAGGGTCATCTATGTCCAAAGCCTATATAAGATGCCTTGTAAAGACTAGCCAGCTTTGGGCTGGAGGGATTGCTTAGTGGTTAAGGTACTTGACTGCAACACCAAAGGATCCAGGTTTGATTCCCCAGGACCCCCATGAGCTAGATGCACAAGGTGACACATGCCTCTGAAGTTTGTTTGCAGTGGCTGAAGTTCCTGGCATGCTCATTCTCTCTCTCTCTCTCTTTGCCTCTTTCTCTCTCTCTAAAATAAATAAATAAAAAAGTTTAAAAAACACTAGCTAGCTTTAAGACACGAGTCACAAAAATCAATTGAAACAGACCCAGGGATTCAGGAAATGATGTACGTCTACTGTGCTCTAAGAACAAGATGTGGTTGGGTTAATTTTAAAGCGCTCTTCTCTGCTTGAACCACTGCAGAGCTCTTCTGTGGGTCCCACAAGGCAATGCCCATCATGTCACCCCTCTGTGATTTTGATGAGCTGTTCTTTCTTTACATTTAACCATCACTTGATATAAATCCAAGGATTAATATAAATCATTACATAAATGATATAAAACCAAGGTGGGATAGTCTGTGGATGTTCTTGATGAGTCCAAGGTGTCCAGGGGTCCACAGTATCTGCATTGATGCAAAATTCAGGTGGCTGGAGACCAAGGTGCCACCATGAATTGTAGTGTCCAAGAGTAAAGTGATGGCGGCGGGAGGGGGACCACCACCAGCACAGGGTCATAGTTTCTTTTGATTCATGCCTTTCCTAACTGATTTGAGGAGAAGGGAATACTGAATATGATCTGATATTAATTTTACTTTCTGTGAGAACTGATCTGATATTAATTTTACTTTCTGTGAGAACTGAAAATTAGTGAGCCTTCTCACCAAACACCTTCATCAGTATTATTGTAATAGACACTTAAAAACTGTTGTTGCTAATAGCACTGACTCGCTTAGGCACACAGGGACTGCCTTCATTTTGAACCTATATCCTTCAGATACCTTAATATTGTCTTTTGCCATGTCTTTTTTTTTTTTTTTTGAGACTCCCAAAGGCACTCAAACCTGCAGTCACCTTGGGCAGAAAAGACAGACCTGATTGATAAAGATCTTTGTGACTAAAGACTGAAGCTATCTCCTACATATGCTGGTGAGCTGACAGAGAATCTCCCTAATAAGAACAATTCTCTGTGATAGCCACAATGCACCCTGGAACAGATGTAAGCATCCTGTGGACATAGACTACTCCTCTCAAGCAAATATGCACTTTTCCAAACCCCTTTAGAGAGCCAGAAGTGAGATAGTGACCAACCGGAGCATATCCTGACCACTAACTGCTTAATTCTGTAGATCTCTTGCCCCCTGCCCCAATTTGTCCTGTACTTAAAACTAAAGCTTATGTCAGAATCTTCAAACTCTTTACCCAAACCCTTCTCTTTCCCCTCCCACCTGACCTTGCTATAGTGTCTTGGGATTCTGAGACTACCTCCTGCTATGGTAGCTGAGGATACCTCTGGGCTAAGAGAGAAGGCTACCATTCTCACAGCCTCCACCAGTGCACCCCACTCACAAGGGAGTTTCTCTTTTCTCTGCCTAAAACCCTTTTCCTGCCCCCCTCTGTCTCTCTCTCCTTTTCTTCCTTTATCCCCTCTTTTCTCTCTTATCTCCCCCCCCCCCCATTTATACATTCCTTTTCTCTCTTCTCTGTCTGTTGTCTCTCTCTCCTCTTCCCTCATTACAATAACATCTTGGATCCAAGAAATTGTCTGAGTCTCAGAGTCCCCTGATATGAAGCTTCCCTTCCTTTTTGGGATCACAACAGTCTAATATGATGTTAAATAAAACTTCCCATCTTGGTCTTCTGTTGTGTACACCAAACCTGACAATATTAGTACCAGAATAAGGATTTCGGGGACAAGTCACTAAACTCCTTTTCTGTACTTCCCATGTGGCCACATTGACTAAATCTTAATTTGCTTTGCAAGATTACTCAGCTCTTTAGTTGGCATGTTGCAACAGTGGCTGGGCCTAAACCATTGGGACTTGGAGCTTTTGCCCTAAAACCCTTATAATATTATTTCTAGCAGTCATGAAATGCTCTCTGAAAACTTTCTGTAGAAAAGTCTAGAGTCTGTAGGTAGTGAGGTATTGGGATGCGTTTTCAAACTGACATTTTCCCAAAGGGAATGGAGTCACATATTGAAGAATGAGAGGAATGTGCTTGGGATAAAGAAGTACAAATACAATGAGCCCAGACCCAGTGGGAAACATCAAAGAAAGGAAGAGGATGGGAAGATTTATTAGGTAACAGGAAGTCCAATCAAAGGAAAGCTAAGCATGCCTGGTGGTAGGAATAATCCAAGAAGCTACAATGTTTTCCCTCAGAATAGAACACAAAAGACCTGAATATAACCAGGGTCTGCTTTAGGAGAAAAGATCAAAGTGAATACAAAAGGTGATATCTGTATAAAAGAATCAGCCAACTTTGCATACCTTTTCCCTGCCCTCTCATCAGTTCTCCAAATACACTGATGGGGAAATGATAAGAGTTTTTTGCTCACTTACTGAAGCCTGTTCTGTAGGACCCCAGTGACTCTTTAAGTTGGCATGTGTGGCTACAAACACACTACTTCTAACACAGTGCTTTGTCTGTGGCATAGCCCACCCGGCCCCACAGCTACCGGACCCCCACCATCTGCTCCTTCCCTCCGCGGGCAGAGACCCAGACATACAAATAGTTTGTTTCTTGGCCTGGGTAGTTTGCTGCTTGCCTTTGCTTTATGCTTTGGGGTAACTTCTCACTAACTACATGTTTGATTTTCTTATGATTTCTGAGTCTACCACATATGTATTTACTTTACACTCTAGATCGACCACGTGGGAATTTCCTCTAAACTCTGGGCCTGCTACCTGTGTAATTTCTCTAAACTGGGGGTAACCATGGGTGTAACTCTGTTTACTTCCCATTTCTCATCTGAATTTCCGGGCCTTTTCTCTGGTACGCTTTCCTATTCTCAAACCATCCCCACCTACTCTTACCTTTCTTCCATGGGCAGACTCAAGATGAATGCTGTTCAATTCAATTCAATTCAATTCTTTTTTTGGTGGGGGGGGGGGGAGGTAGAGTTTTACTCTAGCCCAGGCTGGCCTGGAATTCACTATGTAGTCTCAGGATGGCTTTGAACTCATGGCAATCCTCCTACCTCTGCCTACCAAGTGCTGGGATTAAAGGCATGAGCCACCATGCCCAGCTCAATTCAATTCTATTCTTCAAGTTTTATGGATGAGTTAAGTGTGGTAGCTCAGACACTGATGGCATGAGGTCAGGATCCATCTTTACTGGGAGCAGTTTGCTGCCCCTCCAATGATTACTAGAAGATCTCAGCAAAACAATATGGAATTCTCCTCATCTATACTTTGAGGCAGCATAGAGCATAGAGCATATAGCATAGAGGAATAGCTTAGCAACCCAGGACACCACTTGTCTTGAACAATGAACAAACCCTTTTTCTAACAATGCATCCAGCAATTTGTTGGTAATCTGTGTCAAGCTGCATGTACACTCTGTTTGAAACAATGAAAGAAGTCTCTCCTCCCCTAGAAACTTAGGGACACCCATTTTGTGATAAGTTTATATTCAAATATGTTCCAAGATATGGCCTGGATCAGTTAACAGGGGCCATCAGCCTGGACTGGTTTGGGGTGAACGTAAGGCAAACTGTGTCCTGTAATTACATGAACTGATATAGAGAATCCCCCATTTACCATCATGCATGATTGGGTGTCCATATGATTAAAGTAAGATGCAATGAGAAGGAAAATTATGCAGTATTGAAAAGCTTATATAACTCAAGATTGTAATCAAAATAGAGAATGACTCAAAGTATGTCCCTTGGCAACTTAACCCTTCTGTGGACTCCTTTAAGAAAGCAATAGCCTAGGATTCTTGAGTTCTTTCCCACTTAGGTGACCCACTGCCTCTCTTGGCAGTGTACATTTCCTTTGCTCTTTAAATAATGTTTCTTGCTGCCTTGTAACTTTCGTGTGCAGGAACCAGGAAAGACCCAGACAGAGACCACCTGTAATGGTGTCACCCCGTGTGTGCTGAGTCAGGAAATAATCCTGCATCAGTTTTACTCTGGCAAATTCTGTACTGACATCCTATGTCTGCTGCCTTCTGATCCATTCTCCTAAATGTCTATCTTTTAATCCCTTTGTTACCATTTCAGTGGTACTTTGGTGCATATCTGCACTTGAATTCATGTTTGAAAGATTGGAAACTCTGAAATCCATCTAACAGGAAATCCAGGTGAGCATGTGATCCAGAGGAAATGTGTACAGTAACAGTTGATAATGTCCACAGGATAGTTTTGATTCATTGCTTATTTGTTTTTTTTTTTTTTTTTTTTCTTCTTGATCACACTTTATTGGAGAGCCTCTTGGTTAACAGGAAATCTTATTTGTTTAATAAGTTTTACTGGCACACAGTCGCAGGCATACATGTATATACAATCATGTCCCACATAATAGCACATCAGTCAATGATGGACCACATGTATGACAGTGATCTTATGAGATTGCTTCGCCTAATAGTATCATGGCAATCAGAGCTTGAGCAAGTATCTGGCACTATGTTCACAGCATGACAAAAATCACACAACATCTCCTCTGGCTACATCTTTGCTATTAAATAGTACATGTTCTTGTTCCTTAGGGCTGCTTTCACAAGTCGTTGACAGAACTGAGGTGCTGCAGGAGAAACCACATGCCTTGTCTCTGTCTAAAAGTACTGAGTACCTGGCCTTTTACAGAAAAAAAAAAAATTCCAGCCTCAGTCTACAGAACAATCTGGTAACAATGAATCATCTTGTGATATGACATAAACATCCATTTACACTTCAAACTGGATTGGTGATTGTTAAAACTCTTGGAATTGTTTAGTTTGAGTGGCAAAGGGAATGCCATGGACAGAAAAGAAATCTTATCAACTAATGGAAAAATATCTTTTTAAAGAAAGACCTATCTAGGTATGACAGTTATCCAATACATTTGTGAAGAAAAATGTTACTCATTCAGAAAAATCTGACATCCCTTCGCATATTACAGGAAATGCCATCAAATAAGTCTTGGGTCTAGTATTGCAATACAATATTCAACTTAAAATGTTTTCTTCAGGCTGGAGAGATGGCTGAGCAGTTAAGGTTCTTGCCTGCAAAGCCTAGTGATCCAGGTTTGATTCCCTAGTACCCATGTAAAGCCAGGTGTACAAAGTGGCTATGCATCTGGAGTTCATTTGCAGAAGCTGGAGCCCCTGGCATGTTCATTCTCTCTACCTGTCTCTCTTTATCTTTCTTCACTTACAAACAATCAATAACTTAATTTAAAAATGTTATCTTGCTAAATTTTTTGTAGCAAAGATGGCTAAAGTGCATTGTTGGCTTGTATCCTTAGATTGTACATCTAAAGTAGTCTACATTTTTCATTAAGTTTTCACTATCATGATTAAAAATATTGTCTTTAAAATAGTTCTGGCAGGTTGGAGAGATGGCTTAGCAGTTAAAGCACTTGTCTGTAAAGTCAAAGGACCCAGGTTTGATTCCCCAGGACCCATGTAAGCCAGATGCACAAGGTGGTGCATGCATCTGGAGATTGTTTGCAGCAGCTGGGGACCCAGGTGTGCCCATTCTTTCTCTATTTTTCTCTCTCTCTGCCTCTTTGTTGCTCTGTCAAATAAATAAAAATAAAATATTAAAAACTGTTTAAACAATTTAAAAATATATTTAAAAATAGCTCTGCCATATAATATATAAAAAACCTGAAGAAAATACATAAAATTTCTAACATTGGTAAACTGGCAAGATTGAAATGAATTTTTCAGCCTTTTCTCTGTTTTCCAAAAATTTTTGGTGAATATATTATATGTTCACAATCATAAAAAATAAGAATATTTTTTCCTTCCGGCCAAGATGGCAACCGCCTAGCTGCACTCCAAATACCAGGGAGAAAAAGGCAAGAAATTAAGGGCTAACAGGGTCTTTTTGCTGGTGGGAGGGCACAGAGTGGGGAAAAACAGGGAAGCACACATCCCTGTGCCCCCCAGTGTGACCTGGTGCTCCCCGGCAAGCGTGCCCCAGCCCCAGCGCTCCCTGCGCCACCCACGTGCCCTGCACCCCCCACATTCCCCGGGCAAAGAAAGGCAAGAAATTAAGGGTTATCAGGGTCTTCTTGTCAGTGGCAGGGCACAAAGTGGAGAAAAACAGGGAAGCACGCATCCCCCCTCGAGTGGGTAGTCTACCCGCACACATACAGCCGCTGTGCCCCATGCCCCACACCACGTGCACTGTGCCCCGTGCCGCATGGCTGTGCTCTGTTTGCGCGACTGCCAGCCCATCGTGTGCCTGCCAGCCTGCTGTGCTGATGCATGGGGATCTCCGCCTTTGTGCTCTGATCGTGTGTGTTGGCCAGCCACGCTGTGCTCGGTTCCCACACCCATGGGGGCCACCTCTGCCTTGATTAAGCTGCTGCCAGACCCCCTGCTGCTGTGCTCCGATTGCTTGCCTGACGGCCAGCCTCTGCTGCTACCCATCCCCCCCACCCCCACCCCCACCCCCAGGCAGGAGAGCTCAGACAGTTTGCAGGTCCCAGTATTCCCAGCCACAGTTTGGGCAACTTCAGGGCTTGCTGCCTCAGTCTGCTTCCAAACTAGGAGGCAGGCAACTTTGGTGCATTACTGGGTGAGAATTCAGGCAACTTTGGTGCCCCTGTCAGACTCTAGATAGGCGGCTTTGGAAAGAGAGAGCAAAAACCCAGGCTACTTGTAACTGCCCCAGGCTGCCTTGGATTCTCATTAAGCTAGATCCCAGGCTGCTCCACCCACCTACCTGCCCATACACTGACATGGGTAGACCACAGCGCAAAAGAAATAACATGAAAAATAAAATGCAAGAAAATCCAGACAGATCACCCAGTACAACAAGGATTTCATCTAACCAAAACATAGAAGAGTGTTTAGGATCAGACCATCAAGTGGAAGCTATGAACAATGCAACCCTGACCAACCTACTGCTAGAACTGGCAGGAAAGATACAAAGGACAGATAATCGTGTGGATGCTACCATCACTAAGCTAGAGCAATATGATAAGACATTGGAAGGAATTCAAAGAGAGCTAAGAGAGTTGAGGGACAGTGAAAAAAAAGAGGACCTTATAAATCAGCTGGCCACACTAAATGAAAACATAAAGAAATGCAAGGATGATTTCCAACAATCATCAAGAAAATCAGAAAATGAGGCAAAAAGGGAGCTGGACAGAGCGATGGAAGTGATACATAGGAAAGTAGTAGAAAATGCAAACTTAATTGAACAAGTCCAAAACTCACTAGAGGCCCTCAAGAATAGAGTCAGAGAAGTGGAAGATAGAAACTCTGATCTGGAAGACAGGATGGAAGAAACAGTTTGAGAGTACAAAAATTTCAGTAAATTCAAAAGTTCCTGTGAACAGAACATGAGAGAATTGTGGGATACACTTAAACGTCCTAATATCAGAATCATTGGAATACCAGAAGGAGAAGAATTTCAGACCAAAGGCATGGAGAACTTATTTAACACAATAATTGAAGAAAATATCCCCCATCTCTTAAAAGAAAGGCAAATCAAGATAAAAGAAGCAAACAGAACTCCTAACAGACTAGACCCAAGGAGAAACTCACCAAGACATATTACCATTAAGACGTTAAACATTGACACCAAAGAGAAAATCCTAAAAGCAGCTAGGGAAAAACAGCACATCACTTTCAAAGGAAACCCCATCAGAATTACTTCAGACTTCTCAATGGAAACCCTGAAAGCTAGAAGGGCTTGGAATAAAACTCTACAAACTCTAAGAAACTATGGCTTCCAACCCAAACTACTCTACCTGGCAAAAGTATCATAATAGATGGTGAAAGGAAAACTTTCCATGACAAAACTCAGCTTTACAGTTATATGAACACAAAACCAAACCTACAGAAAGTATTCCAGGAAATTCTCCACAGAGAAGAAACAAATAACCAAACACAAATGCCTACAAGAAGCAGATCACAGCAACCAAACCCAGAGTAGACAGAAAAAATTTCAAATTCCATGGAAATGCCAACACACCTCTACCACTACAATATGGCAGGATTCAAATCAAATCTCACAGTCATAACCCTAAATATTAATGGCCTTAATTCACCCATCAAGGGACACAGGCTCACAGGATGGATCAAAAACTTAGACCCCTCAATCTGCTGCCTTCAAGAAACCCACCTTACCACTAAAGACAGAAACCTCCTCGGGGTGAAAGGGTGGAAAACAATATTCCAAGCAAATGTAAATAAGAAACAAAGCAGGTGTAGCTATATTAATGTCATATAAAATTGACTTCAAACCAAAAACAATCAAAAAAGACAAAGAAGGCTACTTCCTACTTATAAAGGGAACAATCCCTCAAGAGGATATTACAATCATAAATCTGTACGCACCAAACACAGGGGCACCACAGTTCATAAAACAAAACCTACTTGACAATAAAACAGAAATAACCACCAACACCATCATAGCTGGGGACTTACACCATTATCAGTAGTAGACAGATTATCCAAACAGAAACTCAACAGGGAAGTAAGAGAGCTCAACAAAACCATAGAGCATTTAGACCTAACAGACATCTACAGAACTTTCCACCACAAATCCACAGACTACACATTCTTCTCAGCAGCCCATGGAACATTCTCTAAAATAGACCATATACTGGGTCACAAAGACTGCCTCCACATATTTAGGAAAATCGACATAATCCCCTGCATGATATCAGATCATAATGCTATATTCCTAGAAATCAACAACAAAAAAACCAACAAGAACCCCAACGGCAACTGGAAACTGAATAGCACACTCTTAAACAATAAATGGATAGTGGATGAAATAAAAAAGGAAATTGCAAAATTCCTGGAATTGAATGACAATGAGAACACATCATACCAAAACTTATGGGACACAATGAAGGCAGTCCTCAGGGGAAAATTCATAGCACTCAATGCCTTCATAAAAAAGACAGAAAGATCCCAAATCAATAACCTAACCATCCACCTAAAGGCATTGGAAAAACAAGAAAAATCCAACCTAAAGAGCTCCAGAAGGAAAGAAATAATTAAAATCAGCGCAGAAATTAATGAATTAGAAACCAAGGAAACAATTAAGGCAATTGACAAAACAAAGAGCTGGTTCTTTGAAAAAATAAACAAGATTGACAATCCTCCGGCCAATTTGATCAAACAGAAAAAGGAGAGACTCCAAGTTAACAAAATTCAAAATGAAAAAAGAGAGATCACAACAGACATCAGTGAAATCGGCAGAACCATCAGGACTTATTTCAAAAACCTCTACTCCACAAAACTGGAAAATGTGGGGGAGATGGATAAATTCCTGGATGCATACCATCTATCAAAGCTAAACTCAGAGCAGATTAATCACCTCAATGAACCCATCACACTCACGGAGATTGAAAAAGTAATAAACAAACCTCCCCAAAAAGAAGAGTCCAGGACCAGATGGATTCCCAGCCGAATTTTATCAAACCTTCATGGAAGAACTCAAACCAATCTTTCTAAAACTGTGCCATACCATTGAGGAACAGGGAAAGCTACCCAACTCCTTCTATGAAGCTAGTATCACCCTAAATCCAAAACCAGGCAGAGATGCCACAAGAAAAGAAAACTACCAGCCTATCCCTAATGAACATAGATGCAAAGATCCTCAACAAAATACTCGCAAACCGAATCCAACAACACATCAAAAGCATTACCCACCTTGAGCAAGTGGGATTTATCCCAGAAACACAAGGGTGGTTCAACATATGAAAATCTGTCAATGTAATTCACCACATAAACAAGCTTAAACATAAAAACCACATGATAATTTCGCTAGATGCAGAAAAGGCCTTTGACAAGATACAACATCACTTCATGATCAAAACATTGGAGAGAATTGGCATGGCCGGTCCACATCTTAACATAATAAAGGCAATATACAAAGCTCCAAAGGCCCAAATAATACTTAATGGAGAGAGACTGGAGGAATTCCCATTGAGATCAGGAACAAGACAGGGATGTCCTCTCTCACCTCTGCTTTTCAATATAGTTCTGGAAGTCCTAGCCCAAGCAATAAGGCAGGAGAAGGAAATAAAAGGGATACAATTTGGAAAGGAAGAAGTTAAGTTAGCTCTATTCGCTGATGACATGATTGTATATGTAAGAGACCCAAGACACTCCATCCCAAAACTCCTGAAGGTGATTAACTCCTATAACAAAGTAGCAGGATACAAAATCAATGCACAAAAATTGGTAGCATTTCTGTATGCAAATGACAAAGACACAGAAAAATAAATAAAGGACATAGTCCCATTTTCAATAGCAACAAAAAAAAAATGAAATACCTTGGAATAACATTAACCAAGGAAGTAAAAGATCTATACAATGAAAATATAAAAACTCTCAAACAAGAATTGAGGAGGACTTCAGAAGATGGAAAGACCTCCCATGCTCCTGGATAGGCAGAATTAACATTGTGAAGATGGCAATCCTACCAAAGGCAATATATAGATTTAACGCAATTCCAATTAAAATCCTACAGTGTTCTTCACAGAGATAGAAAAAATGATCTCAAATTTCATATGGAAAGGCAGAAGGCCTCGCATATCCAAACATATCCTCAGCAAAAGAAATACCCCTGGTGGCATCACCATACCTGATCTAAAGCTATACTACAAAGCCATAGTAATAAAAACAGCATGGTACTGGCATAAAAACAGGAGTATAGACCAATGGAATAGACTTGAGGACCCGGATTTTGGGTCCAGCAACTATAGCTACTTGATATTCAACAAAGGCCCAAACAATACAGGCTGGAAAAAAGATAGCATCTTCAACAAATTGTGCTGGACAAACTGGATAACCACATGCAGGAAACTAAAACTTGATCCACACATTTCACCATGCACTACACTCAAATCCAAATGGATCAAAGACCTCAACATAAGACCAGAAACTCGAATACCACTGGAAGAAAATTTAGGAAGTACTTTCCATGATATAGGAATGGAAAAAGACTTCCTGAACAAAACCCCAGTGGCTCAAGTTCTTAAACAGTCACTCAACCAATGGGATCATATGAAACTGAAGAGTTTCTCTTACAGACATGCATATAATAAGCAAAGCCAATAGAATACCCACAGAGTGGGAGAAAATATTTGCAGGTTATCCAACTGACCGAGGCCTTATTTCTAGAATTTACAAAGAACTCAAATGTCTAAACAGTAAGAGGTCAAACACCCCACTCACAAAATGGGGTGCAGAGTTGAACAGGCAATTCACAGAGGAAGAAATACAAATGGCAAACACACAGTTAAGAAAATGTTCATCATCCCTAATCATCAGAGAAATGCAAATTAAAACAACTATGAAATTCCACCTTACCCCATTAAGGATAGCCAACATCAAAAAGTCAAATGAAAATAAATGCTGGTGAGGATGTGGAGAAGCAGGGACACTCATTCACTGTTGGTGGGAATGCAGGATGGTACAACCACTCTGGAAAGCAATATGAAGACTCCTAAAAAAGCTGACTATAGAAATACCAACAGACCCAGTTATACCCTTACTGGGCATCTACCCTAAAACCTTCAAACCAAAGGCCAGAGAGATTTGCTCAACCATGTTTGTAGCAGCTCAATTCGTAATAGCTAAAAGCTGGAATCAACCCAGATGTCCATCATTAGAAGAATGGATAACAAAGATGTGGTATATCTACACAATGGAATTCTATACAGCAGTAAGAAAAAACAACACAAAGAAATTTGAGGAAAAATGGTTGAACCTGGAACAGATCATTCTCAGTGAACTTACCCAATCACAGAAAAAAAATCGACACATAGTCTCACTCATCTACAACACCTAACCTGAATCTACCCAAGATACCTTACATACTCAGCAAGCACCTCATTGACTAGACAATAGGATGGAAGGGAGGGTGGGGAGGGCATCAAAGGATGGAAACAGGAATCTGGACCCAAACGGCATTGGTACCATAAAATTCTACTTCCTAAAAGACAGACCAAATGGCTGAACCTTTACTAGACCCTTCCAGGAATCACCTGATCCACAAGACACTGGAGAGGGTAGGATCAAGACTGACCTAAATTTCCTACATCTTCCCTCCCTCCCTCTCCCCCCTCCCCTCTATCTCTCTCCTCTCTAACTCTTGTATATTAGTTATGTTTTTCCTCAATTTATTAGTGGGCACTGGCCTGTAACCCCCACTTCCAGCTTGGGGCTACCATCCACAATGAGCTTTTGATCAGAGAATCCTACAAGGTTTCCCAAAACAATGACAGACTTCTGTCAGAGTACTTGATGACCCACCAAAGGCCAGTGGTAAGACCCTATTGCTGAAGAGTCCATATGCAGCTGATACGCAAAATCGAATGGCATGGCTGGAAGTCTGGAGAGAGTCAGTCCCCAGACAGTCAGCATGTCTAGTGCCAGAGGTGCTACATGGGCGACTGGGGGAAACGACCAATATCTGTCCAAGCAACTCATTGTCTAATCTAATTAGCAACAAATAACCTGATGTGATGCCCACACAAGTGCAATAGTGGCACACAGCCATGGTGAGGAACCAACTACTCTTGATTTGGCTAACTGATCCACTCAGTGGTACTAGACCCATAGCTGGAGCTGGGAAACAAGTCAGAACCATACCCAAACACAAGCCCACTCTACAATATCAAGCTATCATCAATCATGGGGAACAAGAGGGCCTACACCTATCAATCTGTCTATCAAAAAAGTAAGTGTTATTTCAATTTTCTGGGTGCTAACTTACTCTCCATTGGAGAATCTGCTTCTTCTCTTTTTCAGATAGATGCAGATCCTACGGAAAGAGCTGCCCCAACATACCTCAAAAGGGGCCCAACTGAAACTAAGGACAATTGGTGAAACAAGCAAGGGTGATGTTTTCCTGTGAACCAGATACCAGCACAAAGGGGAAGTAGACCAACACAGAGAAAAATCAACTCCTACCAAATCAGAGAGCCAGAGCCTCAGATGCCCCCAACACCTCAGCACTGAAGCAGACCAAAAATGAACCCAACATGGCTCAGGGAAATTTTGTGGAAGAGGGGGTGGAAAGAATGTGAGAGTCACATGTTGGGTCATGATTTCCAGAGACATTTAGCATACCAATAACTGGGGACTAACTCCACAATGCACGACCCATTTACATCAACAAGAAGGGTCTAATGGGAGGGGGTAGATTGTAGATGAGCCTAAACAATGGTACCAAACTTCCTGTATTCTATGAAAAGAAAACTAATAAATCAAAGTTAAAAAAAAAAAAGAATATTTTTTTCTACCAGAAAGTGGATGGGAACTGGAATATACATTTATAACAGACTCAATTAACCAGTCAACTCTTATGCATACACTTGCTATTTCTGTGGGCTAGACTTCTCAGGAGTAAGTGATCCAATGAGTTTATTTTATGCATAAAATGATTTTAGCTGATGGTAGCATCAGAGGTGCAAAGTACTCCAACCAAGAATTGGCTCTGAATATACTGATATACATAAACTGGAAGCAAATTTCTTTTTATTTAGCATCCATTTTAGAGAGTTAGGTGACACAGCAGGTATAAGTGTCTAGGGAGGTCTATCAAGTTCAGGGCCTATGTCTTTCTCATTGTAGACAAGGATGCTGGATGCACAGAGGAAGTCTGAACAGAGGCCTGTGGCTCCCTCCCTGGCTGTAGAGGCAGTGTCTCTACCCACCTACCTAATGGCCTCACCCTGTACTTCTCCTCTACTTCTATAATGCAACTCATTTATTCAAAAGGAGCTGAGAATTACCCCAATCTAACTGTATAATATCAAGCCACTGCCTGGAGGAGCAAAGGGTTGCTCTGTTAATATAAATGATTTTAGGCATTTATAGAAGGTGGAAGTGTTGGGCTGTGGGATCTGGATTAGAAATGATAAATGGTCTAGAACTCTTTAACTTGAGTACTGTGCCAACCCTTTTATATTTCACTGTAGTGGTACCTCGAGCCCACTTCATCTATACTGAATGAGTAGTCATTTCTCCCTGCATAATCCTTGCCTGAAACCAACTGGTTCCATGGCAAATTATTATTATTATTATGTTACTGTATCTCAGATGGAAGGAAAGGACTGTGATCAAAACTAGAAAATATTTCTTTTGCTTCAAAAGTCAGTGGGTCACATTATGTCATTCTCATACAGGTCTTTTTTCAGAACCAGCAAAACTCCTTTTGTGAGATTTCTGCTGATGGTGAAAAACCTCATGACGATCAGAAGAGCTTTCCAAGCTATGCCTTGATGGCAATGTGAAAATGAGTTCTAAATATGTGGATTGCATTTCCTTAAACATATGCTTGAGTTCAAGTATTAACAGTAGTAATGCTTGCCAAAAAAAACACTTGGAAATTTCTTAAATCCCAAATGTTTGAAAACTCACTTTATATATTGAAATTACTTATTTACTTGTTAGGGCATCAGCATTTATATTAAATATATTTACACATAATACTTTAAGTACCTATGGATGGCAATATATTATTTTTAATTTTTTGCTTTGGAATTTTTTATATTTAGCACATTAAATTCTTAAACCTTTATTCAGGTAGTAACTGATTTACTTTTAGGGAAATCTTTTAAATATTTATTTATTTGGTGGGGAGAAAGAGAGAGAAGGAAGGGGAGAGAGAGAATAGGCATGCTAGGGTTCATGTTGCTGCAAATAAATTCCAGACACATGTACCACATGTTTTTACATGAGTACTGGAAAATTGAACCTGAACCATCAGACATTGCAAGCAAGCTCTTTTAACTGCTGAGCCATCTCTCCTACCCTAACAAAAGAATAATTTTTTACTTTTTTTGGAGGGGGGTTTGGGGTAAGGTCTCATTCTAGCCCAGGATGACCTGGAATTCAATCTGTACCCCAGGCTGGCCTTGAACTCACAATCCTCCTATCTCAGCTTCTCAAGTGCTGGGATTAAAGGCATGTGCAACCATGGCCCAGGCAAGAATAATTTTTTTTCTTCTTTCTGTATAGAAACTCAAAACACACAACAGACCAGGGAATTCAAAGTTAAACATGACACAGTTTCTAGAAATAATAACAAACATCTTGAGTGTTCAATGTGCATTTGACACTAGAATTAATGAGACTGGATGATATCAATGCAATACCAATAAAGATGATATCTACATTTTATTTGATTCTTTTGTAGTAAACTCAATTGTATATTTAAGTTTAAAGGCTTTGTGTTTTTAAAAATTGAAGCCATAATCAAGCACAAAACTCCCATGGTATAGCTGTATTTATGAATTGGTGTGACTATAAAATAAAATTTCAGTAGAGAGTTATGATAGGGATGTCGGCAGATATTTAACTGTCCACATTTATTGTGTTGTTTATGAAAGAACTCAGAGAAACATCACATACATTCAGTCAAATAAAGTTGATTTACAGTATGATGATATCAGTCCCATCAAAAGGAATGTGGGTGGTTGAATTAGTCAGTAAATATCAGTGACAGGTGAGTTTACATGCTGGCACTTATCTTGTCCACTTTTCAATGGTTAGATTTAGGACAGCATATTGCCTCTAACACATTTTTTCTTAATTTTTATTCTGTGCATACTTTAAACAAAATGTAACCTCTATGTTCCTACTTTTTTGAGACTTTTGAAACTATCTTCCACAAAGAACTAAATGTCTTATTCATAAAATGCCAATGCCATGAATAGTCCAGGTAAGAGAGAAAAAAATGAGCTGGGCATGGTAACTCATGCCTTTAGTCCCAGCTGAGCTAGGAGGATCCTTATGAGTTCAAGGCCAACCTGGGACTACAGAATTACTTCCAGTCATCCTGGGCTAGTGTGAGACCCTGCCTTGCAAAATCTTTTTGAAAACCCCACAAAAAACAATAGCAATAATAACCAAAAGAAAAGAAAGAGAGAAATATGGAGTCAAAAACCACAAATTTCATGTACACAAGAAGATTTTCTCTACATAACTTTAATATGCAAACCAATCACCTGAGATTGTGTTAAGTTGTAGATGCTGACTCAACTTTGTCTCTGGCTTAATATTGTTATGTATAATGGTTACTTTTGTTATGCAGCACAAACACAAAACCACTTTTAATGAATTAGCAATTCATTAAAATTAAATTTAAATGAACTAAATCAAGTAAATTTCAAATGAATAAATAATTAAATCAATTAAAATTCAAATGAAATAGCCAATTTCAGTTATCAACTTGGGAAGATTTAGAATTATCATGAAAACAAATCTCTGGTATGTCTGTGGTAGATTTTCTAGATTAGTTTAATTGGAGTGGTCAGACATACAGAGATTTGTTTCTGTGATGACAAGAGTGATTGTTCTAAACCAGATACAAATTTTCCCTGCCCTTCCATCAGTTAATACTTGAGAACAATTTTGTTTGTCACTACTTGGGACTGGTGGCTATCAGCATCTATCAGGTAAAGCTACTAAACATCTTACAATGCTTAAGCCAGCTATCTCCAAAGAATTATATAGCCTAAATTATCAATACAGGTTGAGAAATACAACAGCAGGAAATTTGTTTCTCAAAGTGTGTTTGGTGATCCAACAACTTCAGCATAACTTGGTGTTTGTTAGAAATGCAGATTCTTGGGCCTACTTCCACCTATTGAATGAGTATCTACAAAGGAAGAGGGATCAATTAGTACAAACCCATGAGAAATTGAAAAAAAAATGGATGGAACATGAGATGATGTGTGACACTTTGTAAAGATCAAATATGGACATACAAGAAGGACAACTTTAGGTCTATGGCATAAAAAGTATTTTAAACAAAATTATAGAAGAAAAATTTCAACTCTGGGAAAAGAGTCCAGGTATAAAAGACATATGGAGCAACAAATACATAGGATGAGAAAAGCAATTTCCTATGTTACATTATAGTTAAAACACTAATACACAGAACAAAGAAAGGGTACTGAAAGCTGCAAGAGGGAAATAGCTCATCACATACAAAGGCAGATCCATCAGAATAAAAGCCAATTTTTTTAATGTAAATGCCTTAGCAAAATTATTTCTTCTATGAAATACTCAACAGGCTAGGTGAGGAACAGAGTGAAGTGGCTGGGTGGGTATTGGAGGGGTAGGGGGCCAGGAAGATGGGCAGAAAAATTACATGGAACTGAAGACAACATGAATCAGTTCTATAGAAGCCCTCTTTTTGGATACCATTCTTCAAGATACAATCACCAGTAAAGGGGAAATGGTCCACAAGAAGTACCCTATAGAAGGTAGAAAAAGTTTAGACCTAAAACCATGGGCTCTGGCTGTTTAATCCCAGGTCCAGAATTGATTTAGTCCCCCACAGTGAGCTATTAGTCAGGGAAACCTATAAGGTCACCAGAAAAATGCAGGCCTTTGTTATAACACTTGACTACCTGCCAGAGTTAAAAGGTAAGTCCCTATTGCCGAAGGCACCTCAGACTGTGAACACAGGATATCAGAATACCATGCTGGAACTGAGAGGGAAACCAATTTCCTCTTGGCTTGTCCTCATAACATTGAAAAATGCTATCAGAGTTGCTGGGGGACAATAGTCACCAAAAGCATGAATAAGCAGGGGACCCAGAAAGATATGAAATCAACCAGTCAGGCAAGAAATACATACTTGTGTAATGGCGACACAGCCTTTGTGGGTAACTAACTGTTCCCCAGCTATTCATGAGATCTGTTCTGTGGGAGAGAACTCATATGTGGTACTGGAAGCCAAGTCAGAATCCCATGGCTAGGAAACATAAAAAGTCCAGAAAGAAGCCCCCATGGCTCTCTGGACAAGAGGTAACTATGAATATCCCCTTTAATCTAAGCTTCTCTCACTCTTGTCTGGAGAATCTGCCTTTGTATGTGATGAGCTATTTCCCTCTTGCAGCTTTCAGTACCCTTTCTTTGTTCTGTGTATTAGTGTTTTAACTGTAATGTAACATAGGAAATTGCTTTTCTCATTCTATTTATTTGGTGCTCCATATGTCTTTTATACCTGAACTCTTTTTTTTGAAAATTTTTCTTCTATAATTTTGTTTAAAATACTTTTTATGCCATAGACCTAAAATTCTTCTTCTTGTATGTCCATGTATTAGATATTTGATCTATTTTGCAGATGTCAGAGAAAACTGAGAAGATGCAAGATTCATCAAAGAAAAGAGGCAGTGGCCTACCAGAAGATTTGCCACATCCAACACATCTGCCAGGGTCTAGAAGAAATCACAGAGGAAGTGACAACATGAGTACTGCTTCCACTGCTAGCCAGATAACCAGCTCAGGGGAATGGCAACAGTTATTATGGTCAATCAAAATACATTGATCAGAAACTCAGCTACAGAGAACTCAACACTAAACCAAACTGCTAAAAGACCTGCCAAAGTTCAGGGACCTTTGTGGAAGAGGGAGCAGAAAGATTGTAAGAGCTACAGGGTTGGTGGAAATATCATGAGACATAGCCACCCACTCCCCAAAACTGACTGAGGCCTTAACTACCCAACAGAACACCAACAACCCCACTGAGGACAGCCCTCAGGGAAAGTGGGTCCAGGTGAGAGGGGATACAAGACTGTAACTTTTTAAAAGATGAAAAACAATAAAAAATCATTTGTTGTAATAGAAGGAGGAAAAAAACTTTCCATGATAAAAACAAATTAAAGGAATTTCTGAGCACTAAGTCAGACCTACAGAGGATACTGAATGGAATATTTCACATGAAGGAGAAAAATGGACATATTCAAGAAGCCACAGGAGAGGAAATCAATGGCCATTGCTAGTATGCTAGTTAAATAAATTAAGATCAAAACACCAAACTCAAAAAAAAAAATCATTAACATGACAGGTTTCAGCATCTACTTTTTAATAATAATTTTTAATATTAATGGTTTCAATTTCTCAATTAAGAGACATAGAGTAATAGGATCAGAAAAGAAACTACCTCCTCTTGCTGCCTTCAAGAAACTCAGCTCACTGTCAGAGACAGATCATGTCTTCAGGTAAAATGATGGAAAAAGATATTTCAAGAAAATAGCAAAAGAAAACAAGGATGTGTACTGTATGTTTATTCTAATATCTGATAAAATAGATTTTAAACCAAAACTCATCAGTAGAGATAAAGAAAATGACTTCATACATACACTTCATACAATTCCAGACATATATACACCAAACACAGGGTAACCTAATTTTACAAAACAAAATCTACTAGATATAAAGTCAGAGATAAATCACAACACAAGAATAATTGGCAACTTCCATACCTCACTATCACCAAGGGACAGACCATCTAGGTAGAAAATAGAGAAACAATGGAGTTGAATGATATGATAGGTTAAATGGACCTAATCAACATTTACAGAAATTCCATCCGAACACTAAAAAATATACATCCTTCTCAGCAGAACTTCTGTAATACAGATCATATGTTAGGACAAAAAACAAATCTCAACAAATTTTGAAAAATTGAAATGATTCCTTATTATTTTAACTACAATTTAATAAAGCAAGAAATCAACAAAAGAAGCTACAGAAAATACACAAACTTCTGGATATTGAACAATACACTATTGAACAGTGAATAGATCATTAAAGACCTCAGGAAAGAAGTCAGAAATTCCTATAACTAAATGAAAACACAATATACCAAAATTTACATGTCACACAATAAAGGCTGTCTTAAGAGGGTAGTGGATGTCACTTTACAAAATCAGTATGATCTCAAATAAACAACTTAATGATGCACCTAAAGGAAGGCCTTGGAAAAACAAAAACAAATCAAATTCAAAACTATCATATGGAAAGAAAGAAACTCTGAACAGAAATCAATGAAATAAAAACAGCAACAGAAAGCCAATGAAAACAATCAATGAAACAAAGTTAGGTTTTCAAAGAGATGAATAATATTGACAAATCTTTAGCCAAATTAACCAAAGAAAAGAGAGAGGACCCTAATCAATAAGATTAGTGATGAAAAGTAGATATTATAACAAATGCAAATAAAATTGAGAGATCACAAAGACATAGTGCAAAAATCTATATTCCATCAACTTGGAAAGTATAAATGAAACCCCACTGACCCAGAAAAAGAAGCAGTTAATCAACACGTGAATTTTATGAAGCCAAAAGGCTATTGTACAGCTAAGAAAACTGTCAACTGAGTCAAGAGACAGCATGGAGAATGGGAGAAAATCTTCACCAACATCTGACAGATAATTGATATCTATAATATATAAAGAACTCAAAAACTAAGCAATAAAAAAAAACAAACAAAATAACAAAAAGAACCATAGAGGGCTGGAGGGATTGCTTAGTGGTTAAGGTGCTTGCCTGCAAAGCCAAAGGACCCAGGTTCGACTCTCCAGCACCCACGTAAGCCAGATGCACAGGGGAACACATGCCTCTGGAGTTTTTTTGCAGTGGCTAGAGGCTCTGGCATGCCCATTCTCTCTCTCTCTTTCTGTCTCTTTCTCCCAAATAAATAAATAAAATATATTTTTTTAAAAAAAGATAGAAAAAAGAAACATAGAACTGAACAGAGTACTCAAAAGAACTGCAAATGGCCAATAAATATTTTTAAATGTTCAACATTTTTAACCCTTAGGGGAATGCAAATTACCGCTATGTTGAGATTCCATCTCATTCCAGTCTGTGACATAAATCATCTAAAAATCTAATGAGAGCTGAGGAGGCGACTCAGTGGTTAAAAGCATTTTCTACCTGCGTTAGTTTCCCCAGTACCCTCTTAAAGCCAGTTGCACAAAATGATGAATGAGTTTGGAGTTCATTTGCAGCTACAAGAGGCCCTGGTGTACCCATTCTCTCCTACCTTCTCTCCCTCTGTTTTTCTCTCTCTCAATTAAGTAAATAAAAATATAGATTTCTTTTAAAAAATCAAATGGCAGCTGAGCATGGTGGCCCACGACTTTAATCCCAGCACTCAGGAGGCAGAGGTAGGAGGATCACTGAGAACTCAAAGCCACCTTGAGACTACATAGTGAATTCCAGGTGAGCCTGAGATAGAGTGAGACCCTACCTTGAATAACAAAACAAAAAATAAAGGACTTCTAGCCAAGATGGCAACTATCTAGCTGCACTGCAAATCCCGGGGAAAGAAAGGCAAGACATTACGTGTTTTCTGGGTGTTCTTGTCAGTGGGAGGGCACAGAAGGGGGTGGGGACAGGGAATCACAGATCCCCTCATAGACAGGTAGCCCACAACTCCCACCAAATGGCCGCCGTGCCAGCTGCCACTGCCTCCACAATCCCATCGTGCACCAAATGTGTGCTGATTGCACACAGATCTATCCCTGTATGTGGAAGCTTAAACTGCTCTGCACACTCGCCCACATTACTACTCATGCTGCTGCATGTTCAGTGAGCCCACTCCCACAGCAACTGCCACACAAGCCCAGACTGTGCCTCTCACTTGTGCTAGCTCAGGTGCCATCCCCTAACTGTCTGCCATGCTGGCCATCCAACTTTGTCCTGTGACGGGGGAGCGCAGACTGTTTCTGGGTCCCAGTGTTCCCAGCCAGAGTTTGGGCTGATTCAGTGCTTGGTACCTCAGTCCCCCTCCAAGCTCAAACACAGGCCGCTTTGGCGCATTACCACTTGAGAATTCAGGCAACTTTGGGGCCCCTGTCAGGCAGTAGATAGGCAGCTTTGGCAAGTGGGAGACAAGCCCAGGCTGCGTGGCAACTGCCCTGTGCTGCCTCAGAGTCCCATTGCACTAGAGTCCAGGATGATCCACCCACCTACCTGCCCATACACTGTCATGGGCAGACAACAGTGCAAAAGAAATAACATGAAAAATCAAATGCAAGAAAATCCAGTTTGATTGCCCAGCACTACAATGAACATCTAAACAAAACATAGAAGAGTCATTAGGATCAGAACATCAAATTGAAGATATGGGCAATGCAACCCTGACCAACCAACTGCTAGAACTTGCAGGAAAGTAACAAAGGACCGATAATTGTATGTATGATACCATCACTAAGCTAGAATAAATTGATAAGAAATTGGAAGCAGTTCAAAGAGAGTTAAGAGTTTGAGAGAGAGAGTGTAAAAAAGAAGACCCTAAAAACAAGCTGGCCATACTAAATGAAGACATAAAGAAATGCAAGGATGAATTCCAACAATGATCAAGAAAATCAGAAAATGATGTGAAAAGGGAGCTTGACAGAGGGATGGAAATGATACATAAAAAAGTAGTAGAAAATGCAAACTTAATTGAACAAGTCCAAAACTCTCTAGAGGCTCTCAAGAATAGAGTCAGCCAAGTGGAGGATAGAAACTCTGATCTGGAAGACAAGATGTTAGAAACAGTCTGAGAGTTCAAAAATTTCAGTAAGTTCAAAAGTTTCTGTGAACAGAACATGAGGGAATTGTGGGATACACTTAAACGTCCTAATATCAGGATCATTGGAATACCAGAAGGAGAAGAATTTCAGACCAAAGGCATGGAGAACTTATTTAACAAAATAATTGAAGAAAACTTCCCCAGTCTCTTAAAAGAAAGGCCCATCAAGATAAAAGAAGCCAACAGAACTCCAAACAGACTGGACCAAAGGAAAAACTCTCAAAGATATATTGTCATTAAGACTAAAAATTGACACCAAAGAAAAAATACTAAAAGCAGCTTGGGAAAAAGAACACACCACTTTCAATGGTAACTCCATCAGAATTACTTCAGATTCTCAATGAAAACCCTGAAACCCCCCAACACCTCAGCACTGAAGCAGACCAAAAATGAACCCAACATGGTTCAGGGAAATTTTATGGAAGAGGGGGCGGAAAGAATGTCAGAGTCACATGTTAGGTCATGATTTGCAGAGACATTTATCATACCAATAACTGGGGACTAATTCCACAATGCACGACCCATTTTCATTAACAATTAGGGTCTAATGGGAGGGGGTAGATCACAGATGAGCCTAAATAATGGTACCAAACTGCCTGTATTTACTGAAAAGAAAACTAATAAATTAAATTATAAAAAAAAAGAAAAGAAAACCCTGAAAGCTAGAAGGGCCTGGAAAGAAACACTTCAAAGTATAAGAACCTATGGCTTTGAACCCAAACTACTCTACCCAGCAAAAGCATCCCTCATAATAGATGGTGAAAGAAAAGCCATACATGATAAAACTTAGCATTACAATTATATGAACACAAAACCAATCCTACAGAGAGTATTTCAGGAAATTCTCCACAGAGAAGAAACAAATAATCAAACTCAAATGCCTACAGGAAGCAGATCACAATAACCAAACTCAGAGTAGGCACAAAAAATCTCAAAGTCCATGAAAACACTAACCCATATATACTATAACTAGATGGCAGGGATCAAATCAAATCTCACAGTTATTACCCTAACTATTAATGGCCTTAATTCACCCATCAAGGGACACAAGATAACAGGATGGATCAAAAAATTAGACCCCTCAATCTGTTGCCTTCAAGAAACCCACATCACCACTAAGACAGACACTTCCTCAGGGTGAAAGGGTAAAAAACAATATTCCAAGAAAATGGGAATAAGAAACAAGCAGGTGTAGTTATATTAATATTGGATAAAATAGACTTCAAGGGCTGGAGAGATGGCTTAGCGGTTAAGCACTTGCCTGTGAAGCCTAAGGACCCCGGTTCGAGGCTCGGTTCCCCAGATCCCAGGTTAGCCAGATGCGCAAGGGGGCGCACGCAT
This sequence comes from Jaculus jaculus, assembly GCF_020740685.1. Lineage (NCBI taxonomy): Eukaryota > Metazoa > Chordata > Mammalia > Rodentia > Dipodidae > Jaculus > Jaculus jaculus. Next base: position 65,423,400 of record NC_059112.1, read on the forward strand.
GTGGAGTTCGTTTGCAGAGGCTGGAAGCCCTGGTGCGCCCATTCTCTCTCTCTCCCTCTATCTGTCTTTCTCTTTGTGTCTGTCGCTCTCAAAACTAAACTAAAATAAAATGAAATAGACTTCAAACCAAAAATAATCAAAAAAGACAAAGAAGGCTACTTCCTACTTATCAAGGGAATGATCCTTCAAGAGGATACTACAATCATAAATCTATATGCACCAAACACAGGGGCACCACAGTTCATAAAACAAAACCTACTTGACAGGAAACCAGAAATAACCACCAACACCATCATAGTTGTGGACTTCAATACACCATTGTCATCAATAGACAGATCATCCGAACAGAAACTCAACAGGGAAGTAAGAGACCTCAACAAAACCATAGAGCACTTAGACCTAATGGACATCTACCGAACTTTCCATCCCAAATCCACAGACTACACATTCTTCTCAGCAGCCCATGGAACATTCTCTAAAATAGACCATATACTGGGCCACAAAAACTGCCTCCACATATTCAGGAAGATTGACATAATTCCTTGCATGATATCAGATCACAATGCTATATTGCTAGAAATCAATAACAAAAGACCCACCAAGAGTCCCAATGGCACCTGGAAATGGAACATCACACTTTTAAATAATAAATGGATAGTGGATGAAATTGTAAAATTCCTGAAATTGAGTGACAATGATAACACATCATACCAAAACTTATGAGGCACAATGAAGGTGGTCCTCAGGGGAAAATTCATAGCACTCAATGCCTTCATAAAAAAGACAGAAAGATCCCAAATCAATAACCTGACCATCTACCTAAAGGCACTGGAAAAAAAAGAAAAATCCAACCCAAGGACCTCCAGAAGGAAAGAAATAATTAAAATCAGAGCAGAAATTAATGAATTGGATACCAAGGAAACAATGATGACAATTGGCAAAACAAAGAGCTGGTTCTTTAAAAAAATAAACAAGATTGACAAACCCCTGGCCAATTTGATCAAGCAAAAAAAGGAGAAGCTTCAAATTAATAAAATTCAAAATGCAAAAGGAGAGATAGCAATAGACATAAGTGAAATTAGGAGAATCATCAGGACTTATTTCAAAAACCTCTACTAAACAAAACTGGGTAATATGTATGAGATGGATAAATTCCTGGATGTATACCATCTATCAAAGCTAAACTCAGAGCAGATTAATCACCTCAATGAACCCATCACACTCATGGAGATTGATAAAAATAATAAAAACCTCCCCAAAAAGAAGAGTCCAGGACCAGATGGCTTCTCAGCTGAATTCTATCACACCTTCATGGAAGAACTCAAACCAATCTTCCTAAAACTGTGCCACACAATTGGAGAACAGGGAAAGCTACCCAACTACTTTTATGAAGGTAGTATCACCCTAATTCCAAAACCAGGCAGAGATGCCACAAGAAAAGAAAAGAAATGGTCTATTTCCCTAATAAAAGATCCTGAACAAAATCCTCACAAATGGAATCCAACAACACACCAAAAGCATTATCCACCTTGACCAAGTGGGATTCATCCCAGGAAAAAACAGTTGGTTCAACATATGAAAATCTGTCAATGTAATATACCACATAAACAAGCTTAAACATAAACACCACATGATAATTTCGCTAGATGCAGAAAATGCCTTTGACAAGATACAACATCACTTCATGATCAAAACATTGGAAAGAATTGGCATGGTTGGTTCATATCTTAACATAATAAAGGCAATATACAAAGCTCTGAAGGCCCAAATAATACTTAATGGAGAGAGACTGGAGGAATTCCCATTAAGATCAGGAAAAAGACAGGGGTGTCCTCTCACCTTTGCTTTCAATATTCTACTAGAAGTCCTAACTCAAGCAACAAGACAGGAGAAGGAAATAAAGGGGATACAATTTGGAAAGGAAAAAGTTAAGTTAGCTCTATTAGCTGATGACATGACTGTATATGTAAGAAACACGAGAGACTCCATCCCAAAATTCCTGAAGGTGAGTAACTCCTATAGCAAAGTCGCAGGATATAAAATGAATGCAAAAAAATCAGTAGCATTTCTATATGCAAATGACAAAGATACAGAGAAAGAAATAAGCAACATAGCCCTATTTTCAATAGCAAAAAAAAAAAAAAAATCTTGGAATAATGTTAACCAAGGAAGTGAAAGATCTGTAAAATGAAAACAAAAACACTCAAAAAAGAAATTGAGGAGGACTTGAGAAAATGGCAAGACCTCCCATGCTCCTGGATAGGCAAAAGTAACATTGTGAAGATGACAATCCTACCAAAGGCAATATACAGATTTAATGCAATTCTAATAAAATACCTACAGTGTTCTTCACATAGATAGAAAAAAATGATCTCAAATTTCATATGGATAGGCAGAAGGCATTTCATATCCAAACATATCCTCAGCAAAAGAAATGCCTCTGAAGGCATCACCATACCTGATCTAAAGCTATATTACAAAGACATATTAATAAAAATAGCATAGTACTGGCATAAAAACAGGAGTATAGACCAATGGAATAGACTTGAGGACCCAGACTTTGGGTCAAGCAACTACAGCTACATGATATTCAACAAAGGTCTGAGCAATATAGGCTGGAAAAATGACAGCATCTTCCACAAATGGTGCTGGACAAACTGGATAACCACATGCAGGAAACTGAAACTTGATCCCCACATTTCACCATGCACCACACACAAATCCAAATGGATCAAAGACCTCAACATAAGACCAGAAACTCGAATACTACTGGAAGAAAATTTAGGAAGTATTTTCCATGATATAGGAATGGAAAAAGACTTCCTGAACAAAAGCCCAGTAGCTCATGATCTTAAACAGTCACTCAACCAATGGGATCACAACAAGCTGGAGAGTTTCTTTACAGACAAGCATACAATAAGCAAAGCCAATAGATTACCCACAGAATGGGAGAATATATTTACAGGTTATCCAACTGATAGAGGCCTAATCTCTAGAATCGACAAAGAACTCAAAAATCTAAACAGTAAGAAGTCAAACCCCACTCACAAAATGAGGCAAAGAGCTGAACAGGCAGTTCACAGAGGAAGAAATACAAATGGCAAACACACACTTAAGAAAATGTTCATCATCCCTAATCATCAGAGAAATGCAAATTAAAACAAATTAATAGAATTAATAGAAAACGAAATTCCACCTTAACCCAACAAGGATAACAAACATCAAAAAATCAAATGAAAATAAGTGCTGGCAAGGATATGGAAAAGCAAGAACACTCATCCATTGTTGGTGTGAATGTAGGATGGTACAACCACCTTGGAAAGCAATATGGAGACTGCTGAAAAAGCTGACTATAGAGATACCAACAGACCCACTTATTCCCTTACTGGGCATCTACCCTAAAACCTTCAAACCATAGGCTAGAGTGATTTGCTCAACCATGTTTGTAGCAGCTCAGTTTGTAATAGCTAAAAGCTGGAATCAATCCAGATGTCCATCACTAGAAGAATGGATAACTAAGATGTGGTATATGCACACAATGGAATTCTATACAGCAGTAAGAAAAAAATGACACAAAGAAATTTGAGGAAAAATGGTTGAACCTGGAACAGATCATTCTCAGTGAACGTACCCAATCACAGAAAACAAATCCCCACATAGTCTCATTCATCTACAGTACCTAATCTGAATCTACCCAAATTACCTTACATACCCAGCAAGCATGTCATGGATTAGGCACTAGGATGGTTGGGGAGGGAGGGGAGGGCATTGAAGGGTTGGGAAACACTAATCTATACCCAAATGGCAATGGTCCCATAAAATTCTACTTCCTAAAAGGCAGGCCAAATGCCTGAACCTTCACCAGGCCCTTTCAGGAAACACCAGAACCACAAGACACTGGAGAGGGTAGGACAAGGCTAACCTTAATCTTCAACATCTTCCCTCCCTCACTTTGCCTCTCCCTCTCCCTCTCTGTCATCTCTGTACGTCTTGTATATTAGTTATCTTTTTTCTCATTTTCTTATTGGGCACTGACCTGTAACTCCCAGTTCCACAATGAACTTTTTATATGAGAAACCTACAAGGTTTCCTAAAAGAAAGATGGATTTCTGTCAGAGTACTTGACGACCCACCAAAGGTTAGTGGTAAGACCCTACTGCTGAAGACACCATATGCAGTTGACATGTAAAATGGAATGGCATGGCTGGAAGCTATAAGAGAGTAAGTCCCCAGACAGTCAGTATGTCTAGTGCCAGAAGGTGCTACATGGGTGACTGGGGGAAAACGACCAATATCTGTCCAAGCAACTCATGGTCTAACCTACTTAGCAGCAAATAACCTGTTGTGATACCCACACAAGTGCAATAGTGGCACACAGCCATGGTGAGGAACCAACTGCTCTTGATTTGACTAACTGATCCCCTCAGTGGTATGGGACCCATAGCTGGAGCTGGGAAACAAGTCAGAACCATATCCAAACATCAGCCCACTCTCCAATATCAAGCTACCATCAATCATGGCTTACAAGAAAGCCTATACCTATTAAATTCTCTATAAAAAAAAATAAGGGTTATCTCATTTGTCCTGGTGCTAACTTACTCTCCGTTGGAGAATCTGCTTCTCTTTTTCAGATAGATTCAGATCCTAAGGAGAGAGCCACCCCATCATACCTCAAAAGGGCCCCAGCTGAAACTAAGGAAAATTGGTGAAACAAGCAAGGGTGCTGTTTTCCTGATGAATCGGATACTAGCACAAGGGGGAAGGAGACCAACACAGAGAAAAATAAACTCCACCAAATCATAGGCTCCCAACACCTCATCACTGAAGCAGACCAAAAATGAACCCAACATGGCTCAGGGAAATTTTGCAGAAGAGGGGGTGGAAAGAATGTCAGAGCCACAGGTTGGGTCATGACATGCAGAGACATTTATCGTACCAATAACTGTGGGCTAACTCCACAATGCACGCCCCATATACCTCAACAAGGAGGGGCCAATGTGGAGGGGGTAGGTCATGAATGAAGCTAATAATGGTACCAAACTGACTGTATTTGCTGAATACAAAACTAATAAAAAAATAAAAATAAAAAGAGAAAAAGTTCAAGAAAATATTGCATTATATAGCAAAAGATCTTTATATGAAAAATAAATATTAAAAAACATAATTTTTAAAGCTCAGTATAAAAAAAAATCAATGGGCTGGAGAGATGGCTTAGCGGTTAAGCGCTTGCCTGTGAAGCCTAAGGACCCCGGTTCGAGGCTCAGTTCCCCAGGTCCCACGTTAGCCAGATGCACAAGGGGGCGCACGCGTCTGGAGTTCGTTTGCAGAGGCTGGAAGCCCTGGCGCACCCATTCTCTCTCTCTCCCTCTATCTGTCTTTCTCTCTATGTCTGTCGCTCTCAAATAAATAAAAAATGAACAAAAAAAATTTAAAAAAGGAATTTATTAAAAAAAAAAAAATCAACTGCTGGAGAGGGTGTGGGTAAAGAAGAACTCGTATTCACTGTAGGTGTGAGTGTAAATTTGATCTGAGTGATCATATGAATGCAGTTTCACCAGTCAAACAAATGTCTCATTGTGCTCAGGATGTTACGTGAGTAAGTTTGTCTGTATGTGCGGATCAGGGATATTATGGAACTCTTGTCAGTCCCCACTTAATTTTGCTGTAAGCAATGATACTTGAAAAAGAAAACAATGGGCTAGAGGGATGGCTTAGCGTTAAGGTGTTTTTCTGCAAAGCCAAAGGACCCAGGTTCGATTCCCCAAGACCTACGTAAGCCAGATGCACAAGGGGGCACATGTGTCTGGAGTTCATTTGCAGTGGCTGGAGGCCCTGGCACACCCATTCTCTCCCTCTCTCTCTCTCTCTCTCTCTCTCTGCCTCTTTTTCTGTCAAATAAGTAAATAAATATTAATAAAATATTTCAAAAAAGATATCAACAAAAGGTTTGGGCTGGAGCTTTAGTGTAGTGGTACAGCACTTGTCTGGAATGTTTGAGGACCTGGTTTCAATGCCCAATACTGCCATTTTATTTATTTTTAGTTAGTCAGTATATATATAAAGAATACTGTTTGAAGTATCACCATACCTCTGGTATCCAAGTTAAAATAAAGAGCCATAGTAATAATAACAACATGGAACTAGCATAAATATATATATATATATATATATATATATATATATATATATATATGGAGAGAAAGAGAGAGAATGTGCATGACAGAGCTTGTAGCCATTGCAAGTGAATGCCAGACACATGTTCCACCTTGTGCATCTGGCTTATGTGGGGTACTGTGGGAACCTGGATCCTTAGGCTTTGCAGGCAAGCACCTTAAGGGTGATGTCGTCTCTCTAGCCCAGCTTTATTCTTTTAAAAAGAGACTATCTCATAATTAATTTGTCTTAAAAGTAGATTGGTCTTTATCTTGACATGTGCTTTCTTTCCCTAGTCTGAGCTGTTTCAGTAAAAGGCACTTCTTGCTATCTGTTCCCCAACCACCCTGACCCACCTTCCCTACAGAAAGTGTTCTTTTGCCTCAGGGTTTTGCTGTTCCATTTTTGTTTTTCTCCTCATGCCTCCTCTGTAAATCTCCTGAATAGACCCTCAACCACTCTGCCTAAACAGCAGCCCATCCCCCAGCTGTGTTCTGTTTCATAACAGTTACCACAACTTGACATTACACTGTATCTCCCTTTCCCCTCCTCTCCCATTCCCTTCCCTTCCTTTTTCTCTTCCCTCCTCTCCATTTCTCTCCCCTTTTCTCTTTTCTGTGCTCCTTCCTTTTCTTTCCTCTCCTCTTCTTCTCTTTTCCTTTCTCTTTCTCTCAAGAAAGTGGGGACTTGATTTTCTTTGCTGCTATTTCCCCAGTCAATATTTTTTTTGTTGAATGAATGAATAAATCTTTTGCCTTAGAAGGATAGTTTTCTAGCACCAATAGAGCTCAAAATATTGAGTTTCTCCATTTACTCTGTTTTGAAATGAGATTTAATAGTATCTAGAGACCATTCTGTTTCTCTAACAAGGCATACACTGCCAGTTTATAATGGAAATAAGTGGAAAAAATAACATACACTTTACTTAAATTTGGCTTGTGGTAAATTGGACTGGAATGCTCTTTCCTGCAGGGGTTGTTAAGCAGTTTGGGAACATTGTTTCCTTTTGAGCAGGCAGCTCCCAGACAATAATAATGGATAATTAATTATAATCTGAGTGTGAGCTTCCCTAAACACAGGGTACAAAGACTACAGATACGAGCATGTCACCATATAACATTTTGTTTCAATGATGCTACACATTTAGTATGTATTGTGGATCTGAAATGTGCACAGCAAATTATTTCACAGATACCTAGAATCAGGTCTTGTGGATTAGAAAGACATGACATCTGCCGCCTTTAATTGAAATCACTTGGGAGAAACACTATTTGATATAACTTCCAGAACACTACCAAAAATATTCTAGAAATCACAGTTAATATTTCCTAATAAATGTCTTTCAAAAAGGGTCCAAGGAATCACCTCAGTAGAATGAAACTCAGGGGAAATGTCAACATCTTCCTAGCTGCTGTTTTTCTTTCATAATATTTTCACATTCTTCTCTGACTCCAAATTTTACAACTTCCTTGATGGGGAAGCTATTTTAATAATGTAAACTAGTCTTTAAAAAACAAAAGGGCTTACAACTTCCCATCCCCCATAAGTAAGCACAGGGAACACCCAGACAGCCTCTAAAGACAAAGAATCCCTCCCTCGCGCAACCTGCCCATAGACCTGGACAGTATCCATCGGTCCTCAGAAGGGAGAACTGGACTGCCCACAGCCGCAAGACAGGATTCCAGGAGCCACGGAAGAAATGGGAGAGTGTGGTTTGAAGTCAAATGCCAGCCCATGCCCCATATGCTCATGTACTTGTGCTGGTGCTGCTGTTTGGGAAGGTGGAGCCTCGTGGGCAGAAGTGGATCATTGGGGGCAGGCTTTGAGATTTTGTGGCCCAATTGTACTTGCTGTTCTTCCTCTGCTTTCTGCCTTTCAATGTGATGACTGGCTTTCTGGTCCAGCAATGCCACCATGCCCACCAAGATGGAAGCTATAATCTGGAACTGTAAACTAAAATAAACTCATCTTTTAGTTGTTCTGGTCAGGTACTTGTTCATGGTAATAAGAAAGTAACTGATACAGAAGAGACTCCTGATGGAATCCAGCCATTAAGCCAGTCATTTTTTACATACTATACCTTCATTCAGCTCCCTCTTCCCTATTCCTTATTTATTTATTTATTTATTTATTTATTTATTTATTTATTTATGTATTTGGTTTTTCAAGGTAGGGTTTCACTCCAGCTCAGGCTGACTTCGAATTCATTATGTAGTCTCAGGGTGACCTCATACTCATGAAGATCCTCCTACTTTTGCCTCGTGAGTTCTGGCATTAAAGGTGTGCACCACCACGCCTATCTTTCCTTCCTTATTTAATGTCCATTGTCAATTTAACAAGCCAGCTCAGCCCTGCTAGGCTTTTGCCTTATATTGGCCTCCTTTCCTTTTGTTTCCACTTATTCTTTCCTTTTTCTTTTCTCCAAGAAATCTGGTTTTGCTTGTAGGGTCTCTGTGCCTCAGTCTCCTGAGAGATTAAATTGTTCTAAGTAATCTGATAGCATATCTTTACCATCCTTTCTTCAATCTGAGTTTTGCCCAAACTTCCACACTTCCCTTATTTATTTATTTATTTTTTTGCTTTTACAGTTTCCCCTTCTATTTATGATATCCTTCCCCACTTTTTCTATATCATTACAACACTAATCACTAGTCCTACTGCTTATTTTTCTTCTTTTCTTTTTGTTTCCACGCATACCCACAATAACCAATATGTTAGGATACAGCACTATCAGTGTCCCCTTACTCTCTGAAATGATGGGTGCTTAAGATTTGGGGTTGACTTTTCCTCTATTTTTACAGTGTGTCTATCCCTGGGTAGTGACTGTTGTTCAAACAGCATTCTACTGTCAGGAGAGGACTTGAGATAGAGCCTAGAGTCCCACACCCAAGTCTGACAGGTAAAAACAACTCAACCCTACTTCAACCTAGGCTCTCCTGAACATTGCAAACACTTCCACTGAAAGATGACCTAAAATATTTTAAAACCAGAGACCTAACTCCCAATGTGCAATGCAAGAATACATGTAAAATGAAAAATTAAGACATGACTTCTCTAGAAATTATCAATTCCAGAGTAGTAGCTTTCAATGAGAGTGACTTAAATAAAATTCTAAACAAAGAAATCAAAAGAATGATTACAATTATGTTCAAAGAAATAAGGGAGGACATTAAAAAAAGTCCTAAATGAAATCTAAAATAACACAGACAGCTGAATGAAATGACAGTCAATACAAGAAAGAAAATGAAATAGAATGAGTCATAGAAGTCATAGAAGTCTTAAAGACTGAAAAATTGGAACATTCACTGAAGGGCAATGATGAATAAAAAAAAACATATAAATGGAACATATATGATTTTGGGTACCATAAAAAGACCTGAACTATAGGTACAGAAGAAGGAGAAGAATTCCATACAAAGAGGCACAGAAAATAATTTTAATATAATAATAGCATAAATTTCTCAGATCCATTGGCAGGCCAATCCACATACCACAAACATATATAATGCTAAATATACCCAGAAAAGAAACTTCCTATATTATAGTGAAACCACTGGTAGATACAAAACAAATAAAATATATTGAAAGATGTGAGAGAAAAATCAAATCACATATAAAGGGATACTCATGAGAATAAAAGCTGATTTCTTAACAGAATACTTTTATAAAAAAAAATTTTATTAACATTTTCCATGATTATAAAATATATCCCATGGTAATTCCCTCCCTCCCCACCCCCACACTTTCCCATTTGAAATTCCATTCTCCATCATATTACCTCCCCATCACAATCATTGTAATTACATATACACAATATCAACCTATTAAGTATCCTCCTCCCTTCCTTTCTCTACCCTTTATGTCTCCTTTTTACCTTACTGGCCTCTGCTACTAAGTATTTTCATTCTCACGCAGAAGCCCAATCATCTGTAGCTAGGATCCACATATGAGAGAGAACATGTGGCACTTGGCTTTCTGGGCCTGGGTTACCTCACTTAGTATAATACTTTCCAGGTCCATCCATTTTTCTGAAAATTTCATAACTTCATTTTTCTTTACCGCTGAGTAGAACTCCATTGTATAAATGTGCCACATCTTCATTATCCACTCATCTGTTGAGGGACATCTAGGCTGGTTCCATTTCCCAGCTATTATGAATTGAGCAGCAATAAACATGGTTGAGCACGTTCTTCTAAGGAAATGAGATGATTCCTTTGGATATGTGCCTAGGAGTGCTATAGCTGGGTCATATGGTAGATCAATCTTTAGCTGTTTTAGGAACCTCCACACTGTCTTCCACAATGGCTGAACCAGATTGCATTCCCACCAGCAGTGTAGAAGGGTTCCTCTTTTTCCACATCCCCGCCAACATTTATAATCATTTGTTTTCATGATGGTGGCCAATCTGACAGGAGTGAGATGGAATCTCAATGTAGTTTTAATCTGCATTTCCCTGATGACTAGTGACGTAGAACATTTTTTTAGATGCTTATATGCCATTCATATTTCTTCCTTTGAGTACTCTCTATTTAGCTCCATAGCCCATTTTTTGATTGGCTTGTTTGATTCCTTATTATTTAACTTTTTGAGTTCTTTGTATATCCTAGATATTAATCCTCTATTTTGTAGGTTGCCTCTTTGCTTTCTTCACTGTGTCCTTTGCAGTGCAAAATCTTTGTAATTTCATGAGGTCCCAGTGATTAATCTGTGGTTTTATTGCCTGAGCAATTGGGGTTGTATTCAGAAAGTCTTTGCCAAGACCAATATGTTGAAGGGTTTCCCTTACTTTTTCCTCTAGCAGTTTCAAGTCTGATGTTAAGGTCTTTAATCCATTTGGACTTAATTCTTGTGCATGGCGAGAGAGAAGAATCTATTTTCATCCTTTTGCAGATATATATCCAGTTTTCAAAACACCATTGGCTGAAGAGGCTGTCTCTTATCCAATGAGTATTTTTTGGCATTTTTATAGAATATCAGGTGGCTATAGCTACTTGGGCTTAAATCTGGGTCCTCTATTCTGTTCCACTGATCTACATGTCTGTTTTTGTGCCAGTACCATGCTGTTTTTGTTACTATGGCTCTGTAGTACAGGTTAAAATCAGGTATGGTGATACCACCAGTCTCATTTTTGTTGCTCAGTATTATTTTAGAAATTCGAGGTATTTTGTGATTCCAAATGAATTTTTGGATTGTTTTTTCTATTTCCATGAAGAAAGCCTTTGGGATTTTGATAGGGATTGCATCAAATGTGTAGATTGCTTTCGGTAAGATTTCCATTTTCACAATATTGATTCTTCCAATCCAGGAACAAGGGATGTTTCTCCACTTTCTAGTGTCTTCTGCAATTTCTCGCTTGAGTGTTTTAAACTTCTCATTGTAGAGATTCTTTACTTCCTTGGTTAGGTTTATTCCAAGGTACTTTATTTTTTTTTTTTTTGATGCAATTGTGAATGGGAGTGATTCTCTGATTTCATCCTCTGTGTGTTTGTTGTTAGCATATATGAAGGCTACTGATTTCTGTGTATTTATTTTGTATCCTGCTACATGGCTGTAGGTTTTGATTAGCTCTAACAGTTTGCTAGTAGAGTCTTTAGGGTCCTTTATGTATAGAATCATGTCATCTGCAAATAATGATAAATTGATCTCTTCCTTTCCAATTTGTATCCCTTTTATGTGTGTCTCTTGCCTTATTGCTATGGTTAAGACTTCCAAAACTATATTAAATAAAAGTGGGGACAGTGGACACCCTTGTCTTGTTCCTGATTTTAGTGGAAAAGCTTCCAGTTTTTCCCCATTTAGTAATATGTTGTCCGTAGGCTTGTCATAAATAGCCTTTATTATATTGAGATATGTTCCTTCTATTCCCAGTCTCTGTAGGACTTTTAACATGAAGGGATGTTGGATTTTTTTCAAATGCTTTCTCTGCATCTAATGAGATGATCATGTGACTTTTGTCCTTCAACCCATTTATGTAATGTATCACATATATAGATTTGCATATGTTGAACCATCCCTACATCTCTGGGATAAAGCCTACTTGGTCAGGGTGAATGATCTTTTTGATATATTCTTGTATTCTGTTTGCCAATATTTTGTTGAGAATTTTTGCATGAGGGAGATTGGTCTGTAATTTTCTTTTTTTTTCTATCTTTGCCTGGTCTTGGTATCAGGGTGATGCTGGCCTCATAGAAGGAGTTTGGTAGAATTCTTTCTTTTGCTATTTCCTGGAAAAGCTTAAGAAACAAAGGTGTTAGCTCTTCCTTAAAAGTCTGGTAAAATTCAGCAGTGAATCCAGCTGGGCCTGGGCTTTTTTTAGTTGGGAGATTATTGATAACTGTTCGGATCTCCATGTTTGTTTTTGGTCTATTTAAGTGATTGATCTCATTTTGATTTAATTTAGGTAGGTCATATAGATCAAGGAAATCATCCATTTCTTTCAGATTTTCATACATTGTGGAGTGTATGCTTTTATAGTATGTCCCTATGATTTTTTGAATTTCTCTGGAATCTGTTGTGATGTTACCTTGTTCATCTCTGATTTTATTAATTTGTGTCTCTTCTCTCTTTCTTTTGGTCAGATTTCCTAAGGGTTTATCAATCTTGTTTATCCTTTCAAAGAACCAACTCTTTGTTTCATTAATTCTTTGGATTGTTCTTTTAGTTTCTATGTCATTAACTTCTGCCCTAATCTTTATTATTTCTTCCCGTCTACTGAGTTTTGGTTTGCCTTGTTCTTCTTTTTCCAGGGCTTTAAGGTGAAGCATTAGGTCGTTTACTTGCGACCTTTCTAATTTCTTAATATAGGCACTTAAGGCTATAAATTTACCTCTTAGAACTGCCTTCATTGTGTCCCAGAGATTTTGGTATGTTGTGTTCTCATTATCATTTGACTCTATAAATTTTTCATTTCCTTTTTGATTTATTCATTGACCCATTCATCATTTAGTTGTGTATTGTTTAGTTTCCATGATTTTGTGTATGCTCTATAGCCTTTCTTGCTACTGATTTGTAGTTTAATTCCATTGTGGTCAGATAGAATGCAAGGAATTATTTAAATTTTCCTGAATTTGTTAATATTTGCTTTGTGTCCTAATATATGGTCTATTTTAGAGAATGTTCCATGTGCTGCTGAAAAGAATGTATATTCTGCAGCCTTTGGATGAAATGTCCTGTATATATCTGTTAAGTCCATTCCTTCTATGACCTCATTTAGTCCAGATGCCAATCTGTTTATTTTTTCCCGGGATGACCTGTCAAGTGATGAGAGTGGGCTGTTAAAGTCACCCACCACCACTGTGTTTGGTGTTATCTGTGACCTTCGTTCTAATAGTGTTGCTTGACGAATTTGGGAGCCCCCATGTTAGATGCATATATGTTTAGGATTGTAATGTCCTCCTGTTGGAGTGTGCCGTTAATCAATATAAAGTGACCTTCCTTATCTTTCTTGACTAATGTTGGACTTAAATCTACCTTGTGCAATATTAGGATAGTAACCCCTGCTTGTTTTCTAGGCCCATTTGCTTGAAACACTGTCTTCCAACCTTTCACTCTAAGATAATGTCTATCCTTTGTAGAAAGGTGAGTTTCTTGGAGACAACAAATTGTAGGATCCTGCTTTTTAACCCAGTCTGCGAATCTATGTCTTTTCGTTGGGGCATTGAGGCCATTGATATTAAGAGATATTATTGAAAGGTGTGTATTTATGTTTGCCATTTTTTTTCTCTTTTTTGTGCTTCTGGTTCTACCTGTGCTCTCTTCTGTTAACTAGAATTTGAGTATTGGTTGTTTTTTCTAGGTTCCTTATCCTTTTCTTCAGCATGGAGGATTCTATCAAGTATTTTCTGTAGAGCTGGTTTTGTCTTCATATACTCCTTTAACCTGCTTTTGTCATGGAATGTCCTTATTTCTTCATCTATTTGAGTGGATAACTTTGCAGGATAAAGTAACCTTGGTTGACAGTTGTTATCTTTCAGAACTTGGAATATATCACCCCAAGCCCTTCTGGCTTTAAAAGTTTGTGTTGAATAATCTGCTGTAATCCTGATGGGCTTGCTTTTGTAGGTAACTTGATTTTTCCCTCTAACTGCTTTCAATATTTTTTCTTTGGTGTGTGTGTTTGGAAGTTTTATTATAATATGGTGAGGAGAGGTTCTTTTCAGATTTTGTCTGGCTGGGGTTCTACAGGCTTCCTGTATCTGTATTGGCACCTCTTTCCCAATTTGGGGGAAATTTTCTTCTATGATTTTGTTGAAGACACCTACTATGCCTTTTGAGTGGAATTCTTCTCCTTCTACTATGCCCTGAATTCTAATATTTGATCTTTTCATTTTGTCCCGAATATCTTGAAATTCCCACTCATACTTTTCTATAAGTTTGTCTTTCTCATTGTTGGACTGTATTAGATCTGCTACCTGGTCTTCTAGCTTAGATATTCTGTCCTCTCCTTCATCCATTCTACTGGTGATATTTTCTACAGAGTTTTTTATTGCATTAACTGTGTTCTTCATTGCTAGTAATTCTGACTGGTTTTTCTTTATTATTTCTATTTCCTTATTTATGTCTTATATTGCCTTCTTTATTTCATTAAATTGGTGTCCTGCATCTTCTTTGATTCCTTTGATTTCCTCTTTAACTTCTTCTTTGACTCCTTTGATTTGTTCTCTGACTTCTTTGAACATATTTACAATCATCTTTTGAAATCTTTTTCAGGCATTTCCTCTAACTCGTTCTCACTGGAGGTCATTTCTGATGCATTAATACTTTTAGGTGGATTTATATAGTCTTGCTTTCTAGTGTTTCTAGTGTTATAATGTATATATTTTTGCATCTTGGATTAAGTTAATGGTTGGATTTTCTAGCTAGCTGGGTATTCTTAGCTGCATCAATTGATTTGATGTTATATATTTTCAGGGTAGGAGCTTAAGGTGTTAGATGTGGCTTTTAAGACTCTGAGACTATCTACAAATGTGCTCCTAGGGGTTGAGTTTCCCTGCTATGGGAATATTCAAGTAGGCTGAGTGGAATAAAACACAGGTAGAGTTTAAAAGTTAACTAAACACTGTACCCATTCAGTCAAAAACAGCCCCAAGTATGTATGCCAGAGTAGTTATTATAACAACCAGATCCTCTATCAACATAGGGGTTAAGATTTCTGGTCTGTTGAGGGATCCCAGTCAGCTTGTGACCAAGTAAGACCCTTCCCTGGTGCAAACCCATTTACCTTGGATGAGTTTGGTCTCAGTCAAGTTGCTGCCTGGGTCGTCGGGCTGCTGTTCTGATTCCTGGAGCTGGGCACTGGCTTTTCCTATGGGGCAAACCAAGCTTGGCAACTGTGGCCCTGCAGATCAGCACCCCCGCTGCTGGAACTGCTGTTGCTTCTGGGTCGGCTGTTGTTGCTGCTCCTGGGTCTGCTGCTGCTGGGGCCGCTGGTACCAGTTCCGGACATGCTGATGTTGCTGCCGAACTCTGCTCCTGCTTGGGTCCCGCTGTCAGCTCAAGTTGGTGTGGCTGGGTCCTGGGACGCTGCTCTGTTCACTGGAGCTGGGCTCAGGTGGTGGGGGTGGGGAGGGAGCCACAGCTGCTCTGGTTCTCTCGCTGCTCCACGTGTTCTTCTACCTCGCGGTCTGCTCCTCCCTTGCTCACTGCCGCTCTCCCTTCACGTTTCCTGAGTTGCGGAGAATGCGGTGTGAGTGGAAAATCCCCGCACCTGGCTTTTCCTGTGGCTGGAGCCGAGCCTGGTGGCTTTTTGGTGCGCCCCGCTGTGGTTGGTGGAGCTGCCGGAGCCACTTTTGCCGGCCTGTGCGGGCTCTGGATGCTCTGGATCTCTCCTACTTCTCTGCTGCTGCTTCAGTTTCCTATACACCTCACTTTTTAGTAAAAGTGTGTATTTTGCTGAGGTTTTTTGGTCTTTTTCCCCCTAGGCTGCTTTGGCGTGGTACCTACGCCACCATCTTAACAGGAAGTCCCCAGAATGCTTTTTAATATTTTATTTTTGTTTATTTGAGAGAGGGAGAGAGAGAGAGAGAAAGAGAGAGGGAACAGGCATGCCAGGGCTTCCAGCCACTGCAAACAAACTCCAGATGCATGTGCCACCTTGTGCATCTGGCTTATGTGTATCCTGAGGAATCAAACCAAGGTCCTTTGGTTTCACAGGCAAGTTCATTAATCACTAAGCAATCTCTCTAGCCCCTAACAGAATATTTAAAAGCCAGAAGGCCTTGGGCCTATGTATTTCTAGACGTATACCCAGCAAAACTATTATAATGAATAGAGAAAGAAATATACTCCATGATCAAAATAGGCTAAAGAAATTTAAGACCAATAAGCCATATATACAAATGATAATGAATAAAAAATTATTTAGACTGAAGATAATGATAAAATCAGCCAAGAGACTACCTGTTTCATAAAACAAGTACTACTAGATATAAAGTCACAGATTAATCTCAAAACAATAATAGTGGGTGACTTCAAAATCCCACTTATCAATAAACAGGTCAATTTACAAAAAATAAACAGAGAAAAACTGGAGTTAAATGACATCATAAATCAAATGGACCTAAAAGACATATATAGAGCATTCTATTTAAATACTTCAGAATATACATGTAAGGTTCGGGAATGACCAAGACCACTCAAACCACTCTGAGGCAAAGATGAAAGCTTTTATTAGGAAAAACATGAGCTGCCAGGACTGACTCTCAAAAGCAGAGCATAGCCAACCTATGATTCCAGATAGTGTGCTTTATAGGGCTTCTTCAGTTGGGGGAAAGTGAGGAAGGGAAAAGAACTCCTTTGTTCTTTACATTAGCCATTTCAAATAGCTAGGGTGTGAGACCAGAACGGTGAGAAAGTGACTTACCATATAAGGGGGACAGAAAACCATGACCTGGGGCATTTTTAGGCAAGGAAGGCTGGGTGGTTTCTTGAGGAATATGGATAACCTACTTCCTTATGACCCTACTGCTTCTTGGGGACTCCATCCAGGAGCCTGTCCTGACCTAACAATACATTCTTCAAAACTGCTTATAGAATTTTCTCTAAAAGTAGATCATATACTAGACCACAAATCAAGTTTCAAAAATACAGAAAAATTAAAGTAACTTCTTATATTCTATGTGACCACAATGGAGTAAAGATAGAAATCAACAGCAATAGAAAGTGCAAAGAAGTATAGAGAATACACAAAATATTAAACAACACACTCTTGAATGATTACTACTAGGTCATTGAAGAAATCAAGAAACATTCTAGCACTGAGTGAAAATGAAGTTCAGGAACAAAATGTATAGAACACTATAAAAGCAGTTATATGTAGAAAGTTCATAGTTCTAAGTTCCTACATTAAACAATTAGAGAGATATCAAATAAATAACCTTAGGGCCAAGGAAAAACAAAAATAAGCCAAGCCCAAAAGCAGTAGAACCAAATAAATTATTAAAATCAGGGCAGAAATTAATAGAAATGAAACAAAAAGAAACAGTAGAGAGTTTGTTCTTTGAAAAGATAAGCCAACTCAACAAGCCCTTAGGCAAAGTAATCCAAAGAGAGAACAATGACCCAAATTAATAAAATTAGCGATAAAAAGGAGACATTACATCAGATAACAGTGAAATAAAGAAAGCCATGAGGATATACCTTAAAAACTAGTATTTCGCTGAAACGGTTAATGTAACAGAAATGGGATAATATCTAGATACATATAATTTACCAATGTTAAACCAAGATAAGATAAGCAATTTAAACTGGGCATGGTGGCGCACACCTTTAATCCCAGCACTCAGGAGACAGAGATAGGAGGATCACCATGAGTTCGAGGCCACCCTGAGACTACATAGTGAATTCCAGGTCAGCCTGAGCTAGAGTGAAACCCTACCTCAAAAAAAAAAAAAAAAAAAAAAAAAGATAAACAATTTAAACAGATTTACAATAAGGAAAAATATTGATGCTGTAACCAAAAATCTCCCTGCCTAAAAAAGTCCAAGCCCAGACAGATTTACTCCAGAATTCTACCAGTACTTTATGGAAGCATGATCATCTGAATAGATGAAGAAAAAAATATTTGACAAAATCTCATATCTCTTTGTAACAAAGCACCAAAGAAACAAGAAATAACAGGATCATATCTCAACATAATAAGGCTATATATAACACACTTATAGCCAACATTATGCAAAATGGAAAAAAACTCAAATATGAATAAGATAAGATACTTTCTATTCGTTTTGTAAACTTTTATTGATTTATTTTATTTATTAGAGAGAGAAAGGCAGAGAGTGAGAGAAAGAGAGAGAGAGAAAGACAGAGAGAGAGAGAGAGAGAGAGAGAGAGAGAGAGAGAGAGAATGGTCATGCCAGGGCCTTCAGCTGCTGCAAACAAATGCCAGACACATGCACCACCTTGTGCATCTGGCTTACATAGGTCCTGGAGAATCAAACCTGGGTCCTTTGGCTTTGCAGGCAAGTGCCTTAACCACTAAGCCATTTCTCCATCCCGATACTTTCTATTCTTTTGTAAAAGCCCTTTATTTATTTACTTACTTACTTACTTACAGAGAAAGAGTGGGGGAGAGAGATAAGTGAGAGAGAGAGAGAAAAAGAGAGAGAGAGACAATGGGCATGCCAGGGTCTCCATCCACTGAAAATAAACTCCAGATGTGTGCACCCCCTTGTGCATCTGGCTAATGTGGGTCCTGGGGAATTGAACCTGAGTCCTTTGGCTTTGCCAGCAAATGCCTTAACTGCTAAGTCATCCTTCCAGCCCTACTTTCTATTCTTATTCACTATAGTGATTAAGCTCTTAACCAGGACACTAAGACAAGAGAAGGAAATAAAAGAGATACAGAAAAGGTAGAAGTCAAAGTGTTCTTATTTGTAGATGGCATAATTCTATACATAAGAGACCTTAAAGACTCCATCTGGGAACTGTTAGAGCTGATCACACTTTCAGTAAAGTAACAGGATGCAAAGTTAACACATAAAAATCAGTTGCCTTCTTGTATACCAATAGGCATGGTAAGAAAGACATCAGGGAAACAGGGCTGGAGAGATGGCTCAGCAGTTAAAGGCACTTACTACTTATTTGTAAAGAAAGCTGGTCTGGATTTAATTCCCCAGTATCCACATAAAGCCAGATGCACGAAGTGGTACATGTGTCTGGAATTTGTTGCAGAGACAAGAGGCCATGGTATACACATATTCATATTCTAATTCTCTCTCTCTTTCTCTCTCTCTGTATCTCTTTCATATATTTCATTATCTGCTTGCAAATAAATTGAATTTTTTTTTATGGCAGGAAGATTCCTTTATGGGGTGAATTGGGTAATACACAGCTCTAGAATAGGCTTCTGTCACTGGGAGGCAGGGAGGAGCAGGTCAGAAGGACCAATCAACTCCAAGGTTCCCATCACATGAATATGCACCCCAGGTGCCTCCCTGAGGCTCCATCCACCCATCAGTTCAGTGAAGCATGTTGCTTTAGTTCTTCTTTTTTTTTTGGCCACTGAAGATATTCCACCCTGATGACAGGATTTCAGAATTAACAGTCTTTCCAGTCATAATGGAAACGGTGTCCAAGCTCTTGATGAGAAACATTCATTCAATTTCTCTTGCAAGAACCAAAGACATTTTTTTTCTTATGATCTTTGAAATATTTATATATACTTTTTAAAAAACAACAACAGTCCACTCTGTGCTCTATTTCCCTTGAAGGTTTCTCATGATCACCCCTCCAATAGATAGAGAGGTTGTGTATCTCAATGAGACGTCTGTTTCTAACCCTGAGAACCTAAGGAATTGTGAAGGACTTGCGGAGGGAGCGGGGGTTAAAGGTCACCGGGCTTTTTATTGCAGTTGAAGCACACTCGGACTGGGTGGTCCCAGCCTCGAGAGGGGACAGCCCGCCAGTCGTGGGAGCACTCGTCGCAGAAGCTCTGGCCGCAGGCGCGGCAGTGGTGCTTGGAGAGCTTCACGCTGAACTCCTTGCGGCAGCTGTGGCAGTTCAGGATCTCGTGGTCCGGCACCCAGTAGGCCGGCCTGGCCGCGTCCTTCACTAGGCCTAGTGGTATGTCAATGGCTGTCACCACGGCTCCCAAGGTGTTCTGCACAGCCTCGCCCACCTTCCAGGCAATCAGTGTCCCACCTTCATCATCTGCTTGTGCCTCAGCAACATCTAACTGGACATTCCTAGCGTCATAGCAGTTGTCACACACCCGCATGGGCGCGGTCCCCCAGCCACGCTCGGGCACCGGCCGGTCTTGGATGAGCAGCCGTCACAGGAGCCCTCGCCTCAGGCCAGGCAGTGATGCTTGGTGTCATTGTCTTTGAAGGACGCCGCGCACTGGTTGCAGCTCAGGATCTGGGAGTTGGGCCTCCAATAGGCAGGTGCGATCTGGTCTGTCAGCCAGGAAGTCACAGCCTTGGTGGGCCCGAGGCTAAGCTCGGACAAGGACTGAGCCATGAAGTTCATCCCGTCCAGCAGGCTCTGGGCAGCATTGTTGTCCTTTAGAAATGCGCCTGTTCCAGGCCACACATGCACAATCTCTGTCCGCACCACCATATCCACAAGATCTTGGTTCCCAAACCAGTACTGCCGGCTCCGATAGACCACGCCACAGTTAGGACATTCGATCACATAACCAGACCAGGCGTACTTCGCGAGACCCATCCAGGAGAGTCTGTAGATGCAGATGTTTTGGGGACCACACTGACTTCCTTGCCTCTCTCATAGCAGGCCTTGCAGGTGTAGACCCGGTTGTCATACTGGTGGGAATATCTGCAGCGGCCCTTGGCTTCATGAGGCACTCCTTCCTTTCCATGATTCATGCTGTTCTTACAGCCAACCCCACAGCTGAGGCACAGGGAGGAGCAGGTGAAATACTCATCTGGAAAAAATGAGCTGTGTGCCATCTGGTCATCAGGGATCTCACCGCTGAAGCGGTCACTCAATGCCTTCACGGCTTTGAAGATGACCCCTGGGTGCCGGGGAGACCTGGTGGTGTTATTCTCCAGCAGCTGCTCCAAAGCACGCCGAAGCCCAGAGAAGTCTGTGTGTGTGTGGGGGTGGGGGGGGTTGTAAGTCCTCGTTCCCTTATAGGGGATGGAGCTAAAGGCTTCGGGGAAGCGGCCTAGCTTCCGGAACCGGTCCTGGATGAGCTTCTCCGGCGCCTCAAAGGGGTGATCAGAGCCTAGGAGCTGAGTGTGCACAGTCTCATGGAAAATAATAACTGCAGGGCCCAGAGTGGATAAAGGGACATCCAGGCCACAGCGGGCAGTGGTAGCCTTGAGCTCCTTAGTAAAGTGCTTCAGGTAGGCTTCCGAGGCATCCCCGAGAAATTTGAAGAGGTCATTGTGCAGCCGGTCGGCGTGAGTTCGATAGATGACTAGGTCTGAGATGGCCAGGACCTTCAGCAACAATCGCGTTCTCTGGCTTAGATTCACAGTAGCCCCCAAGAGACCCTCGGTGTCTATCATTGTCACCTTGTGGACTGGATCGTAGGCTGCCCACACGCCCACTGTGCAGGACTTCCCGGGCAGGGGAGGTTTTGAAGACTTCCCGGCCATAAAAGAAAGTGTGGTTGAGGGTGTGAGACTTTCCATCACCAGTATTTCCAAAGATGGAAACCACCTTCAGATGCTGATCGGGTTTGCAGTCCAATTTCCTAATAAAGTCCTCCTCATTCGTTACCTGAATCTCTTCATTTTCATCTACTAGGAGGAAACTCACAATCTTCTCGGTCATCTTCTTCCTCTTGGTCTCCTCGTCCATATCCTCCTCGTCCAGGGACTCCTGGACCTTAGCGACATGGTACACAGTCACGGGGTGGCTCCTCTTGTTTCCTCCAGAGTGAGTCCTCTTCTGGCACTCCAGGCACAAGTTGATTTTGCAGGTCTGGCACCTCACAGCTGCCCTCTGCCTAACACCTGGAGAATGCCCATTAGGCCCCTTGTAGGGGTCGCAGTACGGGACGTGGCCGGCTTTGAGTCTGATCCGCTCATGGTTCCGCAGGCGCTCCTGCCGATGGAGCTCCTCCTCGCAGCGCAGACACTGCAGGCTGCCGCTCGTCACACTCAAACACGGCCTCGTCGGCGCCGCTGCAGGCGTAACTCTCCTGGCACGTGAGCCCTGGATTCAGGCCCTCTGGGCTGGGGAAGTCAGGGCACTCACAACTCAGACTCGCAAGGAACACCACCCACCCTAAGACGGTCACGGCACTCTCCCAGGAACGAAGACAAAGGCTTCGAGTCCGAAGACTGCTGCCAACTTCCAGAGTTCCGAATACTTTCAAAAAGAAAACCTGTCAAAATCTACTCGCGAATGGTCAAATTTTTGATTTTCTGTCTCCAAGACAGAGGTATCAGCGGCAATATTGATCTGTTTTGATGGTTTCATCCTCCGTAAAGTGCAAGTAAGGAGACGGCCAAAATGAACTTGACTGAATCTTTGATGTTTGAGAGAGGTCTAGTGGGTTCACATAGGTGGGCGCATACTTCAGGCCTCAGCCACAGAGTTTTGGTAATGTAATAAAGTGGTCAGGAGCTGTTCAATATACATGAGCCTCAAGTCGCTATTTCAAGGGAAACAGAGCAGCTCGGCCGCAACGAGGCGGTGTCGGGGGCCGCGGGTCGCTGGCGGGGGCGGGGGCTGCTCCTCAGGACACCCGTGGATCCATCCTCATCTCCATCTCCACACCCCTCCTCCTTCGTTGTCTCCTGGGCTTCCTCCTCTCTTGTTGTCAGTTGGGATCAGCTGATCGGAGTGAACTTCTCCCAGCTCGGACTAACGGGCTAAATTGAAATATTATTTAAAAACTAGGGTAACAATATCGATTAAGATTGCCACAAAAAAATATCTTGTTATAAACCTAACCAAGGAAGTGAAGAACCACTATAATGAAAGCTAAAACACTTAGGAGATAAATTGATGGAGACACTAGCAAATGGAAGAACCTCCTATGATTGGGAGAATTAGTAATGTGAAAATAACCATACTGCCAAAGGCATCTTACAGATTCAGTATAGTCCCCACCAAAATCCCAATGCCATTCTTCATTTAACTAGAAAAAGAAAAACCTTAACATTCATGCTTAAAATTTGAAAATTCATCAAAAAGTACATAAGATCCTGAATAGTTAAAACAATCATGTGGGAAAAAATGTAAAGGAGATATCACCATGCCCAATTTCAAGTCATACTGCAGAGCCATAGAAAGAAAAATAGCATGGTACTAGCTCACAAAAGCACAAGGATACATGGAATAGAACAGGGGACCCATGTGTAAGCCCACATAGCTATAGTCACCTGATTTTTTACAAAGATACTGAAAATTCACACTGGAGAAAAGAAAATATTTTTAACAAATGGTGCTGGAAAAAATGGATATCACATGTAGAAGAACAAAACTAGATCCTTATTTTTTATGCTGCACAAAAATTAACTACAAATGGATCAAAAATTTCAATATAGTACCTAAACCCCTGGAAATGTTGGAGGTAAAAGTCAGAAAAACTATTCAACATATAGGCATAGCACAGGATTTCCTGAACAGTACTCCAGTTGCTCAGAAAATAAGGACAGCAATGAACAAAAGGGACCTCATGAGATTAAAACGATTCTGTACACCAAAGTAGCAGTTTATTGAGCTATGAGACAGCCTCTTTGCTGGCTAAATATCTGAAAGAGGACAAATACCCACAAAGAACTACACAAGAAGAAATCAAAGAACCCAATCCAAAAATGGGCTAAGGAACAGAACAGCCAGTTTTTAAAGAAACACAAAAAGCCAATAAATATTTTTAAAAATATTCAACACCCTCACTCATAAGGAAAAGTCAAATCAAAACTATTTTGAGATTCTATCTGAACCCAGTTAAAATGGCTATCATGAAAAAACAAATGTGAGGTTGTGGGAAGAGGGAAGCCCTAGTTATTGGTGTAAGTGTCAGGCAAGTTGCTGGCGCAGTCGCTACTGAAGTCAGTGAGGAGGTTTCTCAAGAAACTCAAAGAAAGATCCACCATATAGCCCAGGCACATTACTTCTGAACATATACCCAGGGACTACCACAGATACTTGCATATCTGTGTTCATTGTATCAAGAAAATAGAATCAGCCTAGGTGTCCATCCTAGGTGAATGGGTAGTGAAAATGTGTACATATACACAAAGCACTGTAAAGAAAAATGAGACTTGTAGGAAAAATGGATGGAGCTTGAAAATATTATATTAAGTGAAGTAACTGAGGCTCAGGAAGATAGATATCACAATGTTCACTCATGTGTGGGTACTAGTTTCAGTTTGTTTGTTTGTTTATTTCTTTATTTATTTTTGCTTTTTCAAGGTAAGGTCTGGTTCTAGCCCAGACTGACCTGGAACTCACTATGTAATCTCAGATTGGCCTCTAACTCCTGGCAATCTTCCTACCTCTGCACCCTGAGTGCTGGGATTAAAGGCCAGTGTCACTACAACTGGTTAGTTTCTGTTTTTTATATATGAAAATCTATGTGTGGAGTGAATGCAAAACTAGAAAGGAGCTCATGAGAGGGAAGAACAGACTTCAAAGGTGTGGTAGGGTAGTAGAACATATGTGATATGAAAAGAGAATTACGACCTTGAACTGAGTACATTCAGGAGTGTGCCTACCTCTAAAATACTTTCTATATGAAATGCATACTTCTCCCAAATAAAATTCCCATGCATCTTTATTTGGGGATGGAACTCCTATGCTTTTCTAACCCGTGGCAGCTAATAAATCTTTCTCCACTCTTACTTCATGTTTGTGCTAGCTTCGGCTTTGCACTCAAGGTCTGAACCCATTGAACTGTAGTATTCAGTTACAATGTTGGCATTGCCCTCTCAGTGACCACAACACTGAGTGGACTGAATTATATATCCATTTTCATAAGGAAGCTTTATTTGTATTTAAGCCAAAATGCTCCTGATATTTGCAGTGATTTTTTTTTAACTTTAAGGAAAATTAGCTCAAGTGGACTGATTAGAGAAAAAAAAATTCTTATAAAGTGAGAAAAAAATCTCATGAAGTAAAAAATTAGATTTCTGCAAGTAAGGTTTGTTGATACACTGAACAGATGGAATGTATTTTCACCCATTCAAGACATAAACTTAAAACTTAAACTAAAACTTAAAACTGAAGCAAAGTCAAACTAATGGGTTCTTCTAAGCTTTTATATTACAGTTTGTAAAGCTCCAATAGTAGTCAGAATTTCAATGGCTTCTTGTCTCTCTCTCTCTCTCTCTCTCTCTCTCTCTCTGTGTGTGTGTGTGTGTGTGTGTGTATTCTTTGATATATAATAATTTTTGCTCACAAACATGAATACCAGTGATTCTAATTCTTACTATGCCCTTTGCCAGAAGAACTCAATTCTTCCCATATTTTATGTAAATCTAATCAAGTAGTAATATTAGGTCATCACTTATTTATGAATGCATAACTTTCAATGATTGGTAAAGCTGCGTCAGATTGGGGCCTTCATGATACCACAGAGATTAACATAACCTCACTGAGGAGAGTCCCCAGGGTAACAAGAGTTGGGGCAAGGGGATAATAGTACATTGCCTATTAGAATATTTTTTTTTTTAGAAAGAAATGGAAGTTTCCTTGGGTTCAGGAGAGAAGCACTGACTTGGGAATAACAGGCTTTGCCTGACCCCCAAATGACACTGCTGATCTGACATTAGTGAGATCTGGAACCTGACATATTTCCCAAAGATGATGGTCAATTCACATGGTTCCACTTGCACTCCGTTGTAGGCCCCCAGTGTGATCAATATCAGGCAACACAAGTGGGTGACAGGGCTATGAATGCTATATGCAACCTTGATTCACCACATAGCAAGTTCTGCAGTATATTGACTAGTGAGGCTTACCATCAGCTTGAGCCATAGGAAATTGATGTTTATTGTAAATCAAAATAGTTGGACATATTTTTTCATATGGGCCAACCTAATGGCAAAAGAATTTTTAAGGGTTTTTTCTGTCACATTCTTAGACTATGCTGTTAGTGACATCACTCTAAGATGATTGCTACTCATCATTTAATTTTAAAAGTTTCTTTAATTAAATGTTGCAGATGTTTTGGGTCCTTTGCTTCTGTTACTTGATTATTTTATATCATTTGTCCAGCAAGATCAAGTATGTTTCTTTTATTCCAACAATACACTTAACATGACAACAATTTCTTGACCTGAATTATTCTTCAATATATTTTAGGGAAAATGTAATATTGTTGTGCTGAATGATCTCATGACAAGCAAAATTGTGTCAGCCAGACGACTGCTGCATTCAATGGATAGTTTACTTAGTCTGTGAAATAATAACAATATGTCTCTTGCAATCAGCCTGAGTGTTTCCTTGGTGGATGTGTTAACAGTGAGTCATAAATCTCCTATTCCTTACACATAGCCCTGTGAAAGAATGTCCCAGGAAATTGCCAAAGTATGAACAAATTCCAAAGTGTCAACTTAAAAAAAATATATGTATATACTTAGTTCCAGGTCATTCCTCACAGGACATATCACTCTACTTTTTTTAATTTAAAGTAAAGATGATGGATTCATTAAACATTTGGGGAAAAAACCCAAATCATTTAGCTGTGTCTCAAGGTAATTTTAACTCCTCAAATAATTCAAAGCAATAAGAAATACATGATTTTTGGCAATTAGATGCTTAAAGAAATTATGAAGGGCTATGTCCACATTGAAACAGGACTAAAAGTCATTATATAATAAACTTTTCATATTTTCAGCCAAATGTAAGCACATAAACACTCAAAAGTAGAAAAGTGTTTATCTTTACAATAGATGTTCTCCATCACCCTTAGGTCAATTAGCACCCCTTACATTAGTTTCTAGGTGATTAGCAAAATGAGAAATTGTACATAGTCCACTTGGATTGAACTTTATTCAGTTTAGGAATTCTCATACTCTGATATGTATCATTATATAAAATAGATTTGAATATGAGTACTACTACTTTTATCTTTACCATTTTTAAAAACTTAAGGGGCTAGAGAGATGGTTCTGTAGTTAAAGTGTACTTTCTGTGCAAGCATGAAGATCTGAGGTATCCTGAGACCTCCATTGGCTCCACATTAAACAGCTAAGTGTGGCCACATACACCTGTAACTCCAGTCCTTACAGTCCAACAGGGGAGCAGAACCCCAGGAATCACAGCAGTTTGTAAAAAAAGAAAGAAAGAGAACAGCAGGCTCTGGGATAAGTAAGAGACTCCTATTCAAACAAGAACAGGCAGAAAAGAATGGAATGGGACACCTGGCTTCCTGCTCTAGCCACTGCAGGTGAGCACATGGGGTGCCTCCAGGACACACACACACACACACACACACACACACACACACACACACACGCTACATAAGCAAAAATAAATAAATAAAATAAGAAGGCCAATCAAACAATTGCAAACTCTTTTAAAAGTGTCAGCTTTTATATAGACACAGCAAATACTACATTCGTTATTATTGACTTCTTGGACATCCTTTACCCTTGCATAGCACAAGAATACATTCTTGCCGGGCATTAAAGGGTGGTGCACGCCTTTAATCCCAGCACTCGGGAGGCAGAGGTAAGAGGATCGCCGAGTGTTCGAGGCCACCCTGAGACTACATAGTGAATTCCAGGTCAGCCTGAGCCAGAGTGAGAACCTACCTTGAAAAACCAAAAAAAAAAAAAAAAAAAAAAAAGAATACATTCTTTCCTATGAGTTGAAGTGAGAAACAGAATGGAAAGTACAGTTTGGGAACTGGGCCCTGCCAGCACCCAAGTTGGCTAGGGAGTATGAATTGGACTATTATCTTTTGGTTGTGTTTCTTTGGAAGGCTGAGCTGTCTGCTGGCCTTTTCTTGTGAGAGGATGACATGTTCTACCAAAGTGCTAGGACCTTTGTGTACATCTTAAGAGAAGAACATGTCTTTGATGCAAGGATTGCTAGAGAGAAGTTCCCATTAGCCACACAGTGCCATTCAGACTGGCTTACCCCACTGTCAGAGTATGACCCTGCCCTGACACAGACTATGAATGAGGGGACAATATAAATAATATATTTTTAAATTTCAATAATGCAAAAACTGACAAAAATATCAAAATTACAACTAGCTTCAACATCATTAATAGATATTGATCTGATATAGTGTGGCGAGACACTGTCTCTGATAATATCATTAAAGCTTTACTGTGTCTTTGTGTCACTTCAAATTGTTATCCTTTGGGAAGTCTGGCTCCTAATGTTTTGCTTTCACTTTGCCCTTAGTTTTCTCACTGGCACCTACTCACTGGCTCCTGTCCTCTTATGCCAGCCCCTGACTATGGTTTCGTGATCTTCTTATCACTCTTTAATCTCTGAGAAGTCAGGGACTGGATCTGTTTGGTGTTTGAATCTTAGCGTTCAGTGCTTGGCACACAGTGGCTGAATAAAAGAAAAAGCTCTTGGAGTCAAGGCTGGGTATAGCTTCCCTGTGTGGTTTCATGGATGGAGATGTTCTGCCTTCATCTCTTTTCTACAGCCTACTTCAGGGCCATAGGAGTTTTCTGTACTTTGGGCACATCAAACTAGAAACAATGTGTCACAAGACTTTCAAAAATCAGTGAACTTAGATGTACCTAAGTAGATTCAACAATAATAAATAATCAATTGACTTTACTGAAAAACATAAGTAATTAAGACAAGATAAGGTGTTTTCAAAATGATCTATTTTGGCAGAGCTTGGGGGCACACGCCTTTCATCCCAGCACTCAGGAGACTGAGGTAGGAGGATCACTGTGAATTCAAGGCCACTCTGAGACTACATAGTGAATTCCAGGTCAGCCTGGGCTAGAGTGAGACCCTATCTTGCCAAACAAACAAACAAAACGAAAAGATCTATTTTGTGAAAGGTTCATAAAATGGTATGGCAACTTACATGCTCTGAGATTTTGCTTTTTCATGACAGCTGATATTTCTCATGTGGGAAGTTGAAGCACTTACCTTCAATGGTGCACTGTTCTGGGACTGGGATCTTCTTTGCCATTTCCACAGTATAAGCTTTCACTTTGCTGAAGTTTGCCTTTAAATGTAAGTACAGCTTATCCAGGTACTGTAGAGTACTTGTGAGTGACTCTGGACTTTCTTCCTGGAAGCTTTCTTTAACAGTTTCTGGCAAATTCTCCAACTCTATAACACTTGGGTGGGAAGCTGGAGAATTTCTCAGCTGTGATCCATGTGTGTTTGTGTTAAGCGATAACTTGCCAATTCTGTAGCTAAGTGGGTTAATTTCTGAGAGAGATATGCTAATGGGTATTCCTGTATTTTCATCATAGTCCCCATCTTTAGAATTCACACCCTTTGTGAGGACAGCATGCAAAGCCAAACTTTTGGGCCTATAACACAAAGGTCAAAACAGTTAAAAAGTTAAGTCATTATTCTTTGGTAAGGAAAAGAAATTGTAACCCTAGGACAAAAATTTACTTCCTCCAAAGGAAGAAGATGTTAACAGACTGGCTAAAATGAGGACCACCAAGTTAGATCATAAATCATACCCTTGAAAATCTAGGGCTGCGAATGTAGCTCAATGGTACTTGCAATACCTAGTACGTTCATAGTCTTGAGTTCCAAAAATAGTAAGATAAAATAAAAGAATAGAAAATGTAGGTTACCTCCCAAAACAAAGACTTAAATTTCATGACAAAACTGGCTACAAAATGGTAGATGTACACATTTAATTCTTTTTGTACTTTTGCTTCTGATTATCCATCAGAAATTGAGAGATACTGGGCTGGAGAGATGGCTTAGCAGTAAAGATGTTTGCCTGCAAAGCCAAAGGATCCCAGTTCAGTTTTCTAAGACCTAAGTAAGCCAGATGCACAAGTGGGTACAAGCTTCTGGAGTCCGTTTGCAGTGGCTTGGAGGCCCTAGCACACCCATTCTTTCTCTCAAATAAGTAAATAAAATACCCTACCTCAAAAAAAAGAAAGAAATTGAGAGATGCTATTAACAATCATCTTCAAACTTAATATGCTAATTTTCACAGTGTTTAAAGATAAACCATATATATGCCTTCCACTTGTATTTATTTATTTTTATTTTATTTTTACCTACTTACAGAGAGAGACAGAGAGAGAGGGAATTGGCAAGCCAGGGCCTCTAGCCACTGCAAATGAACTCTAGACACATGTATTTCCATGTGAATCTGGCTTACTTGGGTTCTGGGGAGTTGAACTTAGGTCCTTAGGCTTCATACGCAAGTGCCTTAACTGCCAAGCCATCCATCCAGCCCTATTTGTATTTCTTAATGAAAATACTGAGCTTACTTAGATAATAACAGCACTGTGGACAGTATCTCTTTCATGAGGTAAAGACTTTGGATGGCAATGAACATATATAAAAGTGCCCCAAATTTGGTGCATAACAAAGCCAATAGCAACTATGGAATACATACTTCAAAAAGATAACAAAAAATTTATACCTGCTAAATCTAATGCTTTTTCTTTCTTCCTTAGATATTTGGTCCAAAGTATATCTTCCAATAGAGGCAGAGGTATTGCTCTCAGCATTTTTTTTTAATCTTCAAAAGCTTGTATTTTAAGTTAGAGCTTGTCATGGTCTTCATTTTCTGGTATTGTATTTTTGGACTCTCCCAATTTCTCAGGGGAGCCAATTCCAGCACTAGTTTTTCTCCTAAAGGAACATAGATGATTATGATAGCTACTTTTCATCAATATCCTCAGAACAGCAAGACTCTATTTTGCTGCCTTTTATTGAAAATGAAAACCATGCTAAATAATTTTTTGCTCATCATTTAACAAGTATTTATTGAATATTTAGTATAGATATAAGGTTTTGAAATTGCTTCTACATAGTGTATTCTGACAAAAGCTTAGAAAGTTAATCCCAACTTTATATTAGAAATACTTCCTTTAGGATTTGAAAATTAAAGCTGTTTGTGTGAGCATTCACCAAATTCTTATTTAGAAACTCTCCAGTCTAATATTGAGCTAGCCTAGAGTTCCTTTAAGTTTTACTTAAAAATTAGTATTGGTCAAAACACATAAATATTAATTCATATAAAACAATGGTAAAATTAACTTTTTATTCTCCACATTGCTGATACCAACTATGTGTTATTTTTAAACTCATAGCAACCAATTCTCCAATTTTCTAGTCTAGTAGGTGTGCCACAGTTCCTTCCAACCCTGGCACCTAATGATCTGGAGTTAGCACCAGGCTGCACAGACTCTCTACTTCCAATGTCAGTTCCAAATATGGGTCCCTAGGTGTCTCACACTTGTGAACAGCTTGGGAATAGTCAAGAAGTTTCCACACACAAACCTTTCCCTAGGGTTCAGTAATTCACTGAAGAAGCCTTGGGGCCTGAGAGAGAAGTTATGAGTTCTCCTTAGATATCCACTGACCCTCCCCCAAAGAGGGGCAGGTCATCTAGCTCTAGGGAGGAGATGCAGTAAAATACAAAATATCCAATCAAATAAGAATTTCAAGTAAACCGCAAGTGCTTTGAAAGTGTATTTATTATTAAATATTGATCATGTGCATATATTAATGTGTATTTTAGAAGTTACAAAGTATTTTATAAATGTATTTTTAACATTTATATATACATATTTTATAATATAGTTTATTTATATTTTAGTATGTCCTTACTAAGATGTGTCAAATGACACTAAAATTATTATAGTAAAGACACTAAGCAATTGTTCTTTATATGAAATTCAAATGGGTATCCTGTACTTTCATTTGTTGTACTTGGCAATGTTATCATGGGAAAACCCCAGGCACTTGGCAGGCAAGGACTATGTTTCTTATCCTTGCCCCTTCATGACTGCACATGTTGGCACACATAGCAACCCAGAATGTCTGTGCAGTAAAAGAACTGGGGGCACATGGGGTCTGAAGTCAGACCTCCATTGCCTCCTGAGGTCTACCAGATGCCCGTGAGACACTGGCACTTTCTCCTGGTCTATCTGGGATGGATGAATAACATTACCTGTTAAATGGGACTAGGAAGAGTAGTTGGGTGCTAGAGTGGGAGCAAAAGAGGAATTTGCATGGGATCCAGGAAGCGTGAAGGGAACAGTAAAATCTCTAAGCCAGAGGCATGACCCCAAGCCTGAGGCTGAAGAGCAGAATAAGCTCCATAAAGGCTTCCTGTTGTACACAGTTTCTCTTGGTTTTGCATTTTCTAGCCACGTACAGCTCAGAAGTTAGGGAACAGGAGTGGCAACAAACAAACATGGAGCACCAAAAGCAAGAAGATGGTTCAAAGAAAACTTTTGTCACTGGCCACCAGCCAACTGGCCATAGTCAAGTTTCACATGGGGGGGGTGTGGTGGACACATTTTAAGTTAGAAGGTAGGGAAATGGTTACATAGGAGGATCTGATTTAAAATATCACTTCCTACTTCTTCACTTCTTTTCTTGCTATTAAAATAAAATATTAAAAGAATAGATAAGAAGAAGAGCTTCTTTAAAAAGTAAGCCATATTTTAGATATAAGCAGGTCCTCCTATGGCAGGGGTAATGTACCACAGATATAAAGATGTTGTTGAGACCATCGGTCCTGAGTGTATTTACTCTTGGTGTTGGACAAGGGGATAGAGTGACTGAAGGGGTTGCTATTTCTTTCCCATTTGTCACTTTGAACTCCAGAGGTAATTTTGCAGAAATCTTTGCCAAAATTTTGTAACCCTCTAAATATTAACTTGGCCTTAACTCAATTTGCCACCAATGATTTCCAGTATGAATGATTTCTGGCCACTGCTGCCAAGGTAAAGGTTTTAGAAGTATGTCTAGGGATGTCAAGGGGTAGGCCTAATTGCTTTCCTCTTGTGTGATTGGTGACTCCCGTAAGAAACAAATTGGCCTTTTGACAGCTTGCTGCACTATCTGAGCTGGGCGATGAGATTACAATGCTAGCAGGGCTGGGGAGACTGGCACCCTTTGTTTCTGGCTTCTTAAACAAAAGAAAAATACTATTAGTTAATATTTGATAATCTTGTTTTGTGATGCAAGTCCAGGATATACATTTCTGCAGAGTTCAGCTTTTTAGAGATGTAGAGGAGGTCTCAGTTCTGAGAATGTCACTTTCTTTACTCTTCAGCAATTTCTTGGGTCATCCGTCTTCTGAAGAATGATAGAGGTGATCCCCTGGTGCTACAGTCCCATCATCTGTTTTGGGACTACAAGGCACAATGCTGCTGGAACAGCTCCCTGAAATGCTGAAGGAGAGAGACTCCTCTAGGTCTGTCTTGCAATGTCAGAATTTCACTAAGAAGAAATGTCTCTGCAATTCATTTTATTTGTATAAGATTTTTAAAAGGCATTTCAGAAGACTGCTATGTGGAAATGGACTGATTATGGCACTTCGAGGGAAAGACCTCAGTTTGCAGCTCATTTCCTGTTCATTAGGGATGTGGTAAGTCACACTTTGTCAAATACAAATGGGATTAATGACGTTGTATCACTGGGTTGCTTAAGGCATTACATAAGATAATAGGCTGGATAGTGTAGCTCTTATAGAATTGGCATAAAGAACTCAAGAGGTAAGACTCTATGTGGCTGCTGTTAACTGTGAACATTTGACATTGAGATGGGTATATATCGTAAGCAAGTGAGTCTCTACTGTGTGAGCACAGAAGAACTGGAATAAAGAAAGAGTGGATTTGGACTTGAAAAACCTGTGTACTCCAAGAATAAATTCAAAAAGCCATGTGTCGTGGTACACAAATGTAATCCTCATGAGGTCAGGTTAAGCTACATAGCATCTTCCATCCTGGTGTAGGTAGCAAGAGCCCAAGAGAGAGAGAGAGAGAGAGGGGGGGGGGGAGAGGGAGAGAGAGAGAGAGTGAGAGTGAGAGTGAGGGAGAGAGAGAGAGAGGGGCAGAGATAAAGAAAGAGAATTCTGAGTTACTGCAGAAATCAAGAGAGACATTTCCTTTATTCCCAGCACCTGGGAGGCTGAGGGAGGAGGACTGATGTGAGTTTGAGGCCAGCCTGAGACTAATTGCACATCAGCCTGGTCTAGAGCAAGACCCCTACCTAGACAACCCCCTCCAAAAAAAAAAAGAAAGAAGAGAAAGTTCTACAATTATTAGTATTAAGCCTCAGTAAAAAGAAGTGATCCCTGCCTGGCATGGTGGCACATACCTTTAATCCAAGCAACTGGGAGGCAGATGTAGGAGGATTACTGTGAATCTGAAGCCACCCTGAGACTACATAGTAAATTCTAGGTCAGCCTGGGGTAGAGTGAGACCCTACCTCCAAAAGAAAAAAAAAAAAACACGAAATGTCCCCTTCAATGCAGATGCTCAGTCACAGAGTCACTTTCAGTCCTCTAGCCACTTTGTGGCAAGAATAAGACAAGGGAAAAGGGGATCAGAAAAAAGCGCCAGCCCCTCCCCTATGTGTTCTCCCACTGCAATCCACCAACCAGAAGCACCAGGCTCCTCTCCAGACCCAACAAGAATATTCATTAGCATAGTTTTAAAACCCTACATCCCACTGACATATCCAAATTTAAGAAACTCTGAGCCAACAAGGCAAGAACAGAATCAGAAGTGGACTTGAGCAGAAGCCTTTTCCTTCCATCACACAAGACTACAGGGTCCTACATGGACGCTGCAGCATCACTAGATGTGAGATAACTTGCATATTATTTGGAATTGACTTTAATTCTTTTGGGGCCTCAATGAACTCCATGGTGAAAGTACCTTCCCAGTTTTTTCCACCAGCAGGTACTTGTTCAGCTGTATCCAGAATCTGTAACCAAGGATCCTAAGTCCATGCCTGGCTCAAGATAAGTCATCTCTATCACATCTGCCATTGCCTGTGACATATTACAGAGGAAGTGGCAGGTTAAACATGAGTGCTGCTCTCACTGCTAACCTCAGAACCTCCTCTAGGGAGATGACAGTAGACATTGAGGAGAATCAAAACTCATCAATGCAGAAAATTAGAGGATGCTTAGAGCTCAGCACTAAAGGACACTAATTGCATGATCTTGAAGGCCCAGGAAACATTGAGGAAGTGGGAGCAGAAGTACTGTAAGAGCCACAAGGTAATAAGGCATATCCTGAGGCATTGCAACCCCCCACAAGAGACTGAGGCAATCATGACCCCACAGTGCATACCAATATCTTCACTAAGTGGAGCCTTGTGTGGAAAGGGGGCAGGAGAGAGGGGACAAAAGAATATAACCTGGTGGGAATATGACCAGTATGAAATATGTTCATACAGTAAAGTACATAATTTTAAAAAAGGTTTCTGAGTCCAGAGTGAGCATATCAGGGCAGTGGCTGTATCAGAATGTAGCCACATTCTAACCCATGGCCCTCTGGATGAGGCACAAGTTACAAAAGCGCTTTGTAGACTAGACAGGAACATGAAAATCTGGAGTAGCAACATCACCATAGTACTTGGAATCAGGAGTGGAATGCAAAGGCAACATACTGTTTTACTACCCTAACTTTATTGTCTGAAAGCGGAAGCAGAAATAAGCTGGCAGTAAGCTTTTAATTGTGACATGTGAGTCCCTAGAATTTGACACTGGAAGAGTAGGAAAATGGTTAGCATTTAATTTTTGATATGCCCTTTCATCATGTGCTTCTCAAGCACATCACCCAAACCCAGTTATGATAGTTACCCAGAAGTGGAGGCTTGTAATGACACCACCAGTGACTGAGCTGTTGTTAGAACAGCACTATGACTCAATTCTAGATTACTGAGCATGCTAGCTACTTTCTTGTTGCTGGGACAAAAAACTCAAGCAGAAGCAATTTAAGGAAGGAATGGGTTTCTTTCTTTCTGTTTATCATTTCAAGAGGTCATTTCATTATGACAGGAGAAAACACAGCAGGAGCTGGCCTCACATCTTCATATCAGCAGGAGGAAGTAGATAAGTGTAAGAGTACAAATCATGGCTGGACTGTAATACCTCAGGGTTTGCCCACAGTGACTCATTTCCTCCAGCAAGGCTCCACCTCCCAATGGGCCCATAAACTTCCCAAACAGCATCACCAACTGGTGATCAAGCATTCAAACACATGAGTATATGGGGGACATTTTACCTTTCAACCACCACACTGACACTCAGTATTTCCCTATGGAAAGATCTAGCCAACAAGCTTTCATGATGCCAGCTAATAAAATTTCACCTTTTGCCTTATGATAAATATCAATAATATTAAGAACCGATGTTGCCTCAGCTGTAACCTATTCCATGTGGCTGAAATTGTGTGCATCTATCACTTTCACTCACTAAGTCTTTCCGTGGAGTCCCAAAGGAGAGTTTGGGAAATAAAATTCTAGCTATTAGAGAAAACTTCCATATTTGTCTAGGGAAGTATAACAATGATCAAATGCAATAACTGTCAAACTTCCTGTGATAAATAACTGTTTATTACTTTTATTTTCATATGTAAAAGACCAATATTTTTGTTAAAAAATCAGTTAAAATACATTACCAGAGAAATGAGATGAATAAATGAAATGTACAATGTCTACTGGTCATGTACTTGGATGTTGCAGAATTGTCATGTTGCTAAACTTTTATTTTATTTTTAATGTTTATAATAACTGTTGCAGGCTGATAAGAAAGCAATTTGCAAGTAGTTTGGTCTGTAACTCACACTCTGAGTAGTACTTCTGAGTATTCTAATAAAATCAGCTACTCTAATGCCAACCTATAACAAAATAATGGTAGTAGTTAGCATGTATTGTGGGCCCTTTCTACATAGGCACTCATTGTTCCAAGCCTAGTATACCAGTACTCTTTTATCTTCAATTTTGCTCTATGAGGGCTGTGTTACCTGTTATAGTAAATGGAAAACTTCAGAAACTGTTAAAGTGTTAAACTGATCACCCTTATGAGTAGCATGATGAAATCTTACACCATCTTTCTGTGTCCACCAGAACAAGCATCATGTCTTTGTCCAGTGTGTTCATGTAGCACATACCACCCACCTCTTAGTCACCCAGTTCATCTGATTGACAATTAGATCACTTGTGGTACCACAGTGCTGTGTTTAAGCAACTCTCTTTTGATTTAACAATAGTCTCAAAGAAATAGTGATGCTAGCAGTTTGGATAAGCTAGAGTGGTGCTGGAAATGTGGATTTCCCATCATGTATTGCCCGTAAGTACAAAAGAAAGTATAAGAACTATTCCAAGAAGGTGAGAGAAACCTTATTATACTATGCTGTGACATTTGCTCTGATTTGATATTAGTTATTGTTATTAATATTATATTGTACTTAATTGTTAGAGACAAGCCCTGAGCAACTTCTGCCCTGAGCAACTTCTGCCCTGAGCAACTTCTGACCTTTCCTTATCCCCCCACCCCACCACACCTAACTGATTCCATCCCCCCACCCCGCCACACCTAACTAATTAACACCCTGCCTGGCAACTGCAGAGACATGAGAACTGTACCGTGAATTCTCGGAATAACCACAAACTGTCCTAGGCCAAAGGCCAAGAAGATTCTGTAACTTTCCACCACCTGCCTCCTCCAGCCCCCCCCCTCACCCAAAACCCTAACCCTAACCCTTACCCTTTAAAAGGCCGCTCGGGCTCAATAAAATTGGACTCTTGACAAGTGTACATTTGCTTGAGTCTCTTTCTCTCTCTCGCCCATCTTATTTCAGGTTAGGGTCCTCCTCGCCCCCATGAATAACTAGGTCCCTCGGGACAGGACACTTAATGTATCAAATAAACTACCACAGATGTATACAGGTTAGAAAGAACATAGAAAATATAGGACTTTGTTCTATCTTGGGTTTCAGGCCTGCACTTAGAATATATCCACCAGTGGTGACAGGGGCAGGGTGGATTTTTTGTTCAGGGATTACATTTTACACAACTGAGTGAGGCAGAACCTATTAGTGGTTTCATTTACAGGCAAAGAAACAGATGCAGAGATGTGGACTGACTTTCTAAAGGTATCTTAGTCAATTTAGCATTGACTGGAAGTGTCTACTTCCAAAGTTACTCATTTAATATCTCCTCCTCCCATGCTCAACTACAGTGCCTTTCAGAAGATATTGTTTTAAGTTGCATCTTAATTATCTTAATCTATCTCAAGGGTAACTAATACATATGGCAAGATTGAGGATAACATGGATAGCATTATTATCTCTGAATGTTTCGGAGTCACATGCTTAGGGAGCCAGGCAGTAGAAAAGAAGTGATATATAGTCATTGAACAACCTTCACATTGATTGGAAAAACTTCTTTTAGCTCCAGCTGAAACTATGTTCAAGACTCAGAAAATAGTGGACAAGTGGCAACCTTAAAATTAAAAAGAAATGGATGGCAAAAAGAAACCAGAATAAAAATATGATACAACTAGCTAGAGAGTGCTCAGAGAGAGCTTAAAAAAACTGCTACCATTTTACAGTAGAAAGGGTAAGGCTCCTTTCCCTGTTCTGCCACAAGTACATTCCCCGTCTTCTAGGCTTGAACTTGGGTATTCTCTGAACTTATTTGAAATGGGAAGATAGGCCACAGGAACATGACAAAAGCCTTTTTTCCTTTGTGTGTCCTGTGACTTAATGTTGCTGTGATCCAGCAAAGGGGTCAGGACCCATGGCAAAACTACAGATGACCCCCAGGCAGGGCTATGTCCACACTCAGCCCAGTTGTCCACACCACACACAGCCAAGTCTGCTGGGAGCTCAAGCTCGCTGGTTTTGCTCCATTTTTTCAAAGCTGATGACAATGTCTCCTACCCATGTTTTGGATGATGATGTCTGCTGCCCAGGTTTCTGATAATGATGTCTCCCACCTATGTCTCTTGGTAAATGAATTCCTGAAATGATGCTTTTAAAGATTTCCCCCACCATCTGTAATGCCAGTTAGGGAAGGACAACCAGGGAAGTAAATGAATGACAGATGGAATGTAAATGGTGCCACATGTCACACGTAACCTCTTCAATAAGAAGTGGGGCAAGAAATGAAGCCACTTGATTCTTCTTTGTGTACAGAGGAGCAACCACAGCCACAAAAGGCTATTGGGATTTTCTTTTGATATAAATGAATACTTGTATAAAAAGTATATAA
The DNA here is from genome assembly GCF_020740685.1 of Jaculus jaculus. Lineage (NCBI taxonomy): Eukaryota > Metazoa > Chordata > Mammalia > Rodentia > Dipodidae > Jaculus > Jaculus jaculus. The sequence goes on from NC_059112.1 coordinate 65,462,628, forward strand.
ACATTTTGTATATAAACTAAACATCTCTAGATGGAAAAATATACTCCTTTCTCATTATTCTTTAAAGTTATGTTGTTGTTGTGGAATTATATTCAACTTTCTAAGCAGGGGCAATACTGACCAGAACATGTCATGCTTTTAATTATGACCTGAACTGACTCATGTGCTACCAAACGAACAACTGTTTTCAAAGAGTTTTCTCTTTGGATAAACATATCTTACCTAAAAACATGAGAATACTTAGACACCATACTGAATACTAGCTCTTCAGGCTTGGAGGAGGTAGGGGGAATGGCAGTCATGGGAAGATACCCTGCTCTTGAATTCAAGACTGTAGGTTCCTGAAGACTAGACAGAAGTATGGGCTACAGAAGCTCAGAGGAAAGTATCATCATGAGAAAGAATGTGTGGGAAGACCTCATGGGAAAGAGGGTAGTCTTTGGACTTGTGGAGAATGCTGGCCTTTCATTAGAAAAGTGCATTGAAGACAGCATTCTAGAATATAATGGAAAAAGTAAGAAGACTCAGTCCCAATTTTGGTAGGAATAGGTAAAATCATCTTTGACAATTTCTTTAAAATTCCTGTCATTTTGTCATCTATGCTAACATTTGAGACCCAGTGGATGAGACTAAAGTAATGAAAGGAAGCTTTGTTAATGTATGGTATTTATGTTTTTGGCTCTCCAGATATTGCCACTGGACTACAAGGAGAGTAAATGTTGGGTAGAAATTTTACTTTTGCTTGCCTTTCTGCTGGGTTTATGCCATTGTGCTTTGATATGCAGCCTCTACAGTTCTCATGTATATCAAAATACTTTGTTGTGAAGATTAAAAATAGTAGATTAGGGCTAGAGGAATTGCTATTAAATGGTTAAGGTACTTGTCTGCAAAGTCTAGGACTGATCTAGAGCTTGATTGCAGTGGTTAGAAGTCCTAGCATGCCAATTCTCTCTCTCTCTCTCTCTCTCTCTCTCTCTCTCTCTCTCTCTCTGTCTCATAAAAATGCTACCAATTAAAGTGACACAGGTGAAGTCTTGGTACAGTATCTGCCTATGGTAGAAGCTGGTTTAAGCTTCATAGGACCTAGAGCAACTTTCTTTGTGGATGAGTTGGCCCTTTGTTCTCTGCTGGTTCTGTTCTGCACTCAGTGAAGTCTCATCACTCTCAAGGTCATGCAAAATGTCTTAGGGAGAGGTTCTAATGTGGTACCTGGGATGTCAAAACAGAATTCTGGTTTACCTTTGAAAGAATCAAATGTTTACTTAGGCACATGTTAGGATGTTATATTGAATTAAATTCCCAAATGCTCACTATAATCCATTTCTTTGCTATTCCAGGAACCAATAACCCCAAAATGAGATATTTTCATGTGAACTTAATCTCACCCAATTTTCCCTTCATTCTCCCTACATGCTGCTGTCTTATTTCCTTCCTTCTATTGTACCATCTCTTTCCGTCTGTATTAGTGCCTATCTCATTAATAACCTAGACTGTTTTTGTCTTTAATGAATGTTAAAATTATATATATCTTAAAGAATTGTTTAAAATTAAATTTATGATTTATTATTAGCAAATGTTTGATTTGTATCCCTATTTTATATACCTATATACTTGGGGTCACATAAAAATTTCCCAGGTGTAAAGGCCAGTGGTAAGACCCTGTTGCTGAAGACTCCATACGCAGATGACACATGGTTGGAAGCCAGGAGAGAGTCAGTCCCCAGACAGTCAGCGTGTCTAGTGCCAGAAGGTGCTACATAGGCGACTGGGGAAATGACCAATCTCTGTCCAAGCAACTCATTGTCTAACCTAATTAGCAACAAATAACCTGTTGTGATGCCCACACAAGTGCAATAGTGGCATACAGCCATGGTGGGGAACCAACTGTTCTTGATTTGGCTAACTGATCCCCTCAGTGGTACGAGACCCATAGCTGGAGCTGGGAAACAAGTCAGAACCATATCCAAACATAAGCCCACTCTCCAATATCAAGCTACCATCAATCATGGGCTACAAGAGGGCCTACACCTACCAAACTCTCTATCAAAAAAGTAATTATTATCTCAATTTTCCGGGTGCTAACTTACTCTCCGTTGGAGAATCTGCTTCTCTTTTTAGGATAGATGCATATCCTAAGGAGAGAGCTGCCCCAACATACCTCAAAAGGGGGCCGACTGAAACTGAGGACAATTGGCAAAACAAGCAAGGGTGATGTTTTCCTGATCAACCGGATACCAGCACAAAGGAGACGGAGACCAACACACAGAAAAATCAACTCCTACCAAATCAGAGAGCCAGAGCCTCAGAGGCCCCCAACATCTCAACACTGATGCAGACCAAAAATGAACCCAACATGGTTCAGGGAAATTTTGCAGAAGAGGGGGCGGAAAGAATGTCAGAGTCACATGTTGGGTCATGATATGCAGAGACATTTATCGTACCAATAACTGTGGGCTAACTCCACAATGCACGACCCATTTACATCAACAAGGAGGGTCCAATGGGAGGGGGTAGATCATGGATGAACCTAAACAATGGTACCAAATGTCCTGTATTTGCTGAAAAGAAAACTAATAAATTAAATTTAAAAAAAATTTCCCAGGTGTAAAGGAGGGGTTTCAAGTGGGCAACTTTTGTCCCATAGAGTTCCATTTAGCAATGTCACAACCAAGTTGACTGTCAGAACTAAGAAGGGACACTGCTGCTAACTAACATCTAGTGGGCATAGCAGGCTAGCGTTGTTGGCAAATATTGTATAATGCACAGGGCAGCCACAACCCAAGAATTATCTAGCTAAAATATTAGTAGTTTCAAGGTTGAGAACCCCTAGTATGTAGGCTTTATCAAGCCAGGTGACAGCCATTATGTATGCTCAGTCACAACTACAATGTTGAAAGAAAGGGACATGTATGATGGGTTCTGCTCGGATGGGTAGCTACTATTGACTTTAATATCTATATTAGTTAGGTAATATTCTGTGTTTAGTGGGACTAAGGACCCTTCCAGACGGTCTCCCCTTCTGCTATTAGCATCAGTTATTAGCATCATCTCCCATGTCTTCAGTCACTGAAGCTAGATAGCTATGGGTTTTCACCTACTCTCTTTCCCTTTGTCTTACTGCACCATTTGTGAGTAGTCAATTCCTTGTAATTCTATGCTCTCTCACTATAACATCCTGCTATAACTTCTGTGGCTGCTCATCACTGACTCTGTCCAGGCTCCTTGTGGCCTGCTATAGTTACACAATAGCAGCCTGTTGCTTCAGCCAAATCCATTTGGTGCTTCATAATGCTAGTCACATCTTTTTCACCCATTTCTCTGGTGAAGGAATACTTACTGAGTGCATACTATCTGCCAGATACTATGCTAGGAAACGCGAACCTTTCCTGGATTAAATCTTTCCAAGCCTTCACATTGCCTACAAAGCAAATCTTTTGCTTTTAAACAAAGCACACCAGCCTGTGAAAATTTGCTTGTGTCCTAGTATTTCAGTGTATGCTTCCTTCCTATCCTGATGAACTTGCTTCAGCCACACTGAATAAATTAATTTTCTGGGTCACTTACTCTTCAGCCTGCATGTATTTGCATGTATGGTTGTGGTAGTTTGAATGTGATAGCTTGAATGTATAACCCCACAGAATCGGTCATTTTTTTTTTTTTTTAGCTACAAAAATAGCTTTATTTAAAATGGACAAAGACTATACTGGCATTTCTTTAAAGTAGACTTGTGTAGACAATGGGTATACAAAAATGCTCAGTAGGGCTGGAAAGATGGTTCTGTGGTTAAAGGTACTTGCTTACAAAGCCTGTTGGCCCTAGTTCAATTCCCAAGACACTTATGTAAAGCAAATGCAAAAATGTGCAGAAGCATCTGGTGTTTGTTTACAGTGGCAAGAGGACCTGGTACATGTGCACACACATAGTCACACACACAATGCAAATAAATAAGCATTTAAAATAATACTCAGTATCTGTAATCATCATGATAGTAGGAATAAAGACCACAAGGAGTTACCACCCCATCCCTTGTATTAGAGTTCTCCAGAGCAGCAAAACATATCATTTAAATATATTATAAAGGGGAGAATTATTATATTGGCTAATATGACATGGTCTGGGTAATCCAACAATGGCTGCCTGCACACTGGAGAGTCTAAGAACATGGTAGCAGCTCAGTCCGCAAGGCTGGATGCCTCAGCAGTCTCAATCTGACCCTGAAGGCCTGGAGGATTCCTGGAGGGCCACTGATCTTCACTGGGTTAAACTGTACACAAAGGATGGCATCAAAAGAGTAGATATACCCACTAACAAGTAGCAAGTAGCAAGGGCATCCAGGTAAAAGGCACTATTTTTTTTAACGAACAGACTTAGTAAAGATGCATTATGTGTTGGTACCATCCTTTCCCTCATCCCTGCCTCCATTCCACTGGGGACCCTCCTCAGTGGGGTTGTAGGTATTCCCCATGGGGTTGTGGGCTATGCATCATGGAAGCAGCAGTCAATTGTTGGGGGAAGGCAAAACCTCTGGGCATGATGTCCCAACCTCTTTCTCAAAACTCCCTGAGCTATGGTGGGTGTGTTTTAAGTCTACTTCAGTGATGAGCTCTTAGGAGCCTCTGGATCTCTGCTTTGGTATGTGTTAAGTAACCTTAGGGTCTGTCTCCTTCACCCTGGTGCTGATTATAAAATTCACCATGGAAGCAGCATTCTTGTTCATCTCCCCAATTGCTCTATGGTTTCAGTTACAATCAATCACCTTTTTTTTTAATTAGAGAGAGAGAAAGAGAATTGGCATGCAGGGACCTTAGCCACTGCAAACAAACTCCAGACACATGCACCCCTTTGTGCACATGTATCACCTGTGTGCATGTGTCGCCTTGTGCATCTGGCTTATGTAGGTTCTGGGGAGTCAAACCTGGGTCCTTAGGCTTTGCAGGCAAGTACCTTAACTGCTAAGCCATCTTCCTAGGACAAATCAGTCATTTTTTATTAAGCATCCTACCTGAGCCATTAGCAGGTGTGTCTTTGTTACAGGTGGTATATCCCTGAGGGTGGATCTGATTCTAGCCCTGCTAGGTGAGTGCAGAGCAATTTGAACTCTGACTGCTCCTGATTTGTGGTGCTGGCTATTGATGGTGTCTCTCTGCTTCGGTCACTGAAAGAGACTGGGCTTCTTCTTTCCTTCATGGTGTTCCCCTGGGCCTCTGTAAGCCTAAAATAAATCTCCTTCCTCCCAGAAACTGTGTCTGATTCATCCCAGCAACAGGAAGCTGACTATAACAGTAGTGCTCTGTACTTTTCCTTCCTTTTTCCTGTCCATTTTTTTTTTTTTTGAGGAAGGGAGGGAGGGAAAGAGAGAGAGAGAGAGGGAGGGAGAGAGAGAATGGGCACACCAGGGCCTTCATCTGCTACAAATGAACTCCAAACATGCATGCCCCCTTGTGTGTGTCTGGGTATGTGGGACCTGGAGATGCAAACATGAGTTCTTAGGCTTTGCAGGTGAGCGCCTTAAACACTAAGCCATCTCTCCACTCTTATTTTTTTAAATAAAAATTTATTTACTTATTTGTGAACAGAGAAAGAATGAGAATGAACACATCAGTATCTCTTGACACTGCAAATGAACTCCAGATGCATGCACCATTTTGTGCCTCTGGCTTTACTAGGGTACTGGGGGAATCAATTACAGGCAGGCAGACTTTGCAAACAAGCAACCTTAACTGTCAGCCATAATTCCAGACTAGTACTTGGCTTTTCTACCCTTGTCTAGGGAATTATCTTTCATCTCATGCAAATTAACACAGTAGCTAAAGAAATGCTTTGCACATGGAAGACACTTAGATGTCACCTTGTGTGTATATGTATGAAACTTGTTCAGTTCCCTAGTTGAAGGTCAGCAAGCATATCTCCATGGCTTCTTGCTTGTATTTCAACCAAAACTCGATTACATATTTTGGCCTCTTAAGGAAAGGGTTATGTTTTAGTCTCAGGACTGTTAGGCTATGCACCATGCTAAGTATAAATAGATTCTTATGACTGAATGTGTACTATTTTGTCACAATGGTGTATTGTGGTTTTGGAACCCTTGTTTCATACTGGAAATGTCCTGCATCATGCATTATCTCAAATTTCACAGGATGTGTTGCCAGCTCAAAGAGGTTCTATCCCTGTTCTAGACCTTTCAAATGCATTACTGTGCAACATTGGGAAGATACTTAGCCAGGCAATAAGCCTCTGTTTCTTTGAATTAGGGATAATGGTATATTCCTTTTTTTATCTTGTAGGACAGTCACAAGGCTCAAATGCAATTATATCCTTCTTCCAAAAATTCATTAAAAAATTTCAAATCTATCTCTATTCAAAACTTAGCATAGCAAACTAAAACCTTGTGAGGTCTTCCAGAGATTTCCTTCTTGAAAGACCCAGTTTTGTGAACTGTGTTTACTCTCCTTCCCTCTTCTATCTCAGATGCCTTTTTTCCAGCTGCATTAAATTACTGGTAACTCACTCACTACCATCACCAGAAATATTCTTATGGCCAACACCACTGAACACTTACGTCACTTGATCTGGCTCCTGTCTTCTTCCTTCTAGGATAGTCTCTGCACTGAGGCCTGAGTAACCTTGAAATGGGTTCAGAACACATCCCACCATGTACCAGATCCTAAAATGCCTGCCCATCACCTATGGGGTACAATTTAAGCTCCTTCAAAGGATTTGCCAAGCCTCCTCCTCTGACCCCTGCCACTACTTCATCAGTATCTCCAAATGCTACTCTTCTTAGAATATACACTTTATTAATATAAACTCATTTCACCTTCTAAATAGTGATACAGTTTCTCACATGTCACCCAAAAGACAGTCAGGAGAAATATATTCATCTTCAAGACTTAATCCAAAATATCACACTCTGGGAGAGATTCCTGATAACAGTTTCCACACTCATCCTTTTAAATGCATTTATTTATGTATTTATTTAGATGGAGAGAGAAAGAGAGAGGGGGAGGGAGACAGAAAAAGAGAAAGGGGGCAGGAAGAGAGAAAGAGAAAGAATGGGCATGCCATGCCTCTATCCACTTCAAAGAAACTCCAGATGCATGTGTCACTTTGTGGATCTGGATTTATATGGGTACTGGCAAATTGAACCTGGATCATTAGACTTTGCAGGCAAGTACCTTGGCCACTGAACCATCACTCCAACCCTTCAAGCCTATCCTTTCATGCAGAAGGAGAAACCCCCAGCTCATTGTTCCCTGAATCTATCCTGATTAGCTTAACTTTCCATTAGTCTCTAAATGTTATTATTTAATTATTTAAATTTAATTTATTTAATTATCTATTTAAACATTTGTCACTTTTACTAAATAGTAAACTCCTTGTGCAAAGAACATGTTCTATCTCTATATATGATTCATTTTCTGGCACACAGTAAGCAATTGTCAAGGTCTATTTAACAAATAAACTAGTGTTATATATTACCATTTGAACCTCACACTTTTTTTTTTTTTTTTTTCGAGGTAGAGTACAGGCTGACCTGTAATTCACTATGTAGTCTAAGACTGGCCTTGAACTCATGGTGGTTCTCCTACCTCTGCTTCCTGAGTGCTGGGATAAAAGGTGTGCACCACCACACCTGGCTCTGTACTTCACTTTTATTCATTATTTTGCAAATCTTTTAGAATTTTTAAATTACATTTGGTTTTCATAGGTGTTAGATAATTTTGGCAAATGAATTAATTTATTCAGTCACTCTCTACTAGATGGGGGCTTGGCTTCCCTTGGGAAGTAGCACTACTGCCAAAGAAAGCATAGCTGTGCTCTGTCTCCAAGGGTTCCCAGTATCTCCCTGATAATGGCAGTCAGGAACTCCTGCTCACCTGCTGCTTCTGACCTGGGTGTTCTGCAGTTGTCGGGAGAGCAGCTTGACAATGGTGGTGAAGCTGTTGTTCCTGCGGAAGATGTCTCTGCTGTGAGGACCCGGGATGGAGGAGAAAGTGTCTGTGATGCTCTTGATCTCCAGCAGGAGAAGATGGGGAAATGAATGCTCCATGCTGGCAAGCTGACTCACCAGGTAGTGCAGGCAGCTCCTGGCTCTCTCCTGCCCAGAACAATAAACAACAACAAGTCAACATTGTAGAACAATGCCAGTATTCCATGACCAGCAGGAACTGAAATAAGCACCTTTAAGCACCTCTGAAACAGAAGCAATGGATTAGGAGATACATACCTTGGAGCTATTTAAACTCTTAGTTAGCATTTAAAAAATATTTTATTTATTTATTTTTTTATTTAAGAGACAGAGAGAAAGAGGCAAATGTATAGAGAGAATGGGTGCTTCAGGGCCTCTTGCCACTGCAAACAAACTCCAAACACATGTACCACCTAGTACATCTGGCTTTATGAGGGCACTGGGGAACTGAACCCAGGCTGGCAGGCTTTGTAAGGAAGCACCTTTAACCACTGAACCATCTTTCCATCCCCCCCCCTACTTTTGTCTAAGGAAGGATCTTGCTCTAGCCCAGGCTGACCTAGAATTTACTATGCAACCTCAGGCTGGCCTCAAACTCACGATCCTACTATCTTTGCTTCCCAAGTGCTGGGATAAAGGTGTGCACTACCACACCTGGCTCATTAGCTTTTTATATATGTATGTGTGTGCATGTGCATGCATGTTTACCTGCATGGGTTCATGGGTATGTGATATGTGTGTATATGTGTTTGGAGGCTAGAAGATGATGTAGAGCATCTTCCTTAGTCACTGTCCTTTTTGTTTACCAAGGCAGGTTCTTTTATTTGAACTGAAGGCACACCCATCCTACTTGTCAGGGATCACCTGTTTGCCTCCTGAGCACTGGGATTCCAGGTGGGTCTGTTGCTATGCACACTTAGTACTTACACTCCATCAATTTTGATCCTCATGCTTGTACAAGTACTTTAATCACTGAGCCATTTCACCAACCCTTATAATCCATGTCTTGAAGCAGCATGATCTAATCAACAAATACTCAAATTTATCAGAAAGATTATTTGAAATACAAATTTGCATTCAATAGAAATGATATTCAAGGAGGGCTGGGGAAATGACTTAGTGATTAAGGCATTTGTCTGTGAAGCCTAAGAACCACAATTTAATTTCCCAGGACCCACATAAGCCAGATGCACAAGGGAGAGGATGCATCTGGAGTTTGTTTGCAGTGGCTAGAGGCCCTGGCGTGCCCATTCTCTCTCTCAAGGAAATAAATACACAAATAAATATTCAAGGAATGGCTAATTTTGTTTGCAGCTTCTCTGTTAAATCTTTTTGTATGCACTTTTTAAAGTTCATAATGTAGGGCTGAAGAGATGGCTTAATGGTTAAGGCATTTGCCTGCAAAGCTTAAGGACTCATGTTTGATTCTCCAGATCCCATGTAAGGCAGACAAAGTGATGTAAGTTCACAAGCTTGCACATGCACATAAGGGGGCACACATGTATGGAGTTTGATTGAAGTAGCTGAGTCCCTGGCATGTCAATTCTCTTCTCTCTTTCTCTCTCCCTCTCCCTCTCTCTCTCTCTCTCTCTCTCTCTCTCTCTCTTTCTCTCTCTTTCTCTCTCTCTCTCTCTCTCTCTCCCTCTCATTCTTCTCTCTCTCTCAGTTGCTCTCCCACATAAAAAAACCAGTCTGTTGGGCTTGCCTCAAAAAAGTTCATAATGTTAGGATAGTAGAACATATATATATAATATAAACATACAATGGAGATTGATGATTAAAATACCTATGCTAGGTACACAGGCCTAAATTACTCTTCCAATTGGAATTCAATTTTCCCTATGTCTTAGCATTTGAAGCCTTAATTTACATCAAGCTACAGCTCTTTTCCTGTCCTCTTCTCTAAAGCTATCAGTAGTTATTCTTTCTGTCTGAATTTTTACCAAACTATAGGCTTTTTATTTTTTTAAGATTTTTTTTAAAAATTTATTTGAGACAGAGAGAGGGAGGGAGACACAGAGAGAGTGAGTGAGAATGGGTGTGCCAGGGCCTCTAGCCACTGCAAAGGAACTCCAGATGTGTGTGCCCCCTTGAGCATCTGGCTAACGTGGCACTTGGAGAATAGAACTTGAGTATTTTGGTTACGCAGGCATGCACCTTAACTGCTAAGCCATCTCTCCAGCCCTCTTTTTTTTTTTTTTTAAATGAGGGGGGATATGAATATGAATGGGCACAGCAGGGCTTGTTGATGCAAATGAGCTCCAGAAACATGCAGCACTTTGCATGTCCTGCTTTCTGTGAGTACTGAGGAATCTAACCTGAGTCAGCAGATTTTGCAAGCAAGCAGGTGCTATTAACTGCTGAACCATTTCCCAAGATCATGTAGAGCTCTTCTAAACAATCTTCTGTAGTGGGCTGGAGAGATGGCTCCACAGTTAAGGTGTTTGCCTGCAAAGCCTAAGGACAAGAGTTTGATATCACAGTATCCACATAAAGCCAGAGGCACAAAGTGATGTATGCATCTGGAGTTCTTTGCAGTGGCTGGAGGCCCTGGTGCACACCCCTTCTCTCTCTTTTCCTATCTGCCTCTTTCTTTCTCTCAAATGAATAAATAAAATGTTTTTAAAATCTTGCTCAGCACATGATGGTATTAATCATTTGTTTGCTTGTGCTTTTTTATTCAATCACTGAATAGTTATTACATTCCTGTAATATGCCTGTTTCAGACTCTCGAAGGCAAAGGTCAATGAAAGAACACCCTAACCTTTGAGAGACCCACAATTCCCCCTTTTATTTATAATTCCCCTGTAGCTATATGTGCTGGTTATTTCCCAAGGAGATTGTTTCTTTTTTAAAAATTATTTTTTTATTAATAACTTCTATGATTATAAACAATATCCCATGGTAAGGCCCTCCCTCCCCCCACTTTCCTCTTTGAAACTCCATTCTCCATCATATCCCATCCCCCTCTCAATCAGTCTCTCTTTTATTTTGAAATCATCATCTTTTTCTCCTTTTATGATGGTCTTGTGTAGGTAGTGTCAGGCACTGTGAAGTCATGGTTATACAACCTATTTTGTGTGTGGAGGGAACACATTGTAAGGAGTCCTACCCTTCCTTTCACTCTGTAAGATTCCCGGGGGAGGGGGAATCTTCCGTGGTGGGAGACCCGCGCCCAAGAACCAAGACCGAGCCACTGGATGCAAAGGCAAGAGGCAGCTTTATTGTTCGCACAGGCGCCTGCGGGCACTCCAGTCCTTCGAGAGGCTGAGCGCGCCAGGCAAGGGGAAGGGTCTCTTTTTATAGAGTTAGGGAGAGCAGAAGCAGGTTTACAGAAGCAGAAGCATGATTTCAGTCCCAGCACTGGTTACTGGTTACTTATTAATAGACTTGGAGTCGGTGGGGATCCTCTTTTTTTTTTCTCTTCTCGGAAGCATCCTGACAGGGTTATCTATAGTACATTAGGCGGAGTTTGTGGTCATGCCTGTCTGCATCTGGGGGTCACAAGGCTGTCTGCATCTGGGGCGGTTTTTGGCTCCTGGTATTTTTCCATGGGTTTTACATTCCCCCATTTCTCTTGGAACTGAGTAAAATCTTTTACTTATAATCTTATGTCATTTTGGCTTAATGGCTGATACTGACTAGTGAGGACGAACGCCTGGATAACTGAGAGCTTGTCCCATATAAACTGTACCAGCCTATTGAGAATACATGGACCAAAGGTTAATAGGAGCACAAGAATGAGCAAAGGACCCAGGAGAGTGGATAAGAGGGTGGTGAACCAAGGGGATTTATGAAACCAACTTTCGAACCAGCCCTGTCGTGACTCTAGCAATCTCTGCCTCTGGGCTAGTCTGTCCCTGAGCATTTCCATAGATTCCCGGACTATGCCCGTATGGTCAGCATAAAAACAGCATTCTTCCTTAAGGGCAGCACAGAGGCCTCCTTCTTTTAGAAACAACAAGTCTAGGCCTCTTCTATTTTGCAATACTACCTCTGAAAGGGAAGTAAGGGAAGTTTCTAGAGCAGAAATAGATTTTTCTATGGCCTGTAAGTCTGTGGTTATCGTTTCTTGTAGGGCTCGGGTCTGCTCAGAGTGTACCAGGGCAGTTGTTCCAGTTCCTATGCCCGCTAAGATTCCTCCTGCTCCCAAAAGGAGGGCGATGGTAAGGGTTATGGGCTCCCGCCTAGGTCTGTTTTCAAATACCTGCAGAATGGATTCTGATCTATGGTAGGTAATGCGTGGCCATAACTGGACTAGGACACAGTAATCAGCAGTAGAATTAATGACAGTAGCAGAAACGCAAGGAGTCAGTCCTGTGTTACAGGCCCAATAGGTTCCATCTGGAGATTCTAAGTAATAAGCTCCAGGGGACACAGGAGTAGTTGTGTTACATAAATGTTGAAGAGTAGTGGGTACGGTCCCGATACAGGAGCCCTGGCCAGTTACTTCTGCAAGAGTTAATTTATGAGATGCAACAGCAAGACATCGAGTAGGAATGTTAGTGGAATTGGTAAAATTTCCTGGTAAGGCTATGCCTTCATAGTAAGGAGGGTCAGCAGTTAAACAGAGCCAGCAGTCTTGGGTATAGTTACTGTCAGAGGCATTTAGGGAGAGATAAGCCCCCTGTATTAGACTAAAGAGTCGATTACCTGTTCCCTGGGGTTTATAGAGATGAGTGGTTGGTCTTTTAGGAGGGGGAATTATAACATTGGTAGGTTTAGAAGGCGGGGCCAAGGAAAGTGGGAGTCGGGGGATAGGTTTTTGATCTGGTAGAACTGGGTTGGGGCCTATTGGACTTATGTCAGTCGATAATTGGAGCTTAATAGTAAGGAGGAAACCTGGGTCTGGCCCATCTATGTAAAGACGGACCCCCCAAGTATGGCCTTTGAGCCATGTCCTATCTGCCTTGCCGGGAGAAGTGAAAGTAATGTTTAGAAGCATCTTGTTACCCTGATTTAGGCGAGTTACAGTAATAAAATCCCAGGAGGATTTGGGTTGCCAGTATACATTTCCAGTGGTTTCACATCCCCAGTTTTTACAATAATAGTCCACTCTAGTTCCACAGTTTGATGCCTGGGCATGTTGGGGGCAAACATATAGAGTGGAGTTTAACAACTGTCTGGCAGGTTTGGAGTAACATCCTGGGCTAACAGGAGGGTTGTGTCTCTTCCGGTGAGTCTTTTTTAAAGTCTCTTCAAAAGGTTTTCTATGGGCAGTCAAGGCGCACAGATTGGGGGTTAAGGAGGGCCACCATGTCCATAACGGGGCAGGGGAGGTATTAGACCAAATAATTTGTCCTCCCTCAGAAATGACTAGCCAAGTCAAAGATAAGGGAAGGTGAGGACTAGCAGAGACGTTACTCACAAAACTGAAAGTTAAGAAGAGGTATGTTAAGATCGAGAGAGTCTTATCTTTAGGGGATTTGGAGTGCGATGTGCTTTCCATGGTGCGAGGTTTGGTGGTGTGCTGTCTGGGTACTCTGTCAGGGCAGCCTTGACGTGGGAGGCGTGGATCCAAGTGGCGATTCCGTCTACTTTTAAGGCCGTGGGAGTTGTCAGGAGCACGGTGTAAGGTCCTTTCCAGCGAGGTTCCAGATTCTTGGTCTGATGTCGACGGACCCAAACTGAGTCCCCTATCTGGAATGAATGGGGGATTAGCGGTTTATTAGTTGCCTCTTTATAGGCAGCTGCTAGAGGTTTCCAAACTTCCTGGTGTACCAACTGTAGAGCCTTCAAGTGAGCCTGTAGGGTGGGGGTATCAGTAAAATTAGAAATTTCTGTAAGCATGAAAGTGACAGCTGGCGGGGGGCTGCCATAGAGGATTTCAAAGGGGGTTAGGCCATGAGGGCCTGGGGTGTTTCGGGCCTTGTAGAGGGCCAGGGGTAGGAGTTGTACCCAATCCTTTGAGCCAGTTGCAAGCGTTAATTTAGATAAAGCCTCTTTAATTGTTCTATTTATCCTTTCTACCTGACCTGAACTCTGGGGTCTGTATGCACAATGCAACTTCCAATTGATCCCCAGTGCCTTGGCCACCGACTGACTTACCTGGGAGACAAAGGCGGGCCCATTGTCTGACCCGAGTGCCTGTGGCATTCCATACCGGGGAAAGATATCATCTAGTAATTTCTTGGTTACCATTCTGGCGGTTTCATGCTTGGTGGGAAATGCTTCTACCCATCCTGAAAAAGTGTCTACAAAAACTAGGAGATATTTGTAACCATACATACCCGGTTTTACCTCAGTGAAGTCGAGCTCCCAACAAGCCCCGGGTTGGTGTCCCCTCAGACGAGACCCAAGGGCCATCTGGGCTCATCCAGCATTTACCTGAGCACACACTTTGCAAGTGTTTGCAACTTCTTTTAGGATTGAACCTTTGTTTAGAAATAGATGTCCTGTTTCCTTTTGTTCTAGTAAGGTATTCATCTTCTGAGCACTCATGTGGGTTAGCCTGTGAAGTTGCTTAATGAGGAGGGCTGTAATCTTTTGAGGTACAATAGTCCTTTCTAGGTAAGTCCATTTGCCGTGGGCAGCATCATATGATGCCCCCAGTTTCTGAATCAAGTCCAAGTCCTCATTCGTGTATTCCCATCCCGGAGTTGGAGATGCTGCTTTAGGAGTCCCCTCCTCAGTGGCCATCAGAATCAAGAGTTGGGGTCCCAGAGCTGCCTCACGGGCGGCTTTATCAGCGAACCTGTTCCCTATGGCCTCGGGGCTGTTTCCTTTCTGATGACCTGGACAGTGTATAATGCTGAGCTTCTGGGGTAGGTACAGAGCCTTGAGGAGGGCCAATATCTCAGTCTTATTTTTGATTTCTTTTCCCTCTGAAGTCAGCAGGCCCCTTCTTTTGTAAATTTCCCCATGTATGTGGGCGGTGGCGAATGCATACCGGCTATCAGTGTACACATTGAGTTTTTTACCTTTAGCCTGCTGGAGGGCTTGAGTCAAGGCAATGAGTTCCGCTTTTTGTGCTGAGGTCCCTCCGGGCAGGGCGCTAGCCCAGACTACCTGGTCTCTGGTGGTCACTGCGGCCCCGGCTTGCCTTTCACCATTCAGTAGGAAGCTGCTACCGTCCGTGTACCAGGTGAAATCTGCATCCTGCAGCGGCTGGTCAGTGAGATCCTTTCTGGTTCCATGTACCTCTGCAAGAATCTGCTGGCAGTTATGGGTCTCTGGCCCCTCAGGGAGGGGCAACAGGGTGGCCGGGTTTAGGGCCACTACCGGACCAAATTGCACACGGTCTTTGTCGAGAAGCAAGGATTGGTAATGAGTCATACGTGTATTAGACAGCCAGCGATCTGGGGGCTGTCTCACGATAGACTCAATGGCATGTGGCGTTAGCACAGTCAGAGGTTGCCCCAGGGTTAGTTTACTTGCATCCTTGGTCAAGACTGCAACTGCAGCAATCATTCTTAGGCATGGTGGCCAGCCTGAGGCCACTGGATCTAACTTTTTTGAGAGATATGCAACCGGGCGCCTCCATGGTCCAAGCTGCTGAGTTAGCACTCCCTTCGCAAACCCCTGTCTTTCATCTATGAATAGCTCGAAGGGCTTGGTGATGTCAGGCAAGCCCAAAGCCGGAGGAGAGAGGAGAGAGTGTTTAATTTTGTCAAAAGCCTCTTGCTGTGGCTTAGTCCAATTGAAGGGGGTTCCTTGTTTAGTCAAGGGGTAAAGAGGGGCTGCCATTTCAGCAAACCCTGGTATCCATAGGCGACAGAACCCAGCGGTCCCCAAGAACTCTCTGAGTTGTCTATGGTTCTGGGGGACAGGAATGCGAGCTACAGTGTCTATGCGGGCCGGTGTTAACCAGCGTTGGCCATTTCTTAATTTATATCCCAAGTAGGTGACCTCTTGTTGACAGATTTGGGCCTTCTTAGCAGAAGCTCTATAGCCCAAGCGTCCCAGAGTCTCAAGCAGGGCCCCGGTACCTGTATGACAGTCCTGATATGAGGAGGCCGCAAGCAGGAGGTCATCCACATATTGGAGCAGAATTAAAGATGGGTGCTGGACTCGAAAGTCAGCCAGGTCCCGGTGTAAGGCTTCATCAAAGAGGGTGGGACTGTTTTTAAATCCCTGGGGAAGTCTTGTCCATGTTAATTGCCCTGAAATTCCACAGTCAGGGTCCTTCCATTCGAATGCAAACAGTGGCTGACTCTGGGAAGCCAGTCTCAGGCAGAAAAAAGCATCCTTTAAATCCAAGATTGAATACCACTGATGAGAGGGAGGTAAAGAACTCAGCAGGTTATAAGGATTAGGCACAGTGGGGTGGATATCTTCCACCCTTTTGTTAACTTCCCTAAGGTCCTGGACAGGACGATAGTCCCCCGTACCAGGCTTCTTGACAGGTAATAGCGGAGTATTCCATGGGGATCTACAGGTGGTCAGAATTCCCTGGTCCAAGAGCCTTCTTATGTGAGGCCTAATTCCCAGGTAGGCCTCATTAGACATTGGGTATTGTTTAACTGATATTGGGGATGCCGATGTCCTTAAGGTTATAATAAGGGGGGCCTGTTGTTTGGCCAATCCCATCCCTCCAGTTTCTGCCCAGGCCAGTGGGTAGGCCTTTAGCCAATAATTTATATCTTTAGGTTCACTTAGGGAGTTGTCATGGAGCCGATATTCATCTTCCAGATTAAGAGTCAGTACATGTAGGGGAACTCCCTTAGGACCAGATACTTTGGCCCCAGTTTCTTCAAAATGAATTTGGGCTTTTAATTTTGTTAAAAGGTCCCTCCCTAACAATGGGTAGGGACAATCTGGTACGTGTAGAAAAGAATGTGTGACCTTACCGGTGGCTAAATGTACCTTCTGCTCGGTGGTCCAGTGGTATTGTTTTCTTCCTGTGGCACCTTGTACCCAGGCAGTCCGGTTGCTCAGGGGTCCAGGGCACTGGGTGAGCACCGAATGTTGGGCACCAGTATCTGCCAGGAACGTGATAGGGCGCCCCCCGACAGTAAGAGTTACCCTAGGCTCAGGGGGGGGCTCCTGGCCCTGACTGCCCTAGTCTTCATCTAGGGCAAACAGGTTGGATTTCGGGGTGGAATCCGTTGGTTTCCTGGGTCTTTTAGGGCAGTCCTTTACCCAGTGTCCTTTTTCTTTGCAGTATGCACATTGGTCCCGGTCCACTCTGGGTCTGGGTCTCCCTTGGTCTCCCAACCTATTAGTCCTATCATTGTTCTGTACTACAGTGGCCAAGAGGCGGCTCAATTCCTTGTTCCTTTTGCGTTCTCTTGCATTTTCCCTGTCCTCTGCTTCTTTCCTAAGCTTGTCCTCCCTGTCCTCTGCCTCCCTACGTAAGCGGTCTTCTCTCTCTTCTGGTGTCTCTCGCTTATTAAAAATCTTTTCTGCTTCCTTTAATAAATCTTGGAGAGACTGTCCTTGTAAATTGTCTAATCTTTGAAGTTTATTTCTAATATCTGGGGCAGACTGCCAGATAAAGGTCATGGACACATTTACCCCCTGATTAGGATCCTCCGGATCATAGGGGGTGTACATGTGATAGGCTTCCTTAATTCTCTCTAGAAAGGCAGCAGGGGATTCATCTGGTTTTTGTATTACTTGCTTTACCTTGGCCAAATTAGTAGGGTGGCGCCCAGCACCACGGAGGCCCGCTATGAGCAACTGGCGATAAAGGCATAGGTGTCCCCTACCGTCTGCTGAGGTGTGGTCCCAGTCGGGGCGGGTCAAGGGAAAAGCATCATTAATCTCATCTAGTATCTGGGTGGGTCTCCCGTTATCGCCTGCAACATTCTTTCTGGCTTCCAGGAAGACTCTCTGCTTTTCTTCTGTCGTGAGAAGAGCCTGTAAGAGTTGTTGGCAATCATCCCAAGTGGGTTGATGGGTAACTAAGATAGATTCAATCAGGTTAGTTAAGGCAGTAGGGTCTTTGGAGAAAGGCGGATTGTGGGTCCGCCAGTTATATAAGTCTGAGGCAGAGAAGGGCCAATATTGAACCTGTTCCCCTGGCCCCTGCCTCAAGGGAAAGGCTTGTGAAGTCTCCTTCTTGAGTGGCTGCTCTCGGTGACTCCTCAGACGTCCAGCCACTGGGGAAGGGAGCTCAGGTGGGGCCGAAGGGGCCAGTGGCTGGTGACTAGGGGTATCGTGGGTCTGAGACCTATAGGGAGGGGGCTCCTCCGAGAGGAGGTCTATAAGGGGGGTGTTGGGGTCCGGGGGAAGTACTGGTTTTAGGGGCTTCTTGGTATCAACTGGACAACAAGAGGAGGAGGAGGTAGGGGCAGGGATAGGCAGTGGTGGGGTAGGTGGAGGAGGGATGAAAGGAATGACCCAGGGTGGCGGGTTGACTGCCAGACTTTCCCAGGTAACTATATAGGGGACCTGATCTGGATGTCCGTGCGGGCCACGATCAAACACTTTAGCTTTCACCTGTAAAATAGTAGAGAGGTTAAAAGTTCCATCCCTTGGCCAGCCCACATTGAAAGTGGGCCATTCTGCGGAGCAGAAGGTTTGCCATTTTTCTTTTTTGACGTCTACTGACTGGTTGGAAGTGATCTTCCAAACATCTTTCCAATGATCTAGGGTTAAACTCAGGGGGGTCACCAATTTTTGACCCATTTTGTCAAGAGACAACACTAAACAAACACCAAGGACTAAGACAACAGAGAGACAGCCGGCACAGAGACGCGCAGCGCGGTGTTGATAGCAAACTGAAAATGCAGATTCAGACGGGGAGACTGTTCGTCCACCCAACAGACTAACGTATCCCTCGGATACTTGTTGAGCTCCGAAAAATCGGGCTCCCAAATTCCCTGAAGCGTCCTCCAGGGTGGCGGGGGAGAAGTCCGAGCCCGTCAGCTCCTTCTCAAGCCGCCCAGATACAGAACGACACGGATCCGAGCCGATTTTCGAACGCAGCGCAAAAAAATGTTACCAGACGTAGACAGACAGAATGGTGCACCAAATCAAATGCTTACCTTCCGGTGGGCAGTAATTGGGTTGGGCGGGGGTCCCCAATCCCGGACGAGCCCCCAGCTGTAAGATTCCCGGGGGAGGGGGAATCTTCCGTGGTGGGAGACCCGCGCCCAAGAACCAAGACCGAGCCACTGGATGCAAAGGCAAGAGGCAGCTTTATTGTTCGCACAGGTGCCTGCGGGCACTCCAGTCCTTCGAGAGGCTGAGCACGCCAGGCAAGGGGAAGGGTCTCTTTTTATAGAGTTAGGGAGAGCAGAAGCAGGTTTACAGAAGCAGAAGCATGATTTCAGTCCCAGCACTGGTTACTGGTTACTTATTAATAGACTTGGAGTCGGTGGGGATCCTCTTTTTTTTTTTCTCTTCTCGGAAGCATCCTGACAGGGTTATCTATAGTACATTAGGCGGAGTTTGTGGTCATGCCTGTCTGCATCTGGGGGTCACAAGGCTGTCTGCATCTGGGGCTGTTTTTGGCTCCTGGTATTTTTCTATGGGTTTTACAACTCTTATATTCTTTCTTCCACCTCTTACGCAATGGACCCTGAGCCTTGGAAGGTGTGATAAAGATATTGCAGTGCTGAGCACTCCTGTCACTTCTTCCTAGCACCATGGTGCCTTCTGAGTCATCCCAAGGTCACTGCCATCTGAAAAGAGAAGCTTCTCTACCAAAAGTGAGAGTAGCATTAATATATAGGTATGAACATTAAGAGAAGTGCTTACTGGGCAGTTTGATGAGCATAGTATATACATTTGCCAGATAGCAGCAGACATTACACTCCTAGGGCTTATGACTACCCCTGTTTTAGGTTTTCTGTCTCAGGGAGGTATTCCATCCTATGGAGCGGGCCTCCAGTCCAATTAGAGGGCAGTTGGTTTCCACCATGAGAGACATGCCACTATTGCATTTATTGTATCTGTTGGCTCATTTGACCTACCTGGCAAAATATAAGGCTTGCAGTGTCTACTGTGAGTAGGAGATTGTTTCTTATTCTTCATCATCATATCCAGTACAGAATTAAGTCTTTAGGTTCTCCATTCTAGAGGGGTGTGTGTGTGTGTGTGTGTGTGTGTGTGTGTGTGTGTGTGTGTATTAACACATAATAGCAAGCCTTATGTGCCAAAGTACGAACTTACAAATTAAGTATATAGTTTCAAAGGAATTTGTTACTTTACAGAGAAAATATAAGTATGAAGTTTCATAGTCTTGGAAGATCCCATGTACAAACACATTGATACACAGTTCCCAGAGAAATAGGATACATCTGTCAATCAATCTCTACTTATGTTTTTTTTTAATTTTTTGTTTATTTTTATTTATTTATTTGAGAGTGACAGGCAGAGAGAGAGGCAGGCAGGTAGACAGATAGAGAAAGAGAGAGAGATAGAGAATGGGTGCACCAGGGCCTCTAGCCACTGAAAACGAACTCCAGACGCATATGCCCCTTGTGCATCTGGCTAACGTGGGTCCTGGGGAATCGAGCCTCTAACCGGGGTCCTTAGGCTTCACAGGCAAGCACTTAACCACTAAGCCATCTCTTCAGCTCCTAATTATGTTTTGGGACCTGCTAGGTTCAATACTCTGTGTGAGAATGTGGGACAGAAGTTTGGGTTTTCATGAAGTGGACAGTTAATTGAGGAGAAAGAAACCTATTAATTAAACTATAATACTATATCAGTGAAAACTAAAGACTTAGATTCATACAATTGTTAGGTTGCAGAATGACCCTTAAATGCTCTTGTGCAGGAAAGGGCTAATAGTTTCTATCATTTTTTAAAAATATTTTTTGTTCATTTTTTATTTATTTATTTGAGAGCAACAGACACAGAGAGAAAGACAGATAGAGGGAGAGAGAGAGAATGGGCGCGCCAGGGCTTCCAGCCACTGCAAAGGAAATCCAGATGCATGCGCCCCCTTGTGCCTCTGGCTAACATGGGACCTGGGGAACCGAGCCTCGAACCGGGGTCCATAGGCTTCACAGGCGAGTGCTTAACTGCTAAGCCATCTCTCCAGCCCAGTTTGTATCATTTATTTGTTTATTTTTTTCACTGTAGCATGCTTTTCATTCAAGAGATGCTTGTATGAATTTCTGCGCTGCTATGTATCACAGGGACATTTTCTATCTTCCATGTAAGATCAGAAGCTGGATGTGTGAATCTCTCTCTCTCTCTTTTTGTATATGGGTGTATATTTGTGTGATTTGGTTTGGTGTATGAATAGTGTATGCATGTGTATGTGCAGATGCATAAATCCCATGTGTGCACATGTAAAAATTAAAGGAGAACATCAGATATCCTCTTCTATTGCTCACCTGCATATTTCTTCTGAGATGGAGTATCTCTCTCTTTCTGTCTGAATTAGTACTGCTGTTTATACAAGTCTCAGCAATTTTCTGGTCCCCACAACTCACTGGCTTCGAGTCATAACCATGCATGACCATGCCCAGCTGGGTATGTGGGTTCTGGGGAATTGAACCCAGGTCTCAGTCTCAGGCCCTCTCAGGTCCTCTTGCTCACATGGCAAGCATTCTACCTGCTGAGCTATCTCTCCAGGCCAAGGAAGTGGAAGAATCTCTATCCCATGCCAAGACCATTCTAGAAGTGAGGAACACTACATAAAAGAATAAAGTCAAAATATTTCTACTGTCATAATGTAGTAGATGAAAATAAACAATGCCTATGTTAGTTGGATGGGATAATATGCCTGAAAGGAAAAAGAAACAGGAAAGGAACACTGGGGAGAATTAATATTAAATAATAGAGTTAGGCACATCTCAGAGAAAAGGTGACTTTTGTGTCCAGTAGTTTTTATAATTGAAATATAGCACTCTTAGAGATCTTACTAGACAATTACAGTAAAAGCCATCCTACTTTATGCAATGAGGTAGAGAGATACAGGAACTAGGACATTTTATTTACTGTTGTTCCTACTAAGAGTGTAACTTCTAATTTCATGTGAGTTCCTCAGCTTCAGAATCAGATTCTTCTGCCAGGTTTGGTTGTATACACCTTGAATCTCATCAACAGTTTCAAGGCTACGCTGAGATTACACAGTGATTTCCAGAACAGCCTGGGCTAGAGCAAAACCCTACTTCAAAAAAATTAAAAATAAATAAAAACACAGATTCTCCTTTGCCATTTTAAAAAGCCATTGCACAAATATCTAAGTGTCCCTATAGTTTCATTAAGAATAGTTTCCTGTAACAATCTATGGCTTCTGAGTGTTCCATTGTCCAAAATGTAGGTTTCCATGTGACTTATTTATATTCTCTTAGATTTTGATTCCTTTACTCAATCTCTTCCCTGACATCATTAATCTGTTCTTCTACTTACATATGTAAGCCATAAATTGTTACTAGAAAATTTTCAGTGCCAGAGAAGTGATACCTTCCAGTGAGTTGCTGGCTAGGGAGGTCACTGATATCCCCAGACCTTACAGACCATTGCTGAGGCTCTTGTTTCCTAACCATGAATAAATGGTAAGACCCTATTGCTGAAGACTCCACAAAGTTGGGCTGCAAGGTCACTGAGAAATCCTGCTGGAGCTGAGCTGAAAACTTCCTCAACATAAACTAGCTGACAGAAAGCTGGGAAGAGCTAGGCTGCATGTAGTTCAGTGGGAGAGAAAGAAATTACCAGTGGAGATACTCAGCAGTGGGCATTGCAAGCCTTATATTTGGCCAGCCAGGCCAGATGAGCCAATGGGTACAATAGTGGCATGTCTGTTATGAGGAAAGCATTCACTGGAGGCCCACATCACAGGAGGAAATACATACCTGATTCTGAAAATCTATGATAGGGAAAGTCATAAGCCCTAGGGATGTGCTGGTATCTGGCTAAATGTATGTACTAAGCTCACCAACCTGCCCAGTAAGCACTTCTCTTAATATTCATACCCATATATTAATGCTACTCTCACTTTTGGTTAGAGAAACTTCTCTTTTCAGATGGCAGTGACCTTGAGATGACTCAGAAGGCACCATGGTGCTGAGAAGTGACAGAGGAGTGGTCAGCACTGAAATACTCTCTAATACATCTTCCAAGGCTCAGAGTCTATTGCAGAAGAGGTGGTAGAAAGAATGTAAGAGCCAAAGGGAGGGTAGGACTCCTTAAAACGTGCTCCGCCAAACACAAAATGGCCTGGATACCTATGACCTCATAGTGTCTGACACTACCTACACAAGACCATCATAATAGGAGGAAAAATATCATGACATCAAAATAAAAGAGAGACTGTTTAAAAGGTGGAGGGGATATGATGGAGAGTAGAGTTTCTAAGGGGAAAGTGGGAGATGGAAGGGAATTATCATGGGTTATTATCTACAATTATGGAAATGGTCAATAAAAAAATAAACTAAATAAAAAAGATTAGCTTCGTGGTCTGCATATGTAGCTGTGTTGGTGGAACAATTGCCGAGCATGTGTGAGGCCCTGGCATTGATCCTTAGAAGCCCCCACTTTCCCAAGAATTTGTCTTCTTGAAGGTGAAGATGGCTGTATAAATATTTACTGAAATCATCATAATTCTGAGTGATCTTTTGGCAGCCAAACTGGACTAAAGGAAAAATAAATTATAGTGCAGGGACAAGAAAAATTATAACTTCTGGGATCTAAGATGAATTCAAGCCAACTTCACATGGTTTGTTGTGAATACTTGGAAGGCATCCATGTACCTTACAAAGGTAACAGATGGAATTGGGTTGAGAAAGTGTAATGTTGGGGCAAAGAAGGAAGTAGGGGAGTCTTTTGTCTCTGGAGACCAGTGACTATACTTTTCTGTTCTCAGTTTTCCCACTGTGAGGTAGGGTTACGGTGGTACCCATATTTCTTACTTGTGGGCCAGAGTTAACCTCCATTGCGCATGAATTCATTTTGTATTATTAAAGCATTAATAATAGTTGGTCTGCAAGAACAGTTCATCCAAGTGCCAAGCCTGTTGTTTATGCTTTTGAGATACTCACTCATGGGATCCTTGAAGAAGGCTATTGAGTTACTGTGATCACTGCCATTTTTCCAGGAAGAAATTGAGCCACAGAGAGAAAACTAACTTGCCCAAGGACACACACACCATCTCATTCTCTGAAACTGAACCTCACTGATTATGTACCAGTCCAAGCCCCAACTCCGCACTCACACTCCTTTCTCCATCTCTCATTCATCCTGATAACTGTATGGTCCTTTTCACTAAATATATTTATTTCTAAGCATCGTAAATATGATATAAATCTAAAGTTGATGAGCAGTATTTAAACATTTTGCTTTAAGGGCTCTTTAAACTCTTAAAAATGCTTGAGGCGGGCTGGAGAGATGGCTTAGTGGTTAAGCGCTTGCCTGTGAAGCCTAAGGACCCCGGTTCGAGGCTCGGTTCCCCAGATCCCACGTTAGCCAGATGCACAAGGGGGCGCACGCGTCTGGAGTTCGTTTGCAGAGGCTGGAAGCCCTGGCGCGCCCATTCCCTCTCTCTCCCTCTTTCTCTCTGTGTCTGTCGCTCTCAAATAAAAAAAAAAAAATGCTTGAGGCTGGAGAAATGGCTTAGTGGTTAAAGCACTTGCCTGCAAAGCCTAAGGACCGAGGTTTGATTCCCCATAAAGCCATATGCACAAGGTGGCACATGAATCTGGAGTTCATTTGTAGTGCCTAGAGCCCCTGGTGTGCCCATTGTCTCTCTCTCCCTCTCTTCCCTCAAATAAATAAATAAAATAAAATAAATGCTTAAAAGTCCCATACTTGTATTCATTTATAATTATCATATTGTAAGTTAAAATGGGAATCAATTCATTTAAAGATAACAACAAACTTTGATAAATGCATATGACAAACACATGCTTATTTTAAATACATATTTTCTGGGCTGGAGAGATGGCTTAGAGGTTAAGCGCTTGCCTGTGAAGCCTAAGGACCCCGGTTCGAGGCTCAGTTCCCCAGGTCCCACGTTAGCCAGATGCACAAGGGGGCGCACGCGTCTGGAGTTCGTTTGCAGAGGCTGGAAGCCCTGGCGCGCCCATTCTCTCTCCCTCCCTCTATCTGTCTTTCTCTCTGTGTCTGTCGCTCTCAAATAAATTAAAAAAAAACAACCATATTTTCTAAAAAAATTTGTAAGAATAGAAGTATTACTGTACATTTTGACAAATCTCTAGTGACTGCTTATATGGGTAAGAGCTGGATTCTCATATCTGCTTCTATATTTGATGCACTAATCTAATCTGGTCTTACATACATATGCAGCTGGACAAAATAAGGGCTACTTTCAAAACATCCTTGATAATTATACCTAATCTTGGATACCACTGTAAAATTAATTAACTTTTGGTGCCCTGTCACATTGAAATCCACTGCTCTAAGTGCCTCTTTATTGCAGTAAGTAGCATGTCAGTCTCATAACAGTCTCCACTGTTCAGTCTTGCATTTCCAAGATTTAATTTTTTTTTCTGTTTTATTTATTTATTTGAGAAGGACAGACAGAGAGAGAATGAGGCCGATAGAGAGAGAGAGAAAATGGGCGCGCCAGGGCCTCCAGCCACTGCAAACAAACTCCAGACACATGCGGCCCCCCCCCCATGCATCTGGCTAATGTGGGTCCTGGGGAATTGAGCCTCGAACCGGGGTCCTTTGGTTTCACAGGCAAGCACTTAACCGCTAAGCCATCTTTCCAGCTCCAAGATTTTTTTTTTTAACCTGGGAAAGGCATGGTAACATTAAGCATTGGTCATGTGGCAAAACATTGGCTCACTGAGTTAAGCATGTCTTCCAATTTATTATATATCTGGTCAAGATGGTGTCTGCCTAACTACATGGCACCTCATGGGGAAAGAAAGGCAAGACATTAAGGGTTCATTGGGTCCTTTAGGGGAGAACAGTCTCTAATAGACCTTCAGCGGGAGGGCACAAAGGGAATCAGCTGATTTCCATGCTGTTGGGTAGCCCACCAGGCCCCCAATCCCCTCAAGCAGCTGTCCTAGTCATAGTCCCAGCCTCAGGTTTCTCCTACACTAACTGCAGGCAAGGGGACACAGGCCAGCGTAGTTCCACCTGTGCTGCAACACATAGGTGATCGCTCCACTCCCCCTGCCCACTGGACCTCAGACCCACTCCCTCTGCCCACGCAACCTCAGAAATGCTCTCCCCACCCCTGCACAAAAGCTTCCTGTCCCCCCCGCCAAGCCCCACTAGAAAGCAGCACCACTCCCCCCACCCATCTTGACAACAGTCCTACTCTCTCTGCCCTACACTATGATGGGCAAACCACTGCATGAAAGAAATGACATGAAAAATCAAATGCAAGTAAATCCAGTAAGATCACCCAGTCCTACAATGAATGTCTCCTAATCAAAACACAGAAGAGACATTAGTAGCAGAACTCCAAAATGAAGTCATGAGCAATGCAAACTTGACCAAACTAATACAACTTGCAGAAAAGCAACAAAGGACTGATAATCATGTGGATGCTGTCACCACTAGACTAAACCTAATAAATTAAAAAAGAAATGGAAGGGATCCAATGACAGTTAAAGGATATGAAGGAGAGGAAAAAAAAAAAAAAGATAACCTCAAAAAACTAACTGGGTAAGCTCAATGAAGACATAAAGAAATGCAAAGATGAATTCCAAGAAGCATCAAGAAAATCAGAAGATGATGTGAAAAGAGAAGTTGACAGAGGGATGGAAACTATGCATAGAAAAGTAGAAGAAAAAGAAAAATTAATTTAACAAGCCCAAAATTCTATAGAAGCTCCCAAGAATGGAGTCAGCAATGTGGAGGATAGAAACTCAGACCTGGAAGAAAAAAAAACAGAAGAAACAGTTCAAGAGTTCAAAGGTTTCAATAAGTTCAAAAATTTCTGTGAACAGAACATGAGGGCAAAGTGGGATACCCATAAACATCATAAAATTCAGATCATGGGAATACCAGAAGGGGAAGAAATTCAGACTAAAGGCATGGAGAACTTATTTAACAAAATTATCAAAGGAAACTTTCCCACTCTCTCAAAAGAAAGGCCAATCAAGATACAAGAAGCTAACAGAACTCCAAACAGATTGGACCAAAGAAGAAATTGTCCAAGACATATTTTCATTAAGACTCTAAATATTGACACCAAAGAGAAAATCCTAAAACCAGCTAAGGAAAATCAACACATCACATTTAAAGGTAAGTCCATCAGAATTACTTCAGACTTCCCAGTGGAAACCCTAAAAGACAGAAGGGCTTGGAATGGAACACTGTAAAGTCTAAGAATCTATGTCTTCCAACCCAAACTACTCTACCCAACATAATCCAAAAACTTTTCCACCCCAATCAAGTGGAATGCAGGGATGGTTCAACATATGGAAATCTATAAATGTAATATACCACATACACAAAGTTAAACATAAAAACCACATGAGCATTTCAATAGATGCAGAAAAGGCTTTTGACAAAATAAAACATCACTTCATGAACAAAACATTGGAGAGAATTGGCTTGGTCGGTTTCTACCTCAACATATTAAAGCTTTATATAAAGCTCCTAAAGCTCAAATAATACTTAATGAAAACAGACTGAAGGAATTCCCATTAAGATCAGGCAAAAGACAGGGGTGTCCATTTTCACCTTTGCTCTTCAATTTAGTACTGGAAGTCCTAGCTCAAGCAATATGACAGGAGAAAGAAATAAAAGGGGTACAATCTGGAAAGGAAGAAGTTAAGTTAGGTCTATTTGCAGATGACATGATTCTATACCTAAGAGACCTGAGAGCCTCCATGCCAAAATTCTTAAAGGTGATTAACTCTTTCAGCAATGTAGCAGGATACAAAATCAATGCACAAAAATCAGTAGCCTTTCTATATGCAAATGACAAAGATACAGGGAAAGAAATAAGGGACATAGTCCCATTTTCAATAGCAGCAACAACAACAAAATACTTTGGAATAATATGAACCAAGGAAGAGAAAGATCTATACAATAAAAACATAAAAACAGTCGAAATAAGAAATTGAGAAGAACTTGAGAAAATGGAAAGACCACCATGCTTTTGGATATGCAGAATTAACATTGTGAAAATGGCAATCCTACCCAAGGCAATATACAGATTTAATGCAATGTCAATAAAACTCCCAACATTGTTCTTCATAGACATAGAAAAAACTGATCTCAACATTCATATGGAATTACAGAAGGCTTCAGATAACCAGGCATATCCTTAGCAAAAGAAACACCTCTGGAGGCATCCCCACACCTGATCTAAAGCTATATTACAAAGCCATAGTAATAAAAACAGCATGGTACTTGCATAAAAACAGGAGTATGGACCAATCGAATAGAATCAAGGACCTGGACTTTGGATCAAATAATGACAGCTACTTGATATTTGACAAAGGCCCTAACAATATAAGCTGGATAAAAGACAGCATCTTCAATAAATGGTGCTAGACCAACTGGATAACCATATGCAGGAAATTGAAGTTGATCCACACATCTTGCCATGCACAACACTCAAGTCCAAATGGATGAAAGACCTCAATATAAGAACAGAAACTCAGTTACTATTGGAAGAAAATATAGAAGGAACTTTCCATGATATAGGAATGGGAAATGACTTCCTGAAAAAAAACCATAGTAGCATAGAATCTTAAACAATCACCCAACCGATGGGATCATATGAAGCTGAAAAGTTTCTTCACAAACAAACCTACAATAAGCAGAGCCAATAGACTACCCACAGAATGGGAGAAAATATTTGCTGAATATGCAATGGACAGAGACCTAATCTGTAGAATCTACAAAGAGCTCAAAAACCTAAACAATAAAAAGTCAAACAACCCACTCACAAAATGGGGCAAAGAACTGGACAGGCAGTTCTCAGAGGAAGAAAAACAAATGGCAAACACACACTTAAGAAAATGTTCATCATCCCTAATAATCACAGAAATGCAAATTAAAACACCAATGAGTTTCCACCTTACCCCAGAAAGGATAGCAACATAAAAATCAAATGAAAATAAATGCTGGAGAGAATGTGGAAAAATAGGAACCCTCATCCATTGTTGGTGGGAATGTAAGATCATACAACCACTTTGGAAAGCAATATGGAGACTCCTAAAAATGTTGACTATAGAGTTACCAACATACCCAGGGCATGTACCCTAAAAGCTCCATGCCTCAGTTCAGAGATATTTGCTCAACCATGTTTATAGCTGTTCAATTCATAATAGCTAAGAGCTGGAATCAACCCACATGTCCATCGTTATATGAATAGATAACTATGATGTGGTATATCTACATGATGGAATTCTATACAGCAGTAAGGAAAGATGACACAATAAAATTTGAAGAAAAATGGGCAAACTTGGAACAGATGATTCTCAGCAAACTCATCCAATAGATAGATAATCACCACATAGTGTCACTCATCTACAGCTCCTAACCTACAGGTCCTAGCCTAAATCTAAAGATGTCGATATACTTAGCAAGTACATGGAGGACCAGATAATAGGGTGGGTGGGGAGAGAGGTGAGAGTAAGGGAGGGGGTGGGGACACAATACTGGACCCAAATGGCAATGGTACCATAAAATTCTACATCCTAAAAAACAGATCAAATGGTTGAACCTTCACCAGGCCCTTAGAGGGAACACCTGAGTCACAAGGCCCTGGAGAGGGTACGATGCTCCTGTTTCTCTCTCTCTCTCTCACTCTCTCTCTCTCTCTCTCTCTCTCTGTCTTTCTTTCTCCCTATTATCTCTATCTTTTTCTTCATTCTCTTCTTGGGCACTGACCTGTAACTCTCAGTACCAGCATGTGGTTATAATCCACAATGAGCTCTTGATCAGTGTGACCTACAAGGTTTCCCAAAATAAGATAGATTTCTGTCAGAGTACTTGATCACCCACCAAAGTTAGCAGTAAGACGCTACTGCTGAAGGAACCATATGCTGTTGGCACATAATATGGAGTGACATGGCTGGAAGCTGGAAGAGAGTCAGTCCCCAGACAGTGTGTCTGTGCCGAAAGGTGCTACATGGCGCACTGGGGAAAATGACCAATATCTGTCCAAGCTACTCATGGTCTAATTTGCTTAGCAGGAAACAACCTGACATGATGCTCACACAAGTGCAATTGTGGTGCACTGCCATGGTGGGAAACCAACTGCTCTTGATTTGGCTAACTTATCTACTCAGTTGGATGGGACCCATAGATGGAGCTGGGAAACAATTCAGAATCATATCCAAAAATGAGCCTGCTCTCCATTACCAAGCTCCCACCAATTGTGGGCTACAAGAGAGCCTACACCTATTAAATTCTCCCTAAAAAACAATGGTTATCCCATATATCTGGTGCTAACTTTACTCTCCTTCAGAGAATTTGCTTCTCTTTTTCAGATAGACAAAGACCCTAAGGAAAGAACCACCCCATCATACCTCAACAGGACCCCAGCTAAAACTAAAAGTAAGTGGGGGATCAAGCAAGAGTGCTGTTTTCATGGTGAACCTGGTACCAGCACAAGGGTAAAAGAGATTGACACAGAGAACAATCAACTCCTACCAAACCAGATATTCAGAGATACAGAGGGTCCCAAGACCTCATCACTGAAGCAGACCTAAAATGAACCCAACATGGCTTAAGGAAATTTGTGGAAGAGGGGATGGAAAGAATGTCAGAGCCACACATTGGGTCATGATACATAGAAACATTGCCTTCTATCCATAACTGATGGCTAACCCCACAATGCATAACCCATATTCCCAGACAAGGTGGGTCCTTGCAGAGGGGGGAAGACAGGGAGGAGGCTTACAATGGTATCAACTTGACTGTATATACTGAGTACAAAACTAACAAAAAAAAATATCAAAAGCACTGCATTTGCTAATATCAGCACTCATTTCTAAACACTGGAAGTTGGCATGGTTAGCGTTAAAAATATCACTACTCATCTCATCTGGAAAATCTTCAAGCACAGGAAATTGGCATGCTTAGAACATTGGGTACAGAATCTTCAAAATGTTGAGTTTTACTCTGCTGCGACCTTCCTGACCAGCAGGATAAGAATGACCAGCAAACAAAGATCCTTCTCGATCACACTTTATTGGAGAGCCTCTTGGTTAACAGGAAAGTTGATGGCGAAGGGGCCGGGGCGCAGGAGTGTAGCTGCTTTTATAGGGTGTAATACTACAAGGCACCTACGGATTGACCGCCACCTGCTCACCCACCACCCAGGGCCACGGGATAAGCCCAGGATGCATTACATCATGTGCACGCGCAGCATCAAGCAAGACTGTCGCCAGGATATGACCAAGTAGGGGGCTGTTCGTCACCACTCTCAGCAGGAAGTCAGCGCCATCTTGTAATGGCGTCTGTAGCCGCTCCCTGCAGCTCCTCCTTTTTTGTTTAATAAAATGGCCAAGCGCAAATAGAAAACATGCCTTCCCGATCAGGTCCGCACCTCATGATGTGTTGACCGATCAAGGGAAGAAGTTCAACCTCCCCTTCCTCAGTGCAATGGGACAGGTCCCCTGAGAGTGCAAAGGCGGCGGTCAAACGAAAGCTACCATATTCCTGCCCATCCTCGTGCAATGGGTACTCTGAGACCCCGAGGGTGCAAGGGCCAGGGGAGCTATTTGCCCTTTAAGGCTGCCAGCCAGATTTGGGGAGAGGAGCCACATTCTAAGGCAGCGAGCGCTTGTGAAATGACCATTTTATCTCTCCTAGTTTGGGTTCGCAGGCGACAGACCAACCATAGGCAAAGCACACACCCTCCTAAGCAGCATACCAGAAACATTCCAGTTCCTACCCATTCCTTGAAATAGGAGAATGCAGATGATATCCAAGAAGTAAAGCCTTCTGCCAAGCTAAGATCCACTCGTGTGGAATTAATATGTACTATAGCTTGTCTTAATTCCTCCAATTCCCTATCAAATTCCTTAGACCAATTTTGCGAGAGGGCTAGCGACAAACTACGAGACAGATTAGCAGCTCTGGTGAAGTTTGCATAAGGGACACTAGTAACACACAATGCATTATACTTCCATTCACATCCCAGCTGAGCTAGCTGCCAAAGGACATCAACCTGTTCTTGGACTAAATCTATTCTTTGGTTTAAAATTTGGATACCACCCTTTAAGTGAGAATTTAAAGCTGTCTGAGTGTCTAAGGCCTCTGAGGTAGAAGTAGCCAAGTTATTCAAAGTTTCAGCCGTCTGTACTGAGGAAGCTATGGCCACACCCGCCGCAGTAGCGGCAGCAGCTATCGCAGCCACGGCTGCTATAACTGCTGCTGTGATGCCAAAATCCCTTTTTTTCCTAAATAAAGTCAGTGTGCTGGGAGCTTCCACAGGCACAGGGACCCAACGAGGGACCCTAAGGACCATAGCATTCTTAAACTTTGGAGCATCCCAGCATTGGGACAAGAGGCAGGAGGTATTGGAGCAGCTACTAAAGGAGGAATTACTGAGGACAAACATAAATGGTGGGTGAACGCAAACTGGTGCCGGGGAGAAAGTAGCATTTCTTGCGTTAGTTTGGCACCCATGTCCAATGCTCATAATTCCCCCTGTGGTGTTGATAGTTTTGTATAAAGCATCCCAGTTCTCATCAGCTTCCTCCACCACCTGTTCCTTCTCACTAAAGACTGCAGTCACATTATTACAAGCAACTTGTCCTCCCTGTAATAACACAAAAGGTGTGAAATCAGTACAGCTTCCATTTGTTCCACACAAAATCCACTTTGAAAATGGATTATACCTTCTATCTTGTCTGAAAAATCCCCCAGTCCATAAGGCCGGATAGGGATGGGGACCCCTCATGTCCGGGGAGAAATTAAAGAGTTTTCCCTTACTCGTCCAGCCAACACCGGTAGACTGACAGTCAGACCACGGCCAGGTTTCCCCTTCATCACTTCCCCAACAATGAGGAGCAAGTCATGGTTGGTATGCTTTGTCTGATATGTTTACACCAACCAGAAATGTTCCATTAAGCCAGATTGCCAATTCAGTATAGGTATAGTTACCAAATTTATATTGGGAAGTCTTATTCTCTGGACCATACCAATCATTACGTCTCTGTTGGTCATTTCTTTCTCAAATCATGTCCCCGTGGAACCAAGCAAAGGCTTGTTTCTTTAAGACCATACAGTCCTCATAAGTCGGATCAAGCGTAAAGCACAATGTCCCCAATGCCTGGAAACTCCGCTGTTCTCCGATAGAAACGGAAAAGGTGTCTTTCCTCACCATGGGGAGACCCAGTTCCTTCTGTGTTGTAAAGAAACGGGGAAAAACCACAGCGGAGTGGTATACTGGCATGGGTTTGGGAAACACAGACATAATGCCCCAATGCTGTTCTCCACTACATTCCAGGCACAGGATGAGGATCATCAATAAGGCTCTCCTTTTCTCCATCCTTCTCTCCATCCTGGTAGGCATCTCCATCTCCAGGAGCCTCCTGTTGGGGTCGGATAATTGTTTTCACCAAGCGAGCCGGAACCCAATGCGGAGAATCTTGGTCCTGTGGAAAAACACAAACAGCTCCCCTGGATCTTAATATCACAAGATCCGGTCCTTTCCATTTATTATCCAAGACATCTTTCCACATCACCATTTCTTTCGGCACAGAAGTTAGAGATTTTCCATGTCTATCAGCTGTGCTGTCACTATGGAAATCCAAAATTAAAAAATTGAGTGTAAAAAGAGCTAAAGATATTCTTTCCTTGGGAGTAGCGTCCTCAGCTATCCCTCTTTTTTGTTTAAATAAAAGAGCTTTTAAGGTCTTATTAGCTCTTTCTACTATTCCCTGGCCCTGTGGGTTATAAGGAAGGCCAGTGGTGTGGGTTACCTGCATTTGAGCACAAAAGGCTCGAAAACCAGCAGATGTGTATGCTGGGCCATTATCAGTTTTTAAATGGCGTGGCTTTCCCCAAGCAGCCCAGGCCTCTAGGCAGTGAGTCTTTACATGAGAGGCCTTTTCGCCTGCCAATGGTGAGGCGAAAATAATACCGGAGCATGTGTCCACTGAAACATGTAGGTATTTTAATCTTCCAAACTCTGGAAGATGTGTTACATCCATTTGCCAAAGGTCTCCAGGACGCAAGCCCCGAGGGTCGACGCCCACATGTGGGGAAGGCAAAAAGGTAACACAAGATTGACAAGACTTTACAATGTTTCGAGCCTCGTTTCTGGAAATGAGAAATTTGAGTCTTAAAGTATTTGCAGGCACATGATATAATCTATGAAATTCTATAGCTGAAGCCTTAGGATCTCCTAAGGAAACCATGGCCAGCCTGGTAGCCCAATCTACCAGGTCATTAGCCTGTGACAAGGGTCCAGGCAGCAAGGAATGGGCTCGGATATGAGAAACATAAAATGGGCAAGTTCGTTGTAGAATTAAAGATTGAAGTTGTAAAAGAATATTAGACACTAAACTAGTAGAGCGAACCGAAGCAGCGATCTCTAAATTAGCCACTGCATTGGCCACATACAAGGAATCTGTAAACAAATTAAAGGAAGTGGGGAATGTCTGAAATACCTCCAAGACTATTAAGCATTCAACAATCTGAGGAGAGTCAGGTCTGAACATTCTTACTATAGGCTCCGATCCCTGTACCAGGTAGGCCCCACGACCAGACTTTGAGCCATCAGTAAAGATGGCAGGGGCTGATGTAATAGGCTCCTGAACAGTGATTTTAGGAAAGTAAACCAAATTGTTTTCAACAAAAGACAAAATAGGGCTCTTTGGGTAATGATTATCTATGACATTTGGAAAGGCGCACATAAGAATGCTCCAATCATGTACTGTGCCACACAAAATTTGGACTTGTTCCTTAGTGTAGGGAATGATAAGTTTGTCAGGCAATTTTGCAAAATGTACTAAGCAATACTTAAGCCCCAAACAGGCCTGTCGAGCGACCAGCTGTGGGAAATACTGAAGAGTGCAAGCCCCTAAAGAGTGTCCATGAAGCCACAACAGCGGTCCCTCCTGCCAAAGTACCCCTGTAGGGACATCCTTAGTCTTAAGGACACATAAAAGTAATGGTTTAGATGGATCAAATCTATCAAGTTGTGCTTTACTAAGCGCCTCTTCAATCTTAGTAAGGGCCTCACGGGCAGGCTGCGTAAGCGTACGAGGAGAGGAGACATCAGGGTTGCCTTCAAGAATAGAAAAAAGAGGCAGCAATTCCGAGCGAAGCACATGAAGGAAACCTCTCAGCCAATTAATGTCTCCCAGCAGCTTTTGAAAATCATTGAGTGTATGTAAATGAGAGGTCCGTATACACATCTTCTGTGGCCCCACAGAATGAGGGCCAATGACGGTCCCCAGAAAAGTAACAGAATCTGTCTGTTGAACCTTCTCAGGGGCTATCAGCAAGCCATGATTCTCTAATGCTTGAACAACTCTTTGAAAAGAGGCATGTAAAACTGTTAACTCAGGGGCTGTTAACAAAATATCATCCATATAATGAATCATATGGAGAGAGGGGAACTCTTGACGGACAGAGGCCAAGGCAGTGTCCACAAATAGCTGACACATAGTAGGGCTATTAGCCATTCCCTGAGGCAACACACGCCATTGGAAACGAGCATCCGGCCTCTCATGATTGACTGAGGGAAGAGTGAAAGCAAAACGTTCCCTGTCTTGTGGACAAAGCGGTATGGAAAAGAAACAATCCTTAATATCTAAGACCATCACTGGCCAGCCCTTGGGCAAGGCAGAAAGTGCCGGCAGGCCTCTCTGAACAGGTCCTAAAACCTGCATTTGGGCATTGACCACTCTCAGGTCATGGAGCAGCCTCCATTTACCTGACCGTTTTTTAATCACAAATATTGGAGTATTCCAAGGAGAAACAGAGGGTTCCAGATGGCCCAGATCTACCTGTTCCTGTACTAACTGTTTTGCGGCTTCCAATTTTTCTTGTGATAGGGGCCATTGAGGGACCCAAACCGCCTTGTTAGTTAACCAAGGGATGGGCACCTGAATTCTTTTGGAAGCAGCATTTTCAATGGCCCCTAAGAAAAACCCAATCCATTATGGTCTAATTTTTCTTTGGGAATAATTGGATCGGGGCGCCCCTGAAGGAACTTTCCTAGTCCCTGTTCTGGGACAAAGCCTTGTATTTTCATCATATTTTTACTAGCCTCCGAATAGTCATTAGTCAAGCGGAGGTGCAACTGGGATTGAACATCCCTTCCCCACAAATTGATAGGGACCGCTAATACAAAAGGCTGTATTTTTCCCTTTTGCCCCTCATCAGTATACCATGTTAGTTCTTTTGCACTCATCTGGGGTGTCTCTGCATACCCCAAACCTTGAAGGGTCTGAGAGGATCTTTGAAGGGGCCGAGACTTTGGCCAGGAGTCTAGTTTTATAATACTCCTGTCTGCACCTGTATCGACTAAGCCTGAGAACATCTTGCCTTCAATGATTAACTGTAAGAGAGGTCTCTGATCTAATTCCCATGACAAGCAGGCCAGGTCCACCCCTGTGGACCCAAGACATCCTGTCCCCCTTTCCCTCTGTTCAGCAGGGAATTGTGAATGAGTGGAGGGCAAAGCCAACAGCTGAGCAATACGATCCCCCGGTGCAATGGAGATTGTCCCATAAGGGGAGTGGCAGAGGACTTTAATGACGCCTGTAAAGTCAGGGTCAATGACTCCAGGAAAGACAATTAACCCCTTCAAGGTTGATGACGACCGCCCCAGAAGAAGCCCCACAGTATCTTTATGTAAAGGGCCGCAAACGTCGGTCTCCAGGGCTTGGATCCCCATCTCAGGGGTTAGGACCAATCCGGAGGCGGCACAGAGGTCCAGCCCTGCGGAGCCTGACGTGGCTCTCCTGCATGAGAGGACGGAGGCGGGCCCAGAGCCGGGGCCGGGGTCTGCAGTGCCCCATAAATTTGTGGGCCCTGGGGACGGGGGCCCTTCATCCCGTTTTTTTGGTCCTGAGTAGATTGAAGGGGGGGTACAGGTAGACCATTAATATCTCTTACTGACCTGCACTCATTTGCCCAATGTTTGCCCTTCTTACATCTCGGACAGGTACCCGGTGGCCTCTGCTTCCACCCCTCCTTTACCGGTGGGGCGGATTGTTCAGCTCTGGGGCATTGGCGTCTAAAGTGTCCTAGCTGCCCACATTTAAAGCACCCTTTATTTTTCTGAACCTGTTGGGACTTAGTGGCTGCGAGGACTGCGGCAGCCAGGCCAGCATTAGAGAGTGGCCCCCCAATTTCTCGACAGGCTTTAACCCAGGCTTCCAGTCCCTGTTTCCGAACTGGGTTTATAGCTCACTGACATTCTTTTGTACTTTGTTCATAGATTAATTGCAATACAAAAGGCATAGTATGATCTGCAGCTCCAATGGTTTTTTCTGTGGCAGCCACCAGTCTGGCGGTGAAATCTGCAAAAGGTTCTGTGGGACCCTGTATAATTTTAGTCAGGTTACCGGCTATTTCCCCTTTATTAGGGACTTCCTTCCAGGCCCAATAGTGAACATTATTAATTTGTTGGTAAACTTCAATTGAGAAATTAACTTGGTTAGCCATGTGAGGGCCAAGCCCCAAAAGCATATCCACTGTCCATTTTGGATGTCCACTCTCAATATTTCGCCTAGCCTGTTCCTGAGCATTGTCTATAACTATGGCTTTCCACTCTAAAAATTGGCCTTTTGTAAGGCAAGCTTTACCCAATTCTATCCAATCAGTGGGAGTTAAAGGATCTGTAGCAATCCTGCGCAATAGTGCAACAGTATAATCCGCAGCTGGGCCAAAGTCTTTTGCTGCTTGAACTAAGTCTTTTAA
The DNA here is from genome assembly GCF_020740685.1 of Jaculus jaculus. Taxonomy (NCBI): domain Eukaryota; kingdom Metazoa; phylum Chordata; class Mammalia; order Rodentia; family Dipodidae; genus Jaculus; species Jaculus jaculus. The sequence continues at coordinate 65,500,270 of NC_059112.1, forward strand.
TTGTCTGTAAGGAATTGGATCATACCTCCTCTGATGGGTCACTGGATCCTCAAATACAGGGAAAACTGAGACTAGCCACGACCATGTTTTTGGTTTTATGAAGCGGCATGTGTCTCTAGCAGAGTTATAGGGGGGAGGTGCAGACGGCTCTTTCAAATGCAGAGAACCATCTCCCTGGGCCTGTTTTCCTTTTGTTAGTAGGGGGCGCCTAGGCAGAGATGAATAGTGCCCTTTTGTGACTTCCTTGATTCCTTCCCACCCTTTTGTAATGGTTCTTCCTCCTCCTCCTCCTCTAGGTCTGAGTTGGAGGTGATTTCCTCATCTGTCTCAAAAACATTTAAACGTACAAGCTCTTCAATAGGGGGATACAGCCTGGTAAAGGCCCCTTTAGTCCCTTTCTCAGGCAAGTGATGACATATTTCCCCCATCTCTTCAAGCTCCTCCTGCAGGCTTTTATCTTTATCTTGTATATGTTTCTCCTTCTTTATATCTCCTTTTTTCTTAGGCCTAACTTTTGACTCCCCTGAATCAGACTCAGAAAGACTATCCTGATGTCTTGCTAGAGCTTCTCATCCCCTTTTAATGATTTCTATGTGGTTTCCTTTACTTAAACAAGAATGGTTAAGGTGCCAGAACGGCATCTTGCCTTTTCCTATTCTATCCTCCTCCTTTGCCCGTTCTAAATCGCGACCTAGCTTCTCCCACATAAAGAGGGAAAGATCACCAGACACCGCGAACCATGGCGGGATCTCATCTAGGTTTCTGACTATTTTCTTAACGGTCGCGGATGAGATCTTAATGTCCCTCTGCTTAAGCAATTCTTTTATGGGTTGGACAAAATTATCGGGTGCAAAGTTTGTACTCTGAGAATTGCCCATGGCGCACGCTGTTATCTACCAGCGATTTATCCACCTAACAAAAGAAGCAATACAGTGAGTGACAGATCGAAAAACCTTGTTATCTACCAAGGTCTTTTATTTTCGATTCCGTGCTGCGATTCCTCACCTAAGCAGCGACATTCCCCTCAGGTTCACAGCAACAGCAACACAAAACAAGAAGGAGAAACCACACAAGAAGCCAAATGGCAAGAATAAAATACAGGTCCGTCAATAGATCTAGCATGACTGGGGTAACTTACCGCGGTCTTCCTCTCCGTGTGTCAAATTCTGGATCCTCTTCGGCCCCTCACCCGATGCCCTTCTGGCACCCGGCGTCCCGGGTTTTTTGGCACCACTTTGCTGTGACCTTCCTGACCAGCAGGATAAGAATGACCAGCAAACAAAGATCCTTCTCGATCACACTTTATTGGAGAGCCTCTTGGTTAACAGGAAAGTTGATGGCGAAGGGGCCGGGGCGCAGGAGTGTAGCTGCTTTTATAGGGTGTAATACTACAAGGCACCTACGGATTGGCCGCCACCTGCTCACCCACCACCCAGGGCCACGGGATAGGCCCAGGATGCATTACATCATGTGCACGCGCAGCATCAAGCAAGACTGTCGCCAGGATATGACCAAGTAGGGGGCTGTTCGTCACCACTCTCAGCAGGAAGTCAGCGCCATCTCGTAATGGCGTCTGTAGCCGCTCCCTGCATTACTCCAAGCTCAAATTTTATCATTGGCAAGTGATGAGGTTGGCATTTTTCAATCCATAGTGCCATATCAATGGATCCAACAAACTGCAGGTCAAAATATTTAGGGGAAAGAACTGCATATGAGCCAGGTGTAGTGGTGCATGCCTTTAATCCCAGCACTTAGGAGGCAGAGGTAGGAGGATCACTATGAGTTCAAGGCTACCCTGAGGCTACATAGTGAATTCAGGTCAGCCTGGGCTAGAGTGAGACCCTACCTCAAAAAAAAAAAAAAAAAACTGCATCTGTACTAAACATGTACAGATTTGATTTTCCTTTTGTTCCCTAAACAATACAGTACAACTAGTTGTCTAGCATTTACTTTGCATTAGATATTATAAATAATTTAGAGGTGATTTAAATTATATAAGGCTATTACATGACACAATGCCATTGTAATTTTTGAATATGTGTGAATTTGGGTGTGCATGTGTCATGACACATGTGAGATTAGATGACAGCTTCAGCTGGCAGACCTTACCTTCAACTTTGTTTGAAGCAAGGTCTCTTGTTCAAGGCTGAGTTTGCCAGGCTAACCAGCCCACCCACCAGCTTCCAGGGACTCTCCTGTTTCTATCTCCCATCTCACAGTGGGAAGGCTGAGTGTGCATTTAGTTCTATGTGTGTTCTAGTGAGTTGAACTTCAAACCTGTCATTTTGTAGCAATTGCTTTATCCACTGAACCATCTCCTCAGCTCACAAGGCAATTTTATATGAGATTTGAACATTCATGGGTTTTGATATCCATGGAGATCCTGGAACCAGTCCCTCACATGCCCTAAGGAATGACTTAATTGTTTTGCTTAAAATGGAAGGCTCACTTCTTTCATTTTCCAGAAAATTTCTATCAACTAGAACAAACTCGATAATTATAGGTTGTCTGTTAGTCATTATCTCACATAAAAAGTATTTTGTGAAAGAAATGGTTATTTGCCACTAAGACAAAGATCTAAGTGTTTTTCTTAAGATGATCACTGTATTTTGACATTTGTATATGTAGCCTAAGTACTGAATCAATATGTCTTTCCAATTTACTGAATATGTCTTCTTAAGAGTTGAGATTCAATAAAATTAATTATTTCTACTGATTCATCAAGCTAATTGAGTACTTCTTAGGACGAGGAGGTGGGGACAGAGAGCCAAAAGAGGAATTTTGTCCCCAGAGAAACTTTGGACAATGTCTGAAGACATTTTTGGTTGTTATAACTAGGGTATGGAGGGCAGACTGACAGGATCCAGGGGTAAAGGCTGAACATCATACATTACACAGGACAACCCCTGACTGGTGCTAAATGTTACTAATGTATCATTCTCTGTTCAGTGAAAACTGGCTCTCCGCCCTACCCCCATTCCTGTGAGTGTATGGGCATTCTCTGTTCAGTGAAAGCTGGCTTCCCGCCCTGCTGCCATTCCTGTGAGTGTAGTGGGGAAGAATGTGACTATGAACACAGTTTGGTGCCACTGTCCCGGTTCATGCTTCTTTACAAAAATCCTGCTTTGTTCTATCAGTACAAATGTCAGCCCAGTAGAAATGGTAAACAATATCTTAGTATTATTGTGGAAACAGCTCTGTCATCACAGTTCCCCTGAAAAGAAGCCTTAGTGCCCCATGGATCACACTGAGAATTGGTGAACCAGAATTAAACATTTTCTGTGAAGGAAGATAATAAACGTTTTCAACTTAGTAGGCCATATGATATCTCCCATGGGAAATAGTCACAGATGGTGAGCAAAGGACTGAGCATAGTTGGGTTTGGCCACAGGCAATAATTTGGTGACCTCTGAAGCAGACAACGTGCTTGAAAAAATTGCTTTTGACTATATTGTTTATTTTTAATCAATTTGATCATTTTGTTTAAAGAATATAGTTTGTTTTACCTCATAAGCTTCCTTTGCTAGCCCTACCAGGATGATAGGGTACAAATCAGAAAATGGCAAGAAAAGTGGGGCCTGATTATAACAATGGTAGCTCTCCTTTACTAATCATTCAGTACATGCCAGGCAGTTGACATGTTTTTTCTCAATCATCACAGCTTTACAAAATGAGTGTCTAAATGAAAATAAGGATGCCACAAAAGACAAGAATGGCTAAGGTGACACAGATCACAAGTGAGGGAAAGCCAAAACAGAATCACGATCTGACTGATTCCAGAGTGTGGATTTTTCCACTTTCTAGGGATGAAGACCAGTTGATGCATTCTTATACACTGCAACCCTCTTTTTCTTCCTGGACCCAAAGCAAGCACTGCCCACTGATTGCAGCTGTTGTCACCACTGGATCTTGGAGCTTCCTGAGGCCCTTTCTCAAATGGTCCTCCTTTGCACTGGCTGGACATAAGAATCAACTGAGAAGCCATTAGCACAAACCCAATGCTTATGAAGTGCCTCCCTCTGGTTCCTGTTTAGTTTCACTACAATAAGTGGGGTGGAGGCACAGGAACTTTTAAACCCGTCAGATGATTCTGTGAAGCCAGTGGTGAAAAGTGGCTTTTATGAAAGGTTGTGAATCTCTAAAATAAACAAATAAAATTAAAATAAAAAACCTTGAGAATTTGCTGATTTAAGAAATGTGGATTTGGCCTATTAATTGACATATTTTCTCTTTTGTACTCTTTACAAATTCATGAAGGAGAAAGAAAAATTAATACACTTGGTTGCCTGAAGAAAATATTTTACTTGCTGGTGTCTGTTATTCTAACTTAAACCTTATTTGTCTTTATAGCTCAAACCTTGGAGGTGACTACACACACTAAAGAGGCTCTAACAAGGGCCATTAGAATGTAACAAGCAAGTGAGCTTAAAGTTAGCACACTTTCAGGAAAACTTTGCCAGGTGTTGCAGTCAGGTTTGCATTGCTGGTAGAAATCACCCAACCAAGAGCAGCTTGTGGGGAAAAAAAGAGGTTTATTTTGGCTTATAGGCTCAAGGGGGAAGCTCCATGATGGCAGGGAAAATGACAGCATGAATAGAGGGTGAACATCATCCCCTTTCCAACATCAGGTGGACAACAGGAACAGGAGAGTGAGCCAAACACTAGCAAAGGGGAGCTGGTTATAACACTCATAAGCCCATCCCCAACAATACACTGCCTCCTGGAGGTGTCAATTCCCAAATCTCCATCGCTGGGAACCTAGCATTCAGAACACCTAAGTTTATGGGGGACACCTGAATCAAACCACCACACCAGGTGATCCTGTATACTGCTTAGGAGCCCTCTGAAGCCTGTGAGTGATCCCCCTGCTTAGCTTCTTTAGTGCCATTCCATGTTATCTCTCCAAAGGTGCTGAGGTCTTATTTCTGGACCAAGAGTTGGATGGGTCTGGGCTGGCTCTCTCTCCCATCCCCATTCTTGGGTTTTAAGAGCTCAATTCTTTCTGTTTACCTCAAGATGTTTTTCTGGTTTTAGAGCTAAAATTTGCCTGCCATGGGAAATTCATTGCTATGTTTAACAGCTGAGCATTCCCCAAAGGCCCACATGCTAAAGGCTTGGTCACCAGGGTGGCGCTCTTAGGACAGGATGGAGCCTGTCAGAGGCAGAATCCAGTGGTCGTTACCTTTACAAGGGACTGAGACATTCTAGCCCCTTTGTCTCTCTTTTTGCTCCTTGGCTCACAATATAAGCAGGTGTTTTCTTTTTTAATTCTTTTATTTATTTATTTATTTATATTTTTTATAAAATACTTTATTTGAGAGAGACAAAGAAAGAGGGAGAGAGAGAGAGAATTGGTGCACCAGGGCCTCTAGCCACTGCAAAAAACTCCAGATGTATAGGCCACCTTCTGCATCTGGCTTTATTTGGGTTCTGGAGAATCGAACAGAGGTCCTTTGGCTTTGTAGGGAAGCACCTTAACCACTGAGCATCTCTAGCTCTAATTTGTTTTTATTTATTTACTTTATAGACAGACAAAAGCAGACAGAGAAAGTGAGAGAGTAAATATGGGCATGCCAGGACCTCCTGCCACTTCAAACAAACTCCAGATGCATGCACTACCTTGTGCATCTGGCTTTATGTGAGTACTGGGGAACTGAATTCTGGCTGTTAAGGCTTTGCAAGCAAGTACCTTTAACTGCTGAGCCATCACTCCAGCCTTTAGCAAGTTTTTTTTTTTTCTTTCTGCTACCATGATCTGTTATTTCACAGGTTTTAACTGATGATGGAATGGAATCTCACAACTGCAAGCCAAAATAATTTTTCTCTTTAAGCATATTATGTTAAGTTTTTGTTATAGTAATTGGAAACTGACTAACACTTCTTTGTTATGGACAAATCAGGACTTTTGGTCACTATGATAGCTACTTTTGAGTTGTTGTGAACAAGTACCCTAAGGTGGAAAAGTTTATTCTGACTCAGTTTCTGAATTTTAATGTATCATGTAAGGACAGCATAGAGTTGTTTATGGTGGTAACAGCACATCCTATGGGCAGACAGGAAGCAAAACCTTTACATAGGCCAGAAACCAGCATTATCTTCAAAGACTCAACCCCAGTGACTCACTTCTACAAGCCAGGCTGCACCTCTAAAATCTCCACCTCCGTGAAACAGCATCACAAGCTGAGACCAACCATTCAAAACACAAGCCAGTGGAGGGCCTTTCAGATTCAAGTCTTAACAGTCACCCTGCTCTGGAGTCTGTAAGGAAATTACTTTAGCTTAGTAGACTCTGCTTAACCGACTTACGTTGCAGGTGAAATGATGACATATCGTTTTATATACATAATCTTTCCATACATGTCTAACCAAGACATATGTATGTAATGTATACATACAATTTTATTGTTATGGTAGTCATAGCAAGGTTCTATAAAGTCATTACAAAAAGTGAATCAAAGAACAGTAAGGTACTGCTTCTAGAGGAAACACTGGGAGGGGGAGCCTTCAAGTCTTTGGTTACCTTCTTGTTAAATGATCAACTCATACCCTTATTTTTGTATTTTTTTGTTTAAAGACATTGCTCTTTTTTTAAAAGTGTTTTTATTTATTTTCAAGCAGAGGGAGACAGATGAGAGAGAGAGAGAGAGAGAGAGAGAGAGAGAGAGAGAGAGAGAGGGAGAATAGGCATTCCAGGGCCTCTAGCCCAACATTGTTCTTTTTACTGGTATATTTTCATTGTAAAAAGCAATGGGTTTCATAGGCTCATCATAACCTTTTTAAATTTAGGGATACTAGCAAGCATGTTAGCATTATACTTGGTTAATACTTTTAACAAGAAAGTCATCAAAAATTAAGATTGAATTAAGATTGAAGAAATATGGCACTAAGGCCATTGAAACTATAGGTTCTTTTTAAAGTTTTGTTTGTTTGTTTTTATGAGGCTGGGGATGGAGCCCAGGGCTACTACATGCTTGACAGACACTCTCCACTGAACCAAACCCCTAGACTATAGCAGGCTCTTTGTATAGTAGGAATGTTGAGAGTTAAAAGAGAAGGCAGGGCTGGAGAGATGGCTTAGCGGTTAAGCGCTTGCCTGTGAAGCCTAAGGACCCCGGTTCGAGGCTCATTTCCCCAGGTCCCACGTTAGCCAGATGCACAAGGGGGTGCACGCATCTGGAGTTCGTTTGCAGAGGCTGGAAGCCCTGGCGCGCCCATTCCCTCTCTCTCCCTCTATCTGTCTTTCTCTCTGTGTCTGTCGCTCTCAAATAAATAAATAAATAAATAAGAGAGAAGGCAGAATATCATCGTTTTGGGCCTTAGCTAGGAATTTCTGGTCACTCTGTGCATGTCTGTGAATGACCATTAAAGTACCATGATAAGTGATTTAAGGTTAAAAAGACATTTTATTGAGAAGGTAAAATATGTATCTTTGAGGTAAACATAGATGGCATATAGATAGATATATGTAATAAAGAGATACATAGATAGATAGATGATAGATAGGCACAACAACTGGCAGATGATTCTGTATCTTTGTGTATTTCCTACAAATGGAAGAAGATGTTTCAAGCTGTTAAGACATGCTGTTCTATGATAACACGGTTGCAGTTATACCCAGAGAAGTGCAAGCTCAGTTTAACCTGAGTCCTAAAGACACTTCAAAGCTCTCACATACTGTAGAGCTTGTCTTTTCTTGTTCTTTCCAATGTAAGCAGGATTTCTTATTGCCTTTATACTAATTAGGCTTTCTTTTGAGGCAAACCCAACAGACTGGCCTTAAAAAAAAAAAAAAGAAAAGAAAAAAAAATGAGATTGGAGAGAGAGATAATTGGCACACCAGGGCCTCTAGCCACTATAATCAAACTCCAGATGCAAGTGCCCCCTTGTGCACATCTGCAACTTTGTATGCTTGTGTCACTGTGTGTCTGGCTTACATGGGATCTGAAGAGTCAAATATGAGTCCCTGGGTTTTGCAGACAAGTGTCTTAACCACTAAGCCATCTCTCCAGCCTTAATTTGGCTTTCTTATTTTAAAAAATATTTACTTGCAAGCCCAGAGATACAGGCACACAAAGAGAATGAGAGACAGAAAGAGAGAGAGAAGTAAGGGTTTGCCACATTGTGTATCTGGCTTTACAGGGGTACTGGGAAATCAAAACCTGGTCATTAGGGTTTGTAGGCAAGCACCTTAACTGCTAAGCTGCCTCTCTAGCCCTGGCCATTTTTTTTTTTTTAATTTAGCAAATGAGTACACATCCACATTTATGCTAGTGCTCCTGTTTTCCTCCCACATATCTGCTGTCCCCAATATAAACTGTGTTGTACTTGTGGTCCAATTCAGGAGTGCTGGCTGCAGATAGGAGACACCAGTTTATTTTTCACTTGCAGCTCAGGTGCTTACCAAAGAATGAGAGATCTGTGGGCAAGAAATCTTTACTTTTCTTTTCTTTCCTTTTCTTTTTTTTTTTTTCAAGGTAGGGTCTTGCTGTAGCCCAGGCCGACCTGGAATTCACTCTGTAGTCTCAGGGTGGCCTCAAACTCATGGAGATCCTCTTACCTCTGCCAGTGAACGATTATTAAATGGGTGCTTGAGCTAAGGAAATATCTCAGCGGATAAAGTGCCTGCTATACAAGCATGAGTACCTAAGTTTGGATCCTCAGAACCCATATAAAGCCATATGAACAATGAGAGACTCTGCCTCAAACAGAGGAAGGTGAGGAGTTGTCCTCTGACCTCCTCAGGATGGGCTGTGGTGTACAAGCATACATATCATATACCTCTCTCAAAATGTGCTTGAATAATGTTATTTTAAATAAGAAATGACTCATCTGATTTTCTTTATTTTATTTATTTGAGAGAGAGAGAGGGAGAATAGGCACACCACGACCTTCAGCTACTGTAAATGAACTGAAGACGCATGAGCCATCTTGTGCATCTGGCTTACCCAGGGGAATCTAACCTGGGTACTTTGGCTTTGCAGGCAAACACCTTAACCACTAAGCCATTTCTCCAGCACAATTCATCTGATTTTTATCAGTAAGTTAGATATCTCTAGTGTTTGGATATGGTCTTTTCTGCAAAGGGAAGGTTTGGTTTCCAAAGCAATAGCACTTAGAGATGGTGGAACCTTTAAGAGGTGGGGATCAATGGGTGGTATTTGGGTTACCAGAGCACTACCCTTAGAGGATACAAATGTCAATCTCAAGAGTACATAAGGTCTCATTGGACTGGGTTAGTTACAATGGGAATGGACTGCTATAAGGCAAGGCAGCCCCATGTATTTGATCTCCTATATACCACTGCTCTTGTGCAAACCCAGAACAAGAGATGTACCAGGAGGCCTATGTCAGACACAGCTGCTTGATCTTGAATTTTTCTGTCTCCAGAACTGTGCACTAAACAATCCACACTTGGATTTGTCTTATTTATTTATTTTTGTTTTTTCAAGTTAGGGTCTCAGAGTGGCCTCCAACTCACAGTGGTCCTCCTATACTCAGATTTTAAATAAACCAGTCTCAGATTTTGTTAGCAACAAAAACAAGAGGGGACTAAGAAAAAGCTCATCCCTGAATGAGAAGTATGATCATGAGAGAGTCAAAGGAGAAATGGATTGGCTATTTCTTGTTAGTGGATTTTGATATTACTCTGAGATAATTATGAAATGTCAATTGGGGATGTTGAAATTTATTTTTCCTTTGGTTACTTGTGAACATTTTTAAAAGAATACTCCTAATTCCATCTTTTTTTTTTTCCCTCTGCCTTTAGTAACAATTCAGTTAGCATTAGAAAAAGATACTTTCATTTAGGATAGACCTTTGGCTTCTAGAAGTCTTTTATTCAGTTCTCTTTCTTGTCCATGCCTGTCATGGTCCATGCTAGAGGTCAACCAAACTGGGTTAAAGGATCCCCAAATGGTTGGTAAAATCCTGTTTTGGGGATACATCTGTAAAGTTATTTGTGAAAAAGATTAGTATTGGAAGCAGTAACTGAGTAAAAAGCAGAGCTCATCAGCATGGCTGACACCACCCAATCTGGCAAAAGCCCACCAGAGTAGAATAGGAAGACAAAAGGGCAAATTATCTTTCTCTTTTTGGCTCAGAAATCCATTTTTTTCTGATCTTGGATATCAAAGGTCCTAATTTTTGAACTTTTGAATTTCAAGGCTTAACAACACCAGCAATCTATCTCTCCTCTCCCTGTTTCTCAGATCTCTGGCCTTAGTCTGGGACAGAGCATCAGCTTTCTTGGTTCTTAGGCCTTTGCACTTGGACTGAAACATACCACTGACTTTCTTGATTCTCTGGTTTTGCAGACAGTGTATTTTGTGAGTTTTTTTCCCCCCTCAGAACTTCATGAGTCCATTTCCATAACAAATGTCCTATTGGTTCAGTTTCTCTAGTTAATCCTATAGAACTCCTATATACAACTTTAAATCAACTCAAATACTATTTGTTCTGTGAAATATTTCCTGCTGCCTCTAGCCCAAGTCAGCTACTCCAAACCCTGCTCCTAAGACTTCTGGCCATATATCCATTACAGCCTTGGCATCTTTGCCTGCAGTTTATGTGTTAAGTGAACTCACTTTCTTGGGTTTGCCTCTCAAAGGCTGGGCCATGCCATGTTCATCTTTCTACCAACAGTTCTTAATATACTTCATGGCATACTGTAATACTTAGGACTGTGGGGAATCACCACCAGGACTCTCCCCACACTTATACACAGCTCTGGAACTTGAGGGTGGTGAAACCTAATGTCCTTCTGAAAAGTTGGAAGTTTTCTTTCTCTAATCTATTTTTTTTCTTTATTTTATTTATTTATTAGAGAGAGAGAATGGGTACACCAGGGCCTCCAACCACTGCAAATGAAGTCCAGATGCATGGACCACCTTGTGCATCTGCCTTACATTGGTACTGGGGAATCAAACCTGGGTCCTTAGGTTTTGAAGGCAAGCACTTTAACCTCTAAGCCACTTCTCCAGTCCATCTCTATCCCCTTTGGAGGATGTATGTACCACTATATTTTATTTTATTTTTGGAAATGCTGGCTTTTCAAAGAGACAAATTTGGGGTGATTTCTGCCAGTGAATTCTTTTTACTGGATATATAACTTTTAGTGACTTATCTAATGACTTTGAACATCACTCTCTATAAATTGGAACAGTTCATGGGTAGATACTTTTTATTTACTACCGATAGTCTTTCTTACCCTACCACTTTCTTTCATATGGGTAGACCCCCCCACACACACTTGTCTTGTTAATATAGCCCTCATCCTTCCATGAGGTGAAAATGGTAGCTATTCAGTTCCTCCAAATCCTATACAATTTAGTAATGGGAATGTGACCTCATCTTGGACAACTGGACTTGAGGTGAAATTCTGAGGTAGAAGGCTGCTGAAAAATGTTTCTCCTTATAACAAACTCAGAAGGACACATCTCTTTACTAAGCAGACACTATTGGAATCTGCATGCATTGCCTGGATCTGTAGCAGTAGTTTGTAAACATGAGGGACATGTTCATGAGGGCCAAGCCAAATATACAAGGATGACAACACAGTGGATACAAAGAACCTGGTCATCAAGGGTTCTCTAGGGCATGTGGGACTTCTGAATAGACCTTGGACTACCATGTTTTCCATCCAGGTCACCTGTTATATGAGATAATAAACTAGCTTTAGTTGAGGGTGCTATTGCCAAACATATGTTAGCTGACACAAATACCTCATGTTTTATTCAAGAACATGGAAATGACATCTGTAAAAGACCTGACATAAAGCAGATAATTAAAAATGGTAGTAAACAAATGTAGTGTAAGCATTACTTTAATATGATGTCATGATATTAGATACCAGAAATGAGACAATTAATTAAGTGAAAACTTGGCTGAGGCTGATTATACATAGCTCAAGAATCAAATAAAACTTGGTCATTGTTTAGTTACATTAGAGACAATATGATAGACACAAGGTAATTTTTAAAAAAATTTGTTTGTTTATTTATTTATACGAGAGAGATCGAGAGTGAAAGAGGCAGAGAGAGAGAGAGAGAATGGGTGCGCCAGGGCTTCCAGCACTATAAACGAACTCCAGATGCATGTGCCCCCTTGTACATCTGGCTAACGTGGGTCCTGGGGAATCGAGCCATTAGTTCTTTGATGAATTCTTCAGAGCTAGAATGTAATGCATTAATACAATGCTGACTTTCTTGTCATATCACAGGGCACAGGACTTTTCAGCACCAGTTTGGGAGATTCACTTCCATTTTTTACTGCACTTTCTGATCCATGGCCTATGGGTGCTGCAGAGGTTCACCCCAGCTAGGAGATGCCTTGAAAGCATGAAAACACCCTTGCGACAAGCGCAGGGTTGACTCTTGTCTTTGCTGGTAGTACCTCACAATGTCTTGTTACATTTGTCCTTTATGGTCCCGAATGACTTCTTTTCACTGAAGCCATTTCTTCTTAGAAAGCCAGCTATAAACTAACCTATTTACAACCACACATCCCCTCCAGCTAACAATACATGGCAACCAAAAATGCTTATACCTACACCAAAGGGAGAAGGGAAGGGGAAAAAATAAAAATAAAAACCAGTCAGAATGATTTTAAACTATTGTGTCATTCTCTAACCAGATCTGGTTTCCTAACAAGATATGTTCTATATCCTTTTTACTAATCTGTTTTGCTAATCACATATGTGCAGTCTCTCTGAGTGATTAATAACCATATGTAGAACCAAAAATCAATTGGAAACATTGGAGTTAAAGGGATAATCAATATTTTGGTTCCTGCTCCTGGGTCAAAAGGCCACCGGAGATGAGGATACTTGAACTTATATCCTCTGGTAAGTTACCTGTCTTCTTGATCAGAGAGGATATGAAGATCCAGAAGTGAGTTCCAAGTCAGTATCTGCAACAGGAGAGTCACATTGGAGGAAAATATGTCCTCTAGGCTTCCCAAAAGAGGGAACCACAGCCTTGGCTTATCCTAGCAGACGATAATGCTAAGAGTCATAAAACTCCTCACACGTCCCTAAAAGTTTCTCCTACAGTGCCATTATTGACCTCTAAAATATACAGTTAATTCTGGTAGCCTATATGGTCTTAATCACCCAGTAAGAAAAATATTACTACAATACAAAGAGTCGGACTAGTAGGTTCCCTACTCTGATACAGACTTATAATACTAAACTCTAACATTAACTCATGCCTTCTACCTCTGTGTGTCCCTGATTAACTTCACCCTGACTCAAGCTCCTCTCACTTGCCTTAGCCAGAATCAGAGCTATTCCTTAGGCCCTCTCTTTCCTTAGCTCTTAACCACAATGAACACTCTCAAACTTAAACTCTGTTGTATTCCTACTCTTCCCCTGATCACAAAATGCCCCTCTGCCTCCTCTCTTGCCCTAAGACCTCTATTCCTCACCTCTTAATGCTCATCCTCTGTTTATACCTGCTTTTTTGATGTCATAGCTGTTGATAAGAGTAACAAGCTCCTTTATGCTCCCTTCTGTCTTCTCATGGGGTTCACACCAAGGTAGCAGGTTTTAGGGGGATTTGAGTGAACAGATATGGGTGCAGAGCTTGGGGTCTGGGTGGAAGTGTTAGTTGGGGTCCTGGGCACATGTGTAGAGAGGGGGTCATGCATCTGGAGGGGAGAAAGGTGAGGGTTTAGTACTGAGTTTGGTCCTAAAGCAACACCTGGTCTGGTGTAGGTCATTTGGACCAAGAGCAGAAGACCTGGGTGACCTGACAAGTAAAGTCGGAGTCCCCAAGCTCTCTGTTTTCCCCAGTTTTTATCTTTCTTTCCTTTGTCAGTAAACCTTATGGAGACAGGGTTACAAGAAAAGAGGAGCATCTTCCCTGGAGGGGGTTTTTACTCAGTTGGGTTTGGGTCACTAGTGTGACATCTGGATTAGTTCATCATAGTTGGGAGGGTCCCAGGTTATGGTGCCTGTGGATTCGCATCCCTAGGCCTTACAATAATAGTCGTCAGCTCCCCAACATTTACTTGTTTGTTCCCCAGTCCTTCCTGATCCCAGACAGGCATAAAATTGTGTCTTTAGCAAGGCAGCCCTTTTTGTTATGTGGCTGCACCCAGGACTTCTTGGTGACCAGAAGGGCTTGAGGTGACATCCCAGGCCTGGTTTAGGACATTCAGGTCTGCCTCCTGTTTCTAGATCATAGTCCCCTATATCCCAAGATCCTGCCACTAATCAGCAGAGATCAAGCTGCAATTCTGGCCACCAGGTCCACAGGGGGTGTTTTCCTATTGCTTGCTTAATTATTAACCCAGTTGCCATATTTGCTATCTTCCATGTAATGTCTACAGGTTCATGGGGGGTGGGGGATAGCATACCCATCCTGGCAAATGAGGCAAACAATTAGGAGCATCACGAGGCTGGAAGTTGGGAGGTGACATCTCAGTGGAGGCGGAGTCTGAGTGGATCCTCTGGGTTGGGGTGGCTCATCCACATGTCTCCAGTTTTCCAGGGGATTGCTTTTATGTGGGCCCAATGCATCCATGATGTGATGCCATCTACCTTTATGGCCATGGAAGTGGTCATCAGCACAATGTAGGGACCCTTCCATCTGGGCTCTAGAGTTCTCCGCTGGTGTCTCCTGACAAGGACTTTGTCTCCAGGTTGGAACCTGTGGGTTTATTTGGGGGGTGGGGACAACAGTTTCATAGATGGCTCTTAAATAGGGCCAGATTTTCTTGTGGGTCAGCTGCAGGTGCTTCAGAGATTGAATCAGGTCATGGTCTCTGACAGGAAGTCAACCTGTAGACTAGGGATAATAGGAGGGGGTGCTACAAACATTATCTCAAAAGAAGTAAGGTTTAGTTGATAGGGGTGTTCCAAACTCAGAACAGGGAAAAGGGGAGGAGAGCCACCCAGTCGGCACTGGTCTCTAAAGCCAATTTAGTTAAGGTCTCTTTTAGGCTTCTGTTCGTTCTTTCCACCTGTTCTGAACTCTGGGGACGATAAGCACAACGTAATTTCCACTTAGCCCCCAGTGCAGTGGCTATTCCCTGACTTACCTGTGATATGAAAGCTGGTCTGAGCCCAAAGAGACTGGGAAACCATACCTGGGTAGTATTTCTTCCAGTATTTTCTTAGCAACAACCTTTGCAGTCTCAGCCTTAGTGGGGAAAGCTTCTACCTATCCAGAGAATGTATCCACAAATACTAAGAGATATTTATATCCCGATTTGCCAGTCCTAATTTCAGTGAAATCTAGTTTCTAGTAGGCTCCTGGCCTTGTCCCCCTCAATCTGGTTCCTAGATTAGAGGGTAGAGCCATGGCATTAGTCATACAGCAAGGTTGACAATTGGAAACAATTTGTTCAATAATTTGGCTAGCATTCTGTATTTTCAGGTGGGAATTTCTTAGTAACTCTTGCATTCACTTGATTCTCAAATGGAAGGACCGATGGACCTTTTTAAAGATTTTTTGTCCCAGCTTCTGGGGCAAGATGAGGCGACCATCCACCATTTTCCACCAGTCATCTGATTTACTAGTTCCTTTTAGTTGGCTGATCCTTACAAGATCCTCTGAAGAATATTTAGGGAATCCGGGAGTTTTCTGCCTCCGGGGTCAACCAAGACAGGGGCCACTTTAGCCAAGAGGGCTACTTGTTTGGCTATCTGGTCAGCCAGATTGTTTCCTTGGAGAATTAGTCCATCTCCCTTCTGATGCCCTGGGCAGTGAATGATAGCCACCTGTGTAGGACCCCAGAGGGCTTGAAGCAAGTCCAGAATCTCCTATTTTTGATAGTCTTTCCCTCTGCTATTAAGAGTCCTCTTTTTCTATATATTGCTCCATGGACATTAGCCATAGCAAATGCATACCAGCTGTCCATGTATATGTTCAGTCTTTTGTTGGCTCCCAGTTGCAAAGTTTTAGTGAGGGCTATAAGTTCTGCCCTCTGGGCTGATGTGCTCATCAGAAGGAGCTCTGCCCAAATGACATCTGTCCCCGAAGTGATTGCTGCCCCTGCGTACTTGTGTCCATCCTTGATAAAACTGCTGCCGTCCATGAACCAGGTCACCTCAGCATTCCTTAGCGGGGCTGTCTTTGAGATCTGGTCTCACATTATATATGTGGGCTAGTATCTCTGTGCAGTCATGGAGAGGAGCCTCCAGGTCTCGGTCAGGCAACAGGGTGGCAAGATTCAGAGCTGTGTGAGTCTGGAAAGTTATTCTGGCTGGATTTAAAAGAAGGGTCTGATAGTGGACCAGATGAGCATTTCTGAGCCAATGGTCAGGTGGTTGTTTCAGTACCCCTTCAATGGAGTGGGGGGCTGCAACTGTTAAGTTTTGTCCTAAGGTTAGCTTGTCTGTGTCCTTGACTAAAAGGGCCATAGTGGCTATAATTCTCAAGCATGGGGGCCAACCTGTGGCAACAGTGTCCAATTTCTTTGATAGGTAGGCAACAGGATGCCACCAGTGTCCTAAGCTTTGGATGAGGACTCTCTTTGCTATCCCATTATGTTCATCTACAAAGAGCAGAAATGGCTTAGTCATGTCAGGGAGCCTTAAGGCAGGGGCTTCTAAAAGACATACCTTTAGGTCTTTAAAGTCTTGTTGGTGATGATCTGTCCATTGGAAAGGTTGGCTTTCCTTGGTGGCTTCATATAGAGGTTTTGCCAGTTCCACAAATCCGGGGATCCACCGACAGCAGAAGCCCGCTGTACCAAGAAATTCTCTGAACTGCCTGGCTAAGGTTGGCTATGGGATCCAGAGGACAGTTTCTTTTTGTGCATCTGATAGCCAGTGTTGGCTATCCCAGAGAATATACTCCAGATAGGTCAACTGCTGTCTGCAGACCTGAGCCTTTTTGACAGATGCACGGTATCCCAATTGACCCAGAGTCCACAAGAGGTCTCTGGTCCCTGCCAAGCATGTCTCTTGGTCAGTAGCTCCTATTAAAAGATCATCTACATACTGTAATAAAGTCAGTCCTGGGTTATGTACCCAGAAGTCTGATAGGTCTTCATGTAAGGCCTCATCAAAGATGGTAGGGGAAATTTTGAATCCTTGGGGCAATTGAGTCCAAGTGAATTGACCGTTGATTCCAATGTCTGGATCATGCCACTCAAAGGCAAAATATGATTGACTCTGTGCGGCCAAGGGTAGGCTAAATAAGGCATCTTTTAAGTCCAAGACCATATACCAAGTTAGTTCAGGCATTAGACTCCCCAATAGGGTATAGGAGTTAGGTACTAGAGGGTGGATGTCCATTACGCTTTTATTAACTTCTCTTAAGTCCTGTACTGGGTGATAGTCATTTGAATTGGGCTTTTTTACTGGTAGGAGGGAGGTAGTCCAAGCTGACTGGACTAGCCCCAAGACTCCTGACTGAAGAAGCTTCCTGATATGGGGAGTAATTCCTTGTTTGACCTCTAATGGCATGGGGTACTGGCAAACCCTGACTGGTGTGTTCCCAGGTTTTAGTTATATCAGTATGGGGTGCCTATGTTGTGTCCATCCCATTCCAGTCTCTGCCCAAGCCTGTGGATAGTCAGTAGGCCAGGAAGGGTCCAAGGATTCTGGGCCTTTGGCACACTTTTGGAAAAGTCTATATTCTTCTGTCAGGTTAGTGGTCATAAGGACTTGTATTGGAGTGTCTCTCATTGTTGAGACTTTTGCTCCCTATTCTGAGAATGAAATTTGGGCTTTCATTTTGACAATAAATCACATCCCAATAATGGGTATGGGCACTCAAGTATGACCAAGAAGAAGTGTGTTTCTTGGTTGTTAACAGTCCTTTGTGTTGTCCATTGATAGGGTTTCATAGCCGTGGCCCCTTGGACCCATATGGTTTTCTTAGTCATGGGTCCTTCTGCTTATAATAATACAGAATTTTCAGCCCCAATATTGACCACAAAGACTATCTTTTTCCCCTCCACTTCAAGGGTTACCCTGGGTTCAGGGAAGGGGGCTGAGCTCCGTCTCCCTCAGTCGCTATCTTCCTGTGTACACGCCAGGATGTTTGCCCACTGTTTTTTCTTGGGGCAATCCCTGACCCAATGTCCTTCTTCCTTGCAATGAGCACATTGATTCTTTCCTACTTTAGGTCTTGCTCTGGTATTGTTTCCCTTTAGATAGGTGGTTTCTTTGGTGGTAGGATTTCCCATGGCCATCAGGATTTCCTTAAGTTCTTTATAGTGCTTCGTCTGTTGTAACTCTAAAATCTTAGTTAAACTTTTTTCCTGTCTTTTTTCTTATTTTATTTCTTTTTCTTCTGAACTTTCTCTTCTATCAAAAACCTTTTCTGCTACTGCAACTAGTTCTCTAATGTTCTTTCCTCCTAGTCTCTCTAATGACTGTAATTTCTTTTTAATGTCAGGAGCAGCCTGATTGATAAAGGCAAATATGATAGCAGTGGCTGCCTCTCCTGACTCAGGATCATAAGGAGTGTATCTACAAAACGCTTCTTGAAGTCTCTCCAGGTAAGCAGCTGGACTCTCATTAGGTCCCTGTCTAATGTCATATACCTTAGACATATGAGCAGGCTTTCTTGCTGCTGCTCTAAGACCCTCCAATAGAGTCTGGCGATAGACTAGGAGTCTCTCCTTACCTTGTGCTGTGTTGTAATCCCAAGTGGGATGGGTAGTTGGGAAGTAACTGTCAATAATAGCTTGGTCTGGGGTGGGGTCTCCCAATGGCCCTGGGACAAGTTTGTAGGCATTTTTAATGATTCTGTTCTGCCCCTCAGTGGTGAATAGGACCTGTAGGAGATGCTGACAGTCATCCCTGGTGGCCTGGTGGGTAAAAAGCAAAGTTTATAATAGGTTAAACAATCCCATTGTGTTCTCAGAGAAGGGAGCATTCTGAGAACACCAATTGTACAAGTCACTAGTAGCAAAGGGCCAATAGTGGAAGGGCTGGTCTCCATCTGCATCAATGGGTCCAGCTGGACTGAACAGCAGAACCACAGAGACAGGTCTGTCCTTATGGCGCATCCACCAGTACATACAACCTGATCAGAAAACCAATGTGGCTAGCCAACAAACTGAAAGTAAAAAGAGAGCATTCAAGTGGAAAACTTACACAAACAGTTGGAGAAGAAACCTTTACAGCCTCGGGTTCATGGGGGGGGGGGTCCCTCTAGGGATCCCAGACGAGCCACCAAGATGATATGCCAAGACCCCCTGACCAAGAGCCAAGACCCCTGGTCTCCCAGGAGTCACCCAGGGAACCGCCGCAGAAGCTGAGACACTCAAATGTAAAAGGAGTAGGTTTCTTTATTGCAAGCCTGGCCCTGGGCTCCATACACACAGTCTGACACAGCGGTAGTGAAGGAGAGAACCTCGACCCTCAGAGGAAGAGGTTTATAAAGGAAAAAGACCACCAAGTTTGCATCATATTACAACTTTTAAAATGATTGGTTCTAAGGGGACACACAAGGGAACTCTAGCCTACTTATCTTAGGTCAGCAACTCATTTGCAGAACTTATCTTTTGCAAGAGGCCAGGGTCCCTGTAGCTAGGTATTTCTGGAATGTTCTTGGGTGGTGGTGGGGGGGCTATAGTTAAGCCAGCACAGATACATAAGCAAAAATAGCACATTAATCAGCTAGTTCCTCATCTGAGGCAGGCCTGGGCTTCTTATTTACTCAAAATGGCTGTCTGTTTTAAATGGCAGTACTATTGTCTAGCTATTAAGTGAGGTTACAGAAGCCAGATGTAGCATGTTATTTCTTTTTGGTCTCTCAGTTATATGATTAATCTAACAGCATTGACTCAGTGACCTGAACTGCATCCTCGCTCATTAACTATAGCTTTCCAAATTACACATATTGTCTCTTTGCAATTATTTTCCAGTTTTATTATTTTTTTAAAAAATATCATTTTGACGGTTCCATCCATGCATACAGTATATTTTGGTCATATTCATTCCTACTAGTCTCTATTGCTCCCACTCCTCCCCATTTCTACCTGCTCCCTTTCCTCTTCCTAACTAGACTCACTTCAATTTTTTTAAATTTATTTATTTATTAGCAAAGAGAGAGAAAGGAGAAATAGAGAAGAAAGAGACATACAAAAAGAGAATATGGGTATATCAGGGTCTCTTACCATTGCAAACAAACTCTATAGGTATGTGTAATTTTAAGCACCTGATCTTACATGGGTACTGCAGAATTGAATCTGGGCTGGCAGGCTTTACAAGTAAGTGCTTTTGGCCTCTGAGCCATCTCCCCAGATCCTTCTTCTATTTTATGTCTTTTTTTGGTGATTTAGCTTCCCAGGTTTAACAATCCTCTTCTGTCAGGCATGGTGGCACAGGTTTGTAGTTCAAGCTACTCAGAAGGATTATAAACTAAGAGTAGTGCTGGGGCTACAGACTAAGTTCAAGGCTAGGTAGACAATTCAGTGAGATTCTGGCCTAAAAAAAAGATTAAGAAAGTTGAAAACAGGACCAGGGATGTAACTCTATGATAGAGAGCTTGGTTTACCATGTGTGAGGCACTAGGTTCTACTTTGTAAGTAAAAATGGTCTCACATTTTCAGTTCTGGAAAACTGCTGCTTTTGAAGTAGCAATGGTGAAGCTGTCAGGAATGCATAAATTATAAAATTATTTGTAATAACTAATAATTTCTTGTGTTAAAAGACAAGGATAAAGTCTCAAAATACTAACATTGAAACATATGTACTATACTAATAACCATCAGAGGTTAGTTTATCATAGTCAAAAGGTAAGAGGCTTTTTTTAAGAGACAGAACATTGAGAGGGCAAATTGCTTGAGATTGTTTTTAATCTTTTTTTTTTCTTCATTTGGTGAAACAATGTATAGAAAGAACAAAAATATTGTTAAAATTTCCCTGAAGTACCTAGTTCTCCAATTTTGAGATAATTAAAAAACATTTTTATTCATTGATTTGTGAGCAGAGGGTCAGGAAGAGAAAGAGAAAGAGAAAGAGAAAGAGAAAGAGAAAGAGAAAGAGAAAGAGAAAGAGAAAGAGAAAGAGAGAGAACAAGATCTAAGGCCTGTTGCCCCTGCAAATGAAGTTCAGACTCACACGCCACTTTGTGCATCTGGCTTCATGTGGGTACTGGGGAATTGAACCCAGGCTGGCAGGCTTTACAAGCAAGCACCTTTAGTCACTGAGCAATTACCTTAGCCTGAGATAATTTCTTTTTTAAATAATTTTTTATAATTTTTTAAATAAGTTTATAATCTCCTGGTCATGCATCAATTTTCTTATTTATCAGCCTGAGGTAATTAAATATATTTTCCTACTTATTGATGAAAGGTTTATATATTCTCAATAATCGCACAGTCAAATGTAGAAGGAAGATGTTTCTACCCTCCATTGTTTTTGATTTGATTTGCATAATTTTAGGAACAGTTTCTGAGGCATATGGAAAAGTAATAAATCATGCCTAGTGAAAAAGCTGTCTGGGCAAAACAATTAAAAAAAATAAATTCTGGCAATAAAAGTTAAGAAACAGCTGATGAAAGCAGATGTATCCTTTGCTTTGTTTGAAACTCAGATTTTGGAACATGGAAAACATGAAGAATGAGTTGGACTCAGTTCAACCCTGTATACTTGGCAGATTGCTGAACTAGACCCCTCCTTTGCAAACAGAAATCAAGGAGGTATAATTGTTTCATTTATAGAGCATTATGGTTTAGATATATTTAAGTCTGGAATTTACTATGTCTTCCTTCTAAAAGATGTTTGAATGAAATTGATCTAGGATTTAAAACAGAAATCAGAGAGTGAAAGGAGGCTTTACTGAATGCCTTTGTTATTTGAAAAAATGATGTAACCATATAGACTCTGTCTTCATTTGGATTGATTTTAAATGGGTAAAAAAAAAATTGAAATGGTCTACTGCCAAACAATTTTTTTCCACTTTGAAATGATTTTTCCCCAAATAGCACTCAAGTGTGGTCATGGCTGTGTTTAAAAGCCCTTGTCCCTCTATTTGTGTTGAGTGTGTTTCCCATCATCCTTTCATCACATTGATCTCCCAAATACTTACAGATTTCCAGCCTTCTAGAAGTCCATCTAATCTGATCTTCAAACACAATGCTGCATTTGCATTTTGGATTCAAAGACCTGATGTCCTGTATTTTGGATTTACTCTCTAAAAAGCAAGGGCTTGGGAACATAGCCCTGAAGGTAAATCTTTTGTGTGGGCTGAAGGGGCCCAGAATGAATTATACAGAGCTGGAATTTCTGGAATTTCTTTTCCTACCACACATGGTCTCTTATGTAAATGACCTCCTACTGATTATATTGAACAATAGTTCCAGCATTTTTTGTTTGTTTGTTTTTTTGTAACAAGGAAAGTTTTTGAAAGACCTTTGGGAACTTTAGCATTGAAAAACTTCTGGAGAACCCAAAGCAGCAGTCCAGCCTGAATGATACCATATCTGCTAAGCAAAAGTAGAGTAATTGTTGAGTGAGAGGGGACAGTAACCAATCAAGGAAACTATTTTGAGGAAAGTTGCTGTGTGTGTGAAAGAGAGGGTGGAGAGAGACAACCCTCTTGCAATAAAAGATGCTTTTTCTTCATTAGTGAGAGATAAACAAATTCATGGTAGCTGAGAAATAACTCCTCATAAATAAGTTGGACAGAAAGATTACTTCTATGTAGGAATGAAATGAGGAAAAATGCATTTTGCAAAGCACAAGCCTGGTTATCTTACCATCTCTACAACTTTCCATGTTTCAGTTTCCAGGAATTTGTCTTTCTCCCCCACCCCACCCCTAGCAACTGTCTTTTCATGGTAAATTGCTTTCACTGCTTTCTGGAATTAAGCAAGGAAAGAATGGCCGGGTGAATGAATGAGCGAATGAGTAAAAGCAATGTGCATATAGAAGGATGGAGTTATGAAGGTGGCTAGAATGCACTGAAGAGGAAAACTGTAGAATGTGCTTTTCCAAAGCAAATGATTACTTTCCATATACTGTCCAACCGCTTGTGAGTTCACCTGTATGTCAAAGTGGTAGTGATAGAGTTAATTAGTCAGGAATTTTTAACACTGAGTTGTTCAATGGATAAATTTAATCTAGCTATTTTCCCATAAAAGAACAGAGTTGCTTCATTGCAACTACTGTCCTCATCATGTTTACTGTATGGGATACCAAAATCCTTGTATCTTGCCTTTGAGATATTTCCTAAGATGGAGCAAGGTAAAAATACTGTCTTCAGCTGGGCATGGTGGCTCATGCCTTTAATCCCAGCACTTGGGAGGCCAAGGTAGATGGATAGCTGTGAGTTCAAGGCCACCCTGAGACTACATAGTGAATTCTAGGTCAGCCTGTGCTATACAGCGATACCCTACCTCGAAAAACCTATACATATATACACACACACACATACACACACACACACATATGTGTGTGTGTGTGTGTGTGTGTGTGTGTGTATATATATATATATATATATATATATATATATATATATATATATATACACACACACACATACCTTCAGGAAATATCTATAATTGTCACTTTCCCCTTCATCACTCCCTACCTCCTCCAATTTTTTTGAAACATTTTATTTATCTATCTTATTTATTTACTTGAGACAGAGAGAGAGAGAAAGAAAGAGAGAATGGGTGCACCAGGGCCTCCAGCCACTACAAACTAACTCCAGATGCACCTGGAGAATCAAACCTAGGTCCTTAGGCTTATGATTTAACTTGTATTTACTAGTCATGAAAGAAAGGAGTTGGTTGCTATTACGTTTTGAATGTTTATCTCCTCCCAAACTCATGATAAAATTTAATTATGATTTTTAACAGCATATATTAAGACATACAATTTGTAAGACATGATTAAGACATGATTAGGCTGTGAAATTGGTAACAATGCCAGTATCTTGGGAATGAGTTTCTTATAAAAGGGCAAATTTGGATCCCATTTGTCTCACTTTGCTGATGATGAAAGAAGCTCCTCATCATATGCAGGTTCTTGTGACCTTGGACTTTTCAGCTTTTAGAACCATACCCAGCACATTCTGTTCATTATAAATTACAAGTCAGAGATATTGTTATAATAGTGCAAATATGTGAAAATGGTTGTAGTCAAACAGTGTACCAGAAATGTGAAGTTGACCCTGAAAGTATTTTGGATAAGGAAAAGGAGGCCAGAATGAGACAAAGATAGTTATTATAGAATACAGACCACCACTGAAAGGATTTTGCCCTCCAGAACAAATGCAGTAGAAGAAAGAGTCAGAGAGAATCCAGAGACAAAGGCCTTTATTATAACCTAGGGATTTCAAAATCAATAACACCTAGTAAACAAAGACTGCAATAATGCATCATAATGGGAAATAGTTAGGGAAGTCCCTCCACAAATCCCACTGTTCTGAGTAAACTGCTAGATATTTACCCCACCCCTACCTGTGGGATTCATGTAGCACCACAGATGGGGAAATATACCCATTCCCATTTCCTGATCCACTGTTTAGGGAAAACTAGTTTTCCATTCATTTCAAATTTGTTAGGTTCAAACTATTCTTCATTTACTATAGACTTATAGAAACTAATATGAGGAAACAATATTTTTCTCCTGTGATTTCTTGCATGTTAGTGTACTCTTACCTCTAGTCATATAACCAGTTATAAACATGGACATTTCAGTCCATGATGTGTCAACCATCAGATACTCTTTTCTTACAAGGCTTTTGTTCAGACTATATGAATAGGTACTAAGTCCCCAGGTCACCACAAAATAAACTCAGCCTCAAATTTTCTGATAAATAATGAAGGATGATATGTAAACATCAGTCCAAAGAGAACAGTCATTGTTTTGTAACAAAATTCATCTACTTTCAAGTGCTCTTCTCATATTTTTCTGAGAGCAAAATTCTACCAAAACCTCTTATACTAGTGACACTATCTCTGTGCCAAAACATGCCTGGAGTTTTAGGAATGTTCTCAATAGTGGTAGAACTATTATTCATCAGACAACAAAGAAGGAGAATATGGGTGTGCCAGGGCCTCTAGCTACTGCAAACGAACTCCAGACACCCTATGCATCTGGCTTATCTGGGCACTGGGGAATGAACCTAGATCCTTGGGCTTCACAGGTAAGTGTCTTAAACACTAAGCCATCTCTCCACCCCAACACAGTTTTTAAAACTAAAATAAAAGCTTGAGCAGTAGGACAGTCTTAAATATCCCCCGCTCTGATGTGCTGTAAGAAGCCATTTGTTAAATATACCCTCTCTGTTAATACTAAAGCAGGAATTAAGCGAGAAATTCTAAAAGCACTAACCAGGAAGTATCAATATATCACAGTTTTTGGCACGTGAAGGATACTTTCTAAGTGATTAAGAAGCCAAGTCCATGTCCATAGCACAGGGAAGAATCTTAAACTCCACCCTCTCTCTGGTGCTTTGCATACAGCAGGTGGGGTTATATGTTCAGATATTCTATTGTAAATACTGTTTGATTGTCTCCAGGTTCCTAAGTATCCCAAGCTTGTCAAACACGATCATTTTTAAAGTATTGATGATTTACATTGAAGCAAACTGTGGTGTGCCTATGAACATTCAGGCACCATGCATGCAGGCACACACACATGTGAGCATGCCTAGAACCTGATGATGTTCTGTAGCAGATACGTCATGGAGGGCTTGGATACTGAAACAATGTTTCTTATCCTTTCAGATGATGTGCACATCACCTAGAGAGCTTGTTAAACTATAGCCTGTGACTGAAATCCTTGGGTAATGCCCAGAGGGGCAACAAGATTTGAGTTGAAATTAACTGCCACTTCAAATGCTTCAATCTGTCTGCTGCCATGTCCTGTTGTCCTTTCTGGATTAATTCACTCTTTAAGCTCATGGGTGGAAGAGCTCAGGGCCTCCATTGAGGGGTGCCTCTCTGATTTCCTTGCGGTAGGCCCAGGCTCACTTCCTTCACAAGCACCAACACAAGAAAGCCAGAGAAGGGGGAGGTTAGATCTATGGGCACTAGGCTGCCCATTTTGTGGGTTTGATTCTGGGGGAGTCTAACTCAGGCAGCTATTTCTTCAAGGTGCTTCTATAGCATTATGTGGTTGGCTAAGCTGTTGGGCTCACTGGCCCATCATGGATTGGATCATTTGGGTCACGATGCAGTTGATGATTGCCCCGGACAGCGGGGAGTCGAACAAAGAAGCGAGGTGAAAATCAACCTGAATGAAAGTAGGCAAACAGACACAAGAAGGAGACCATGCTAGACATTTGTCACGGCCTCGAGAGTTTATTCTTTCATGTAGGGTTGTAGGGAGAAGGGGACGTGGTCAGGGCAAGGAGTTGTAGGGGGAAGGGGACGTGGCCAGGGCAAGGATTTGTCAGGAAACCTAGAGGGGTTGTAATTAGGTGTTCATCTAATCTTGCCCAACTGGCTTAACATCCTGACTGCACCAGGTTTCACATCCTGACCATAAACTGGCTTTTTGCAAAAGATAAGATTCTGTAAGTAGTCTGCTGACCAGTTCCAGAAGTACCTTACAGAAAGCTGGATGGACCAGCTTTCTGAGTAATGAGTCAGCTTATGAGCAGGCCCAGGTAAAATGGAGAGGCTTTTGCTCTATGGCTCCCGACAGATGATTATAGGACATTGTTGAAAATTACCACATGTCACTTTTGAAACCATTACTTCTTATTCCCATTTGCAGCCATTTGTGGAGACCATTTTGTGCTTTCATGTACTTTTGAGTTTCTTGGGATCTTTCTGGTGCATAGGATTGCATTGTGGAGGAAGACATCACACTGTTCTGAGTTCGCTTGGGCAAAGCTGAGAGAAAAGGAAGTCTGCAAAGGAATGAGGGGTTTTCATAAATTGGCACCATTGTCCTTCCCCATTATCCATCAGAAGATTCAAGGTCTTTCTTCAGCTGATTGTAATTTGACGTGACAGGCTTCTCTGTGGATATTTTTCTCCTCTTCTTCTATATCACCCTATTATTTTACAATCCAAATTGATTTCCAAAACTTTCCATAACTCATGCATGCTGCAGGATTAGTTGTCCCCCTTTTTGTTCAGTTCAAACTTCAGAATTAAAAGTACCAGATTAAATTCCAGTTGTTTGTGTTATATTTCTTCTGCCCCCATTTCCTGTCAGCTCCTCTAGGCAGGGACCATGTCTCCCTCCTGTCTCTGTTCTTATCTAGCACTAGGTCTCCTAACCACAATCAGCTGCTTTGCCCTACCTCTTTGGGGAAGGGAGGGTAAAGAACAACAGCTCTCAGTTGAAAGTATATTTTACATATACTTTAAGATTTTTGTTTTTTTGGACTTGTTTAGGGATTTTTTTATTAATATTATTAACAATATACATAGATATTTTGGGGGACTGGGAATGTAGTTCAGTGGTAGAATGCTTGCCTAGCATGTACAAGGATCTTGATTCAATCCTCTGCAAAAATAAAGTGAAAGAAAAAGCAAAAACAACACTTAATTTTCTTTTTAGCAAAACAATTACCTTTCCCAATTGATGACAATTATGTAGCATTAAATAATAGCCAGCTGGCACCAATTGACACTGAGGGGAATTAATTGCCAAAGGCATGACATGTACTTTTTTAACTAAGTCCATTATCCCTGGGAAAACTATAGTTCTAAGTGAAAAATTCTCCCCTCTGTGAATGTCCACACCTGCAGATTCTCTGGCCTTGATTTGCAAGTTAAAGATGTGAACCACACAGCCAGCTCCATTTCTCTGGGTGTTTTTCAATTGTCAGGAGGAGGACAGCAATATGGTTGTCAATTACCTTCATTGCTCTTGTGCTTTCCCTCCTGAAACTGTTTCTATCGGCCTGCCGGATGTCACAGAAATGTGACCTAGGCAAAATGTGTGTCACTTGACAAGTGTCCATGACTCTAAGCCCAGAGAGGATGTAATAAACACACTCCAGTGCTTGGCCAGCATATTTCAGCCAGCTAGGAAAATAAGGAAGAGGGCACAGGATCTAACACTCATGATGGCAATGGCTGCCCTCCAAGACAAGTCATCTGATTCTTTCCAGGTGCAGTCTGGTGGTCCACAGCCTAGGAAAACAAATGGCCTGAACATCCTTCCTCAAACTATGATATTATCTCATGACTGCTTCCAGCACATAGGTCGGAAGGGGAGGCTCAAAACATGCTGGCAATGTGCAAATCATGTGTTGGTATCTGCTTTCTCAGGAAACAGGGACATCATGAAGATGTGACTAGTACAACTATTGGGCTTCAGTAAGTTATCTGACACTGAAGTAAATGGATAGAACACATGAGTTCAAGATGGCCTCTCAAAAAATATCAAAGCAGTTCTTTAAAAAATCTTTTCTTTGCTGACCCTGGTTAGCAAGGAGGGCTATAATAACTATTGTACCCTAAAAAATGGGCTGAGAGACCCCTTGCATGGACAAAATACTAATGAAAGAAGAAAGTAATTTTAAAAACCTCTAAAACTGGAACATGTATTCTATTTGAGTCCTTCATGGACAAAAATCACCACCCTAACTTGGGTTTAATTTTAACTGCTACAGATATAGCTAAGGAGAGATTAAAGACTGTCATGAACTTATGTGGACTGTTTATATGTAGGGAGCTAGGGACCACCAGAAAAGCAGTACACTTCCAGCACCTCAAGAATATCAGGCTGGCTTGACATCGCAGAACTCTGAAATATGGTCTTAATCATTTTTATTACTCTTATTTCCCCCAGGAATGGGAACCACAAATATAAATCTCAATATAAAGCAGATATTCATTGCACAGAATAATTATTTCCTCTAAAAGAATAAAGGCAACTAGCTCTGCCTTCCCTCTTTAATGCTACATGCAAGATGTCTCTAGAGCCTGTTTCCCTTCTGTTGGCTAGGATTTTGACTTGACCCCATGATACCCATCAATTCAACCACTTTCCCTGAAAAAGTAGTGACAGGGAAAGCCATTTACATGGCTGTTGCCTTCCCTAATTTCAGTCTCAGGTCCAACTTTCAGCCTGTCTACAACTAAATGCCACAAAAAAGAATGGGGCAACACCAAGAGAATTAACAAAGTGTTGATGCTTAACATTTTCTAGACATAAGACCCTCACCACAAACTTATGAGGTCAATAATATCATGATACTCACTTTATAGGTGAGGAAACTCAGTCAAGATTGGTGATGTGACTTACCCAGGGCCACGTAGCTGGTAAGTGACTGAGTCGGGATTGAAATTGAAGCAGCCTGTTGCTGAGGCCACTCTTAGTCACCATGTTATACTGTATGTCCTAACAGTAAGCAAGCCCATTCATGAGACATTTTTGCAGGCACATCCTGGGTGGTGATCACCACCCAGTTTACAGTGGAGAATATATCTTCTGCTTTTGTATGTATGTGCATATGTATGGTGTGACATGTGTGCAGTGTGGTATGTATTCACATGTGTGTGCAGATGTGCATATCCTGTGTTCATGTGTGAAGAGGGCAGAGGAGAACACTGGGTGTTCTCCTCTATGGCTCTTCCATGTGTTTCCTTGAGACAGTGTCTCTCATTGAACCTGATGCTGCCGCTTTCAGTTACACTGACTGATCACTGAACTCCAGAGATCTTCCTGTCTTGGCTCCCCAGAGGACTGGTGTTATAGGCATGTGTGGTCATGCCCATATTTTCATTTGGGTGCTGAGATTGAACTCGGGCTGTCTCACTCTGTTTCAGGCACTTGTGCTTGCATGGCAAGTGGTCTTATCTACTGAGCCATTCTTTTCAGGCCTGAATGTATCTTCTTGGAACTATATTTTAGAGAATTTCCATGATCCACTTATCTTTCACTTAGGAAGTAATCTATCAGAAACCAAAGATACTTTGGCATGGATGGCCATGCCTCATCAAATACTTTCTGGATATTGGCCACATGTTCTTGTCTTTGTTATCTATCCCTTATTAGATGTCATTCACAAATTGTGTAGGTTCTGTGGAATACCATACTCTCTATAAAATATCTTATAATATCTTCTCTAATCTTATGCATCAAGTCATTGTATTTGAGGTGATATATAATGTTTATGCATATAAATGAGATATAATGTGATTTGATTCTTCTCCCCTCTTATGTTATATCTGTGAACTCTTGAAGAATTACAATGAATGGCTTGATCAAATGGAAGTGTCAAGTGAGTATCTATCCATTTTCTTTTTGGTTTTTTTTTTTTTATTTTTTAAACTTTTTTATTTATTTATTTGAGAGTGACAGACACAGAGAGAAAGACAGATAGAGGGAGAGAGAGAGAATGGGCGCGCCAGGGCTTCCAGCCACTGCAAACGAACTCCAGACGCGTGCGCCCCCTTGTGCATCTGGCTAACGTGGGACCTGGGGAACCGAGCCTCGAACCGGGGTCCTTAGGCTTCACAGGCAAGCACTTAACCGCTAAGCCATCTCTCCAGCCCTCTTTTTGGTTTTTTGAGGTAGGGTCTCACTCTAGGTTAACATGGAATTCATTAGTCTAGGGTGACCTCAACTTATGCTGGGATTGAAGGTGTGCACCACCAGCCCAGTGAGAATCTAACCTTTTAATGATTAATTGATAGTACTCATAAGTTTTCAGGCATTCTTTTGGCCACAAATGAATTCAAGTGAATATGATATGACTCATTTCCTCTGGAAGCTCAGAGATACATGGAGGAAAACCAGACCTGGCATAGCTGGTACATTTGGGGTGCAATCCAAGTATGGTGAGAGGAGAGACTGCAGTGACTCACTTTCCTAAAGAAGCTGGGGGAACACGCATAGGAGGCAGTGTTTGCTGTGGTTCCAGAAAGATAAGCACGAGAAGGAGGTAAAATGACCCAGGCAGAGGAACAGGTCATGAAGATCATAATGTGTCCACAGCAATGAATGTTCAGGGAAGGATATAAAATCCTGAGTAGACAGGGGTTAATGAAGGGAGAAGTTTGAGCTGAAGTTGAAGTGGGGCTGGCCCAAGACAAGAATTCTGATAGGTTCCTATGGGAGGTAGATGAGCCTACAGAAGACATCATGGAAGGAGAAAATTAGAGAGAAAATTGGTAAATTCATGAAATATGCAACAGAACAGGAAGAAACATAGTCCCTTCTCATTGGCCTTCTTCATGTAGTTAGGTTTATTATATTGCTGCTGCAATTATTTTGTTGATGTTGAAATTCATCAAGCATTTGTTATATGCTAGACACTGTGCTATATGCTTATATAAATTGTCTGGATGTATATTTGGGATGGACCAAGAAGAGCCACTGAGAAGTCATTTCTGTTGTTGTCCAGAGGTTTCCATTACAATCTTCTCATTTGAGAAAGAAGAAATGACCGCTTTATTTTTGCTGTGGTTAGGACATACCTAATAAATGATTTTCTTTATTATTATTTTTATTTTATTAATTTATTTGAGAGAGGGAAAGAGCAGAGTGAGGGGAAGGGGAGAGAATGGGTGTACCAAGGCTTCCAGTCAAAGCAAACAAACTCCAGATGCATGTACCATCTTGTGTATCTGGCTTACATGGGTACTGGGGAATCGAACCAAGGTCCTTTGGCTTTGAAGGCAAGCACCGTAACTGCTAAGCCATCTCTCCAACCCTGACTATTTCTTATTTATGCATTTGCTTCAATTTAGCTGCATATCATACAGGAGTAAATTCAAGAGCGATGGAGAACTGAATGTGACCTTCACTGGACAGAAAGTTGCACCTCAAGAGTTAGTTAGTTGTCTCAGGAGCATACCAATTGCACTCTTCATCCAATAGCTGTGCTTAAAATATAAACACATGCCTGGAAATACTCTGTGAGTCATTATATGGTCTCCCCGGTGACACAAGCTCAGCATAAATGTTAGACATGGCTTCATTTAAATTTGGGGAAAATACCCCTCTGAATTAATTTGGGGGAAATACAAAATAAGATTTTTTTGTTGTTTTGTTTTATGTACTCTGCTGGGTAATACAGATGGAAAAATCACAAAGCTACCATCAAGCTGTTGAAACAGTTTGGCCACACAGATGGGTGGAGATTTGAAAGACAATTGCATCCAGTCTGGTTTCCAGCAGCCAGCACTGAAGTTCTCATGCCTGCCATCACACAAGCACAGAAAGTGAGGCATAAGCCAGTGAATAAGTTCATGATTCTGGACTGATGACCACATACTTTCAGGAGACTCCCCTATTTTTAATGAACAATTCACAGGGTTTCAAGAAGTCAGACAGGAAAAGAGGGGTCTCACAGCAGGCTCCACTGAACTCGGGATTGTATAAGATTCCAATGTTGGATTGGCTTTTCTGGATTTCTATAATCTTATGAAGTCCAGCAGTGACTGCTCAACTTTGACTACTTTGAACCTCTGAACGCAACTGACATGTTGACTTGTGTTCAATGAGAAAAATTTTCAAGTCAATTTTGAGATTAGCTCAGTATAGAGAGGAAAGAAGATCCTAGGGTCAGAACTCACTAAGGTAATGCAGCTATTTACACCCCAAACATCCCATATCATGTATATTACTGCACTCCATTATCTTCCCATATCTCAGTCTCTCCACACAGAAAGAAATGTTTTTCTTTTTCTTTTTCTTTCAAGGCAATGTTTTTGCCTTTCCCTCCCTATTTATTGCAATTTCTTCTGCTTTAAGTAATCAGGATGCTATACTGGACTTCTGCCCTCATGCCATCTGCCTTCAATGTATCCTAGTACCACTCAATGTTTCTTATTAAAAAGCTGCTGGACAGAAGCACAGGTAGATATGTCTTACTGGTTCCTTTTGGTCTTTGAGAGTATTTAGTCACAAGATTTTCTTTATAAATTTGAACAAATTCATTAAAACAATACCTAATATCTAATGATGCTTGTGTTCTTGGGGATCCTGAAACCAAACTCTTGAGGATATAGAAGGAAGACTGTATTAATTGGGTTAACTAGGTCCACCTCTCCTGCTCTCTGCACACATTCAGAAACATATGAAATGCTTCCATCATGCCATCCTTTTTCAGTAACAAAGACATAATTGCTGTGTGTAGTATTTCATGTGGATACTATTTTCTGATTTTGTGTTTCATGCATCACATTTTCTAAGAGAAGCTTAGTCACTTCCAATGTATATAACTACACATTAATAAATCATATATGTGACAAAATAACTACTACTGATGTTGGCTTTAATTACTCACACCTAAGGTTACTTTCTTTGTCCCTGCAATGAGCTGTAAGAGCAGCAGATTTAGTCAAACAGCTGTCAGTTAGTGCTGGCCTAATAACACTTACACCAGTGGATTATCTGGGAACCATAGGTGATGGACAAGGAAAAACACTACCAGAAGGCAGATTGTGACAGGTTAATGGACACAATGAAGAAATACCTTCCAAGATTCCCTCATGCACTGATAAACATGGGCTTTGCAAGGAGCAGGACATCTGACTTCTTCTTCTAGGCTGGAGGAGGCTCTTAACCATGGAGGACTCACAGGACTTTCCACAATAAGTAGTAACAATAGCAGATTTTTAAAAAGATTTAAAAATGAGTATCAAGGATAACAAAGAAAAAGAGGAAGCATACCAAAGCCTTATTAAAACAGGATTTCTGGAGAGATGGCTCAGTGGTTAAGGAGCTTGCCTGAAAAGCCTAAGGACCAAAGTTCAATACCTCAGGGCCCACATAAGCCAGATGCACAAGGTGACACATGTGTCTGGAGTTCATTTGAAGTGGCTAGAGAATCTGATGTGTCCATTCTCTCTCCCTCTCTCCCAAATATAAATAAACAAACAAAATATATAAAACATTTTTAAACAGGATTACTACCCCCCCCCTTTAATTCGTGTGCTTTTAAATTTCATTTTGTATAGAACTAAGGGGTTAGATTGCATGAGCTACTGGAGTTCCTTTTAAAAGTTGGACACTTTAATATTTCTCTCATTGATTCTGTATGTAGTTTAAAATAAAAGCTTCTCCTAGTTATGTATTTGATTTTACTTTTAAAAAGATAAATCAAAATCTTAAATACCTATACAAAGTCAACAGAAAGACACAGCCTTCAGAACCTGAATTTTTAAGAACTTTGTAACTCAATACCCACAAACTTTGATGGTACCATGCTGTTCTTGCTGTGAGATTCTGTTCTGCAAATATTTAGGCCAAAACTTTTAAACATCCACAAACATTTATATTATGCACTCTCTCAAATAACATTATGCAAAGGACTCAGAGCCTACTGATCCCAGGCACTTGCTAACATGTCAGCTATGGGCTTTCAGGATGGGTGTCTTGGAGTCCAAACTTTGCTTTCAGATTGTCTGCTGTGCTATGTATAATTGCATTCAGAAAGGTGTTGAAGCCCTTTCTTCAGCTGTTACCATACAAAGTGGCCTTGAGTATATTACAGGGCTTTCTCCATTTTAACCCTCCTCCTTCCTCAGAGGACACACTAGCAATGAAATTCTCAATCATGGAACTGCTTAGTCTCAGTATCAACACAAAAGGTTTAGAAGAGAAATGGAAAGTCTTAGAAGTCCCAGAGCAAATTTAAAGGTTATAGAGCTCCAGTGGATCATGTGCCTAAAGAATTCAGGAAAACGACAAAAAGAAAAAAGCCAAACTTACTTCATCCATGTGCCCAACAGCTCCATAGATTCTTGCCATTTGACCAATGAGGTAGGGGAATCTCTCCCCGATCTCTTTCAGCATTGGAAGAAAACTGTTTAAAGCCAGTGGCTCATAGCCTGAGATTTCTATGAGGATGTTTAGGATGATGCCATTGTGGGTTGAATCCTTCAGATACCTGATCAGGAAAGGAACACATTTCTGAACCACCTACAGAGAGAGGAGAGGAGGGAGGAAGAAAGAAGAGGCAAAGAAACACAATGAAATCAGAATCCGTTTTTTTTTTAATTTATTTATCTGAGAGTGACAGACACAGAGAGAAAGACAGATAGAGGGAGAGAGAGAGAGAGAATGGGCATGCCAGGGCTTCCAGCCTCTGCAAACAAACTTCAGACGCATGCACCCCCTGTGCATCTGGCTAACATGGGACCTGGGGAACCAAGCCTCGAACCGGAGTCCTTAGGCTTCACAGGCAAGCGTTTAACCGCTAAGCCATCTCTCCAGCCCTTCTTATTGTTTCTATGAGGTAGGATCTCACTCTAGCCCAGACTGACCTAAAATTCACTATGTAGTCTCAGAATGGCCTTAAACTCACAATGATCCTCCCACCTCTGCTTCCCAAGTGCTGAGATTAAAGGCATGCCTGGCTCAGAACCAGTTTTGAAAGCAGCCTTTGAGAAGCCAGTAAGTAAGCCAGTCTGGCCTTGAACTTATAATCATCCTCCTAGCTCAGCCTCCTGAGTACCGCTATGACAAGCATATGGAAAGCAATATTTTTGACATTATATCAGAAGTCAACTCATCCTGGGGTTATCGGTTTCATAGGAACATAAGTGAATCTCCAGACTTTGGAATATAAAATTTACAATAAATCATCATAATTTTCAGTTAATTTGCCTTTCAATCTGCACCCTGGTATTAAAAAGTAAAATTTTAAAAATGCTTAGGTTGCTGCTATTCATAAACCAAGTTTGGTTATGTTACAGGAATGTTACATTTCTTCCAACAACCATAAGAACTGCAATTTAAAGGACAATATGAGTATGTAAGAGATCTTTGTTAATTTTACTAAAGCCTTCTATTTGGGAAAATACTGTTGAGAAAGTTTAATAAAAGGGCTATGGAGATGGCTCAGTGAGTAAAGGCACTTGGTTTCAAAGACTGCTGGCCCAGGTTCAATTCCCTAGTACCCAATGTAAAACTAGATGCATAAAGTGGCACATACATCTGGAGGGTTTTTTTTGTTTTGTTTTGTTTTGTTTTTTTTGCAGTGGCAAGAGGTGTCTATACACCCATATACATACACTCTTCTAACAAATAAATAAATAGAAATATTTTGAAACAAGAAACTATAGTAATAAAGATAAGGAAGCAAAAAAGATCTCTCACATTCTCTTAAATCTTCTACTTTGTTTCAAAAATGTCATAATTAGGCAAAATGATTGCAGAAAATTATTTCCATCATATTACCATGGCTTGAGGCTTCTTTGCTGCCCGAAATTCCCACACTGGGGAGGTGGAGACAGGAGAATTTGGGGGTTTGCTGGGCAGCCTAACTGGTGAGCTCCAGGTCAATGAGACACTCGGTCAAAAGCTAACAAGATGAATAATGCACTCGAGGTTGTCTTCTGGCCTCAACAAGCATGCATCCATGTGCAGACACACACATATATGCACACAAACACATAGACACTATTAAATTAAACTAAAAGTAAAAGACAGAAGCTTGCAATATCTTTTCTGAACTGACTCCTACCTGTTTTATTCACTAAACCTCTTGCCTACTCTTCCAGTTCTTTCCACATCCAGAACCTATCATGTAACATACTTCAACTATGCTGAATTTTAAAAAATGTTTTCTTGATAGATTAACCTTTCTTCTGTGTCTGGGATTTCATTTCTGTTGGTTGCTATCTATGAAATTCCTGTAGCCTCTATTTTGCTTAGACTGACCTAAGTATTCCTGAGGCCTCTGGAGAGCTGTCATTTCCTCAGCAATTCTTCTTCACTGTTGTCCTCTCCCCCCATCAGTGCCATGTCCCCAATGATGGCTCTGTTGTGAACTCCATGGCTCTGAGAAGCTTATCCTCACACTTCCCTCTTCTGGCCTGGCTGGATGGAAGCTTGTTGGGCCCTAAAAGGCCCAGGCGTGAGGCCTAGTGGAACTTCCTGAGCCTAGCTAAAGTTTGGCGACCTGTCTCTGGCCAGCTATGACTCAGCAAGATGCCTAATGGCTTCTGGCCTGCTACCTCTGTGTGGCAATTGTAATTAACATTTCAATAGTTAAAGTTTACTATTGGCCCTTACCTCTGCCCCCATTCTAAAATCCCTGCCTTCGTCCCCAACATGATATAGGCAACTGCTCAGAGTAATAAAGTGAGTTGTTTCTGCGAGTTCCTGCATTGAAAAGACTCCTGACCCAGTGTGGTTTTTCTCCGGTGGCCAGGAGAGGTTTCTGAGTCATCCAACGCCCATCATCCCCTCAACCCCTAGGGAGGAACCAGCAGGCCTGGTCCTTACCTCAGCACGACCTGACCGGGAAGGAGCCTGGCATCTGGCACCCAACATGGGGCTCTGGGACCCCGACAGAAACAGACTAGTGCACCCCGTGAGAGGTAGTCCTTGAGGAAGTAATTGGTGTGTGCAGGTGAATGTACCCTCATGAGCTATGAGGCAGTCTTCATATTTAGTGCACTAAACTTTGCTTCTATAACCTGTACTTACTTGTCGACATCTCTTCGTTCCCTTTCTCTTCCCCTTCACCTTCAGTTCACTGGTGGCTTTTGTATTTCTAAAGGCTTGTGCTTCTCTCTCTGCTTGGACCTGTGAAGGCAGGCCAGCTTTTTCTGTCATTAAGGAACTTCCCCTGGATCTATAAGCTTCAGTAAATATTCCTTCCTCCACAACTGTACCTGGTCTGGAAGTTTATCTCAGCAAACCTAAAGCTGTCTGATGAGCTGAGATGAACCTGACCATATGGATGTTAATTTTTTGGAAACTTTGCTTTAAAAAAATAGACATGGACTTGATGCTTGCAACTAAAGGTGTCTTCTGGAGTGGTAAGCCAAATTTTATGGACTATTCAGATAAGAGTTTAAAAATTCTAAGTACAGACAGCATTAAACTTCAAGGCTTGGCTTATAAGTTTTCTAAGAGGAAAGAAAAACTACAGGTAACTTTGTTGGAACTGGGCTACTGGCATAAGGGCTGGCTATGTCCTGCTGCCCAGGCCCCAAAAGAGTTTAATCAAGGTTAAATTTGTAATAGACTTATATGCTTAGCTAGAGATATTGGATTTAAAAATTAAAGATTTGCTTTTTCTTTGTTTTGGTTTCTCGAGGTAAGATTTCACTCTAGCCCAGGCTGACCTGAAATTCCCTATGAAGCCTCAGGGTGGCCTAAAACTCATGGTAATCCTCCTACCTCCACCTCCCAAGTGCTGGGATTAAAGGTGTACACCACCACGCCCAGCTGAGACTTAAGATTTTTAAGCTCAAAAACCTCAAGCAAGTTAAAATTACAAACACTGAGACAAATTTTAGGTTATGATGGTTCATTTTACATTGTTTTAGTCTCTCCTTGTTATGCCTTTATACCAGTTAAAAATGTTTACTCTGTGCCTTTGTATATTAGAAGTGTTTAACTTGTTTTACAAATCTCAATATCTTAAATTGGTCAATATCTTAAATTGTGGGGACCTTTAAAATTAAACTAAGTGTAATTTATAATGATAGTTATAAATATATTGGGAGCCAGGGGCAAAATTTGGTAATTTAAATAGATGGCCCCCCTCCTGGCAGCTTGTGCCTGACCCTCCCCTACTGGGAAATGGCAGACAATCCACCTTCTAGGAGACTGCCACATGGCCCCCTTGGACTGACAGGTGTGGACAGGGGAGATGTCCGCCATCTCGTGACTGGGATTACTGACCTTTCCCCGTGCCTACTGGGCATTGGCACATGCCAGAAAAAAAAAATCTAAACATGCCATTAGTTATATGCTTCAGTGTTTTGCCACTCTTGGGCTGCCTGATCAAATTAAAACAAATAATGGCCCCTACTTTGTAAGCAAGGCCTTTGTAGATTTTCTCCAGACCTGAAAAATCTCACATTCCACTGGCATCCCATACAACTCCCGGGGCCAGGCTATTATTAAAAGATATAATTATGGGCTGGAGAGATGGCTTAGTGGTTAAGTGCTTGCCTGTGAAGCCTAAGGACCCAGGTTCGAGGCTTGACTCCCCAGGATCCACATTAGCCAGATGCACAAGGGGCGCATGCGTCTGGAATTTGTTTACAGTGGCTAAAGGTCCTGACACACCCATTCTCTCTCCCTCTCTCTATCTGACTCTCTGTCTGTTGCTCTCAAATAAATTAAAAAAAAATATTTTTTAAAAAAGATATAATCAAACTCTCAAGTCTCAATTACAAAAACAAAAGGGGAATCCTTACCCCCACATGACCAACTAAAAAGGGCCACAACTGAGCCCAGATCTCAAGGCTGCCCACCTTCTGGAATGGTTTATGTTTGTGGAGGTGAGATGGCCTATGACTTTCTGCCCACCAATTGGACAGGCCTTTGTGCCCCAGCCACCTTAATCCCAGATGTAGATATCATTTCTGGAAGCTAGATTCTCTGGCTAAGGTAGTCCTACAAAACAGAAGAGGACTAGACCTACTAACATCCAAAAAGGGAGGCATATGTTTGTTTTTACAGGAAAAATGCCTCTTTTACACCAATTAATCAGGAATCGTCCTGGACAAGATTAAGAGGCTCCAGGAGGACTTGGAGAGGAGACGACGGGACCCCCAGGACAACCTGCTGCGGATGGGCCTACATGACTTCTTACCCTACCTCCTCCCTCTACCTGGACCCCTCCCCCTCCTTCCTCTCCTCCTTATCCTCACTCGGGCCTTGTGTAATCAACAAAATTACACAATTTATTCACCAGCAGCTAGAGGCAATAAAACTTCATCAGGTCGAGATATCACAGGCTGGCAACTCAGGAATTAAGTTCCTCAGATGACCCAAGGCCACATCCCCTGCCCTCCATGTGACCAATGATAGGTAAGATCCCCAGAGGGGACAACCTAAGACACGGGCCATGGTGACTAATGCTCTTACAAAAACAAAAGGGGGAGATGTTGGGCTCTGAAAGGCCCAGGCATGAGGCCTAGTGGAACTTCCTGAGCCTAGCTAAAGTTTGGTGACCTGTCTCTAGCCAGCTATGACTCAGCAAGATGCCTAATGGCTTCTGGCCTGCTACCTCTGTGTGGCAATTGTAATTAACATTTCAATAGTTAAAGTTTACTATTGGCCCTTACTTCTGCCCCCATCCTAAAATCCCCGCATTTGTCCCCAACATGATATAGGCAACTGCTCAGAGTAATAAAGTGAGTTGTTTCTGCGAGTTCTTGCATTGAAAAGACTCCCGACTCAGTGTGGTTTTTCTCCAGTGGCCAGGAGAGTTTTCTGAGTCGTCCAACGTTCATCATCCCCTCAACCCCTAGGGAGGAACCAGCAGGCCTGGTCCTTACCTCAGCATTACCTGAGCGGGAAGGAGCCCGGCAGAAGTTCTTCAAAGAACCTTGTCTATTTTATACAACATGGAGACCCTGTGCCTAGCACAGAGCCTTACCATGGCGGAGTTGACAAATGTGTAAACATTTTCCAAGTCCAAGGCAAACCTCAATGATTTTATAGAGTAGCATTTGAATACAATATCACTCCATAGTAGCTGAATACCATATGTAATGTTTAACCATTAACTGTGGCCGGCCATCCACAGCATAACCAACAGGGGCATAAAAAAGAAAGTTTTGAGGTAAAACTACCCTATGTATAGATTTAAGCTCTATATTCATTTGAGCACTTTTTTAAAATTTTATTTATTTATTTATTTATTTGAGAGCGACAGACACAGAGAGAAAGACAGATAGAGGGAGAGAGAGAATGGGCGCTTCAGGGCTTCCAGCCTCTGCAAACGAACTCCTGACATGTGTGCCCCCTTGTGCATCTGGCTAACGTGGGACCTGGGGAACCGAGCCTCGAACCGGGGTCCTTAGGCATCACAGGCAAGCGCTTAACGCTACGCCATCTCTCCAGCCCTCATTTGAGCACTTTGAGAGAAAAAAACAAGGTAATTTCTGGCAAATGGCACGTATGTGTGAGCAGTCCTATAAATGCTGCCTGCACATTAGGGAGTGATCACATATCCTTCTGAGGACACCATGACAGGTCCCTGGTACATATGACAAAAGTGTCAGCCAGCTGCTCTGGGTCAGAGCAACATACCTAACCTGAGGCCTTTGGGAAATGGAAAATGCTCACACATTTCCTGCCCCATCCAGAAAATTCCAGTCCCTAGATCTGACTCTTCAGGTCCTATTCTTGTGACACCAAGGTCTCTGTGGCATGTGTTTCTACCCATGTCAATGTTATTTTGTTGTTTAAGCTCCAGCCACAAGCCCCAAATTTCACAAGAGTGCATTATATCTCTCTATTGCCCCTTAAATAATGGTAAAAAGGAAAAGAAAGTTAGAATGAAGTAGAAAAGAAAGAACAGAAAGGAAAGAAAGAAAAAAAGAACAAGGAAAATACAGGAAATAGGGAATGGAAGGGAATGAAGGAAAGGACAGGAAAGAAGGGAAGGTAGGGAAATGAAAAGGGGAAGGAAGAGAAGGAATGAAAGGAAGAGAAGGAAGGGAAGGGAATAAGGGAAGAAAGAGAAGGAAGGGAAAGGAAGAGAAGAAGAGAAAGCAGGAAAAGAAAGAAGGGAAGGGAAGGGAAGAAGGGAAGGAAGGAAAGGGCCACAGCACTATAGCAGGCACAGGGAAACAAATCATCCTGGTCACAGTTGAATCCATAGAAAGAACAAAGAGCTGAACAGTCCTGAGTACTATAAACAAGGTCATGACAATTTTATAAATTAAACAAAAGCTAATTATTTTGCTGTAATGCCTAATAACACAAAGTTTATTGTGGTGGTGACAAAACAGAGATATTTTCTGAAGTTTGTCGCAAGCATGAAAAAAAGTGATGCTTTTTGCTTTTGATCTGGAAGAATTTTATTTTGTTTTAGGCTGGAGTCTCAGGAGTGCTGCCCCTTTGGGAGCTGACTTCATGATTTGGAGAACGTCCTGTCTGCAGAAACAACACAGATGGTGGGTAGAGAGCCAGCTGCCAGGCCATAACCTCCATGCCACACAGCACTGAAAGAACTTCCTAACTTGTCTCCTTGTTCCACGTTTCTCCACCCTGTTCAGCTTCCAGACGACATTGTCCTAAAACCTTAGTCTGCTCACAGCAAGTCTCTTTTAGACTTTTGGAGATCTTTCACAGCCCATGGCCAGAACACCCATGCACGTGCCCCAGCGCCTTCACCATGGGTATTTCTATTGCTTCTTCCCCTGGGCGAAGCTTCCCAGCACTGAGTGCTCAAAGTGGCCCAACACAGAAAGAAGTCTTCTTTCAAATTCAACCTTCCCTATGATAC
This sequence comes from Jaculus jaculus, assembly GCF_020740685.1. Classification (NCBI taxonomy): domain Eukaryota; kingdom Metazoa; phylum Chordata; class Mammalia; order Rodentia; family Dipodidae; genus Jaculus; species Jaculus jaculus. The sequence continues at coordinate 65,542,311 of NC_059112.1, forward strand.
CATCTAGGGGTGTTGGGTTATTTTCTCTGCCACTTAAAGAATTAAAAGGCAGGAAAGAGTTTAAAAGAAGAAAGTTTATTTCAAAGTAAGAGAAAAAGAAAGCAGATAAAACAGACTCCTCTAGGAGGAGGGGATTCCAGGGCTGGAAAATTTGAAGTCACAGTGGGTTCATCAAGTGAAGGAAGCCTGTGCATACCGAGATCATGATTTGTCATCTTCACATGAAGATGCGGGCACTCGCTAGTCCATGACACATCCAAAACTGCAGGAAAGCTTGCCAAGCTGGCTAGCAAAAGGAAACATTTAACTAAGACCAGGAAGAAGGAGGAAGTAGGGTCACTTTCTTTGCCATCTTGGGTTAAGATATAACCACCTACCAAAGGCCCTTTCCCCCATCTGTCTGCCAAGTCAAGGAGACTGCCTATCTCCTGTAGGGTTTCACCCCCAGCTCACCTTGACAGACACAGGGCCTAGAGAAGAGTACAAATGGTGGCCCTCATGCACACCCAAACATTTAACAGTAATATAAAACATTCTTCTAACTGAAAAATACACCTTTGAACAATCTGGAATGCAAGATTCAAATTTAGAATCTTTGGCATGTGTAGAAGGGATGGAGAGAGATGACCTGGTCCCATGTCCCAGTTATTGTCCTGCTTGTGAGTATTCCAGCTCACACATGCACGCCAATCTAAGCCATGGTAAACTCTTGACAGTATAACGTGAACCCTAAAATAATTAAAATTTCTCCAGGAAATTTCATGCTAGGGATGAGAAAAGCCCTCGTGCTAGGAGGAATCTTCCCTCTCAGGGAAAGTCTTCTCACTGTTCTGATCATTTATCCCATAGATAAATCTATATATGAATATATCCTGGCTTTTCCTCCACCTTTTTCTATAAATTGAAGCACCACTTACTATAGGAAATGTAGAGAAAATGGGATTTTTTTTTTATCCAGTTCTGACTCAAACTGTAAATAAATCCATTTTGCTTTAGCAATTCCTCCCACTGGCCTTTGGTTAAGGCCACAAGCACTGGTTTACTTCAAGTTCAGGTTGTAATCATACTATTGGACTGGCTTGTCCTTGGGTGAACAGACCCAGGGCCAGGCCTGAATGTGCATTGGAAGCTACTTGAGTTATCAAGGAAAATGCCAAGACCCTAGAGACCTGGGCTATATTTAGTGAGGGATGGATATGAAATGGGAACATAAATGGAGGAGGCCAAACCAAAGCCTTCTTAAGCAAGCAGCCATGGCAGAGCCCCCAGCCTTGACCTCTCTGGTTCTTCCTGAACAGAAAATTAATACTTCTTATTTTGGTGCTTCCATTGCTGGTTAGTCACAAGATTAGCAATGTCCTTGAATTGAAATGTTGTATATACAGTTTCCCAAGCCATGTGCACCTTAGCAAATAGAAGTCATCTGAAAATTGTGCCCTAACTTGGTGGTAGTAAGTGGCAATCAAGTCCTTGTACAGAATAAGAGATAAAGCATGTGCTGTGTGTCCATGTATTCATGAGCACCATTTACATTTGTCCTCAGGCCAGTTTTTTTTCTTTTGATTAATTTGGTTAGCATTAAGACTTTATTAATGTCTAGAAATCTATAAGATGGTTGTTACTCTTTCCATTTACTATTTATTCCCCTCCACACTGAAAAATAGTGTATTTTTGAAAAACAAGTTCTGCTATCTAGATCATCTTGGAACAGTCTAAATATTCCATCACTTCATCTCCATGATGATCTGCAAAAGACTTCTTTAAGTGACTCTGCACAGTGACATCAGAGGACTATAGTCCTGGTGCTGTGTGCTGTGTTATATGTTGTAGGAATTTCAGGAATGTTGTTGTGTGTGAAAATCCTAGGAAAGGACTCTCTCCCCTAGGGCTCAGATCACAAAACCACAGAAGCAGTTTTTCTGGGTCTGAACATTAAGCAGGGAGGTCCATGCATACCACTCATCTCTGCACACCTGGGGCCAGAAGCCCATGTTTGGGGGCTAATAATTGTTAAATGCACACATGCCAGTAATTTCTGTTCCTTCTGTTAGCTAGACTGTGGCAGCCAAAGAAATGCTGACTTAATTCTCAGAATGGCCACTTGGAAAACTAACTGCCCAGACTATTTCTGTAAATGGATCCTGCGGATTCACTGTGTATGTGTTGGAAGGGGAGAGAGTACTGGTATGAGTCACAGTCCAGGAACTGCTTCTATCTGAGAAGAAAGATGTCCAAAGGTAATAATGAAGGAGAAGGACTCACCTGCCTGTCTAGTCACACCCTGAGGTCACAGATATGTGGCTACTGATACCTCAAAGGCCATCAGCTTTATGTGAAGAAATTTTCTTCTTTGCCTTTGTTGTGGTTCTGGGGGTTGAGCTCAGGACATTGCACATGCATAAAGGAGCTCCTTTCATATCATATGAAGGAAAGAGCTGACATTTGACTCCAGAGCTACAGACCCAGCCTGAGGAAAAGGTTTTCAAAGGCTAACTATTGACCTCTAGTCTTTGGAGAGCTATGCTGGTTTCAGAGGTTGGGTGGTAAGAAGGGCATGCAATACATGAGATCTGAAGAGGTGGCCCAGCAATTAAGGCCTTTCCTTGCAAAGCCTAACAGCCCGGGTCCCATTCCCAAGTACTCACATAAAGCCAGATGCACAAAGTGGCACATGCATCTGGAGTTCATTTGCAGTGACTAGAGGCCCTGGCATTCCCATTCTTTATCTCTCTCCTCTCTGTCTCTCTCTACTTGCAAATAAATAAATAATCTTTAAGAAAGAAAACACGTGACATACTAACCTACTGCCCTTATTGCAAAACCCACTAATACTTTTGTATTAGTTACTTTTCTCAGGGCTGGGACAAGATATGTGACAGAAACAACTTAGGGAAGAAAGGAAGGAAGGATGTATTTTTTATCACAATTTTAGGGATATAAGGTGGGGCGTCTCAATTGCTGTTGTTTGGTAGCATGGGGAAGCTTGTCCTCACATCATGGAAACCCAGCAAACAGTGTGATAGACTGGAACTAGAGGTGAGCATCTGCATCAGTCAGGGGGGTCCAGAGGACAGAGATCAGTACAGGCAATGTTATTAAGATAAAACGTTTTATCTGGTAGGAAGTGGGGGAAAAGATATCAGAGAAGATTTCTGGCATGTTTTAGCTGCTGAATTAACCAAAAAAGAGTGGTAGTTGTGAAGTAAGAGCCTTTCTGGCAGCAAACAGACACTTGTATAAATACTCAGTGTCTGAGTCATTGTCCATCAAGCAGTCTCCAGGACTAGCTTCTTGCAGTTTTGAGAGCAGGAAGCTATTAGAAATGGTTTCAAAAAATTGGCTTCATTAGTCCTTTCCTGAGCCTCCAGGCAGCTGTAGAGTTCTGACAAAACCTCATAGAATGCCACATATGGAGTCATCCTCACACTTGGGCCTCACTGTATTGGGTAAGCCCATATTCCTCCCTCATCCTGTAACTGAGCCTCCTCTGGGCTTCATCTGCCTTCATGTCTGGGCTTTCCTACATGGGAAATGAATTATAGTAGGTTATTCTCTCCAGATCTGTTTTGAGCTTTTTCTGAATTCACCTTCCAAACCTGCATGTTTTGTTCCTGTATTTGGGCTACAGAGAAAATGGGCATGGCAGCACCTTTTATTATTTGCTCCTGCATAATTTCTATATCACATCTTCTCTAGGCCTCAACTGAGGTAGTCATAATAATGGCTCCTAAAGATGTCCATTCTCCAGTCACCAGAGCTAGTGAGAAAAGTATCTTATATAACAGAAAGAACCTTGATGATGTGATAGACTTAAAGGTCTTGATATTATCTTTGATTATTCTGGATGGTCCCATTAGGATCATAAGGCTTCCTACAAAAGATGGGAGGAGGGCCCAAATCAGAGAAGGAGATATAAAAACAAAAGCTGGGGTGGGGGCTGGAGAGATGTCTAGTTGGTTGAAGCATTTGCCTGTAAAGCCAAAGGACCTAGGTTCAATTCCTCAGGACCCTTGTAAGCCAGATGCACAAGGAAGCAGATGCATCTGGTATTCGTTTGCAGTAGCTAGATGCCCTGGCATGATCTCTCTCTCTCTCTCTCTCTCTCTCTCTCTCTGTCTCTCTCTTTCTTTTTTCTATTGACAACTTCTATACTCAGAGACAATAAACCATGATAATTCCCCCACACACACTTTCCTTTCTCAACTCCACTCTCCATCATATCCCCTCCCTCTCTCCATTAGTCTCTCTTTTATTTTGATGTCATCATCTTTTTCTCCTATTATGAGGGTCTGGTGAAGGTATTGCTAGGCACTGCAAGGTCATGTATATCAGGGCTAATTTCTGTCTGGACAGTTTCATTATAAGCAGTCCTACCCTTCCTTTGGCTCCTACATTCTTTCCATGACCTCTTCTGCAATGGACCCTGAGCCTTGGAGGGTGTGATAGAGATGTTTCAGTGGTGGACACTCTTCTGTCACTTCTTCTCCGCACTATGTTTGCCTTTTGGGTCATCTCAGTGCTCACTGCCATCTGATAAGAGAAGCTTTTCTAACCAAAAGTGAGAGTAGCATTAACATGTGAATATGAACATTAAGTGTAGTACTTTCAGGAAAGATTGGTGAGAATAATATATGCTTTTAGCCAGACAAGAGCAGGCTTTATACCCCTAAGGCTTCCCCGACCCCCTTCTTTTTCCCTCTCTGCTATTCTCTCAAATAAATAAATAAATACAATATTTTTTAAAAAGCTGAGGTGAGATTGATGTGAGTCATGCCAGCAGCCTCTAGAAGCCAGAAAAAGCATGGATATAGATTCGCTTCTTTCAAGCCTGAGGAGGGCGTCAGCTCTGCTGAACCATTTTGGACTTTAGGCCTGAGGAACTCCAAGATAGTACACAGTACACTTGTGTTATTTTAAATCATTAAATGTGTGCTACTTTGGCTATAGCACCATTAGATAATGAATATACTGCTCAACTGGACCCACTCAACTAGCCTCCTTTTGGATCATTCAGTGATTCCACTCCTCACTCAAACTGTAATGGATATTCCCCAGCTTTTTTGACCTTTCTCTTTCCCTTTCCTTTCCTTTCCTTTTCTTTTTCAAAGTCCCTCATTGCCACAAATTATATATTTCAGTTTTCTGCATGTGGAGAAATTGCAGGGGCCAGCACATCTGGAGTGCATCATAGATAGTGGCTTTCACTTTTAGATAAATGCTTCTAGATGTGCCCAAGGAAACCCTGCACATCATCCCACTCATTTTATCCAGAAACATGTCTGGCTATATGGACCATCAGAGTGTACATGGTATCCAGTGCATTTCAAGTGGGCACAGTGTACTTCTTACCTCCTCGTGCTTTCTCTTGACAGCTGCATGCAAGAGCTGTAGTAGATGGTACTGTTCTTCTTCCAGCTGAGACATCAAGGCCAGGAGTTCTGTCAGGTATCTGTCAATTAGGTGAGGCTGCTTCTCATACACAGCAGGTAACACCCTCAACAGCACAGCGTTTCCTGTTGATGGATCCACACAGGGAACAATGACTTTATCAGCCCCAAAGCAATACAAGTAATATTGTTGCCCATGCAGTAACCTTTGCCCTTACACATTAGGCAGCACAGACCAGCAACCAGGTGTTAAAAACAACATTACCTCATAAAAAAATCATTAAAGCACAATTTAAACTGATTGCAAAAGGGTAATATTTCATAATACAGTCAGCATTATTATCTCATGAAATCCCCCCCCCCCCAGTCATGCTCCATGGGGAATAGAGGTACATTTGACAGTAAGCAGACCACACCCTCCAGAAGGAACAGTTCCGATAAAGAATTCCTGACGAGAAGCAATGACTGGATGATGCTTAAATGAAAAGTAAATGGTGTCATAAGCATGAAACCGAACCAAAACAAAAAAAGTGCAAAGGAATGTGTTCATATTGCAGAAGGATATAAAGGCATGGTTTAGACAAAGGACATTTGAAAACTATGCCTTACTTTGTGAATAGGTTTAAGAGGGAGCAATGCAAATTTAAATCCTTAATTTCTGCACTATTTCGAGGAAATTTTAAACTCAGCTTGTTTGTCACATGCAATTTGCCTCACAGACATGTATAGTCATATGAATTTAAAATGGTAAAACCTCAAGAAAAAAATATGACATATGCTATAAGACTTATCTGCAAACAACATATGGAAAACAGTCACTTATCACTTTATGCCATGGACTTTTTCCACTCAAAATTTTCTAAAGTACTTATGTATTTTGGGGGAATAATTTCCTAGGGCTTTCTTAAATAAAAATTTTCTTGGCTTTATTTAACTTTTTCTTTTCACAATTTAGAGGAGTCAACCCAGAGCCTCACATATGCTAGGCAAGTACTCTTCCAAATGAGCTGTGTCTCATTTCAACATGATTCAAGATTCATTGTCATTTGGCTTTGTTTATAGAGACATACACAGAAATTATACATATTTAGACATTCATTAAGTAGTGGGAACATGCTCACGTATAAAAGAGCACCAAGGAAAGAAGGTCCGGTTTTCAAAAATATCAGTATTTATATTTAGTAAAAGGAACAAAATTGAATGTATTTGGGTAACAGTAAGCACTAAAATTGCTTTAACATAGAATTAATCTCAAACTTGTCTTACCAATATGTTCATAAAATAAAAGATGTTGGAAATATTCAGGTTTTTATCTTTTTAAAGAAGTTGCATGAGACAGCATGGGGTAGATGACTCCAGGTCCAGCACCAGCAGGAGGACCAAAAGTTAGTTCAAGACCAGCCTTCACTGCATAAATGAGATCTAGTCTCAAAAAACTAAAACTAAGAACCAATAAATTGAACCCATCTTTATTAATCCACAGCAACTTAATTTAAATAACTTATTTAGTTTTGATTTCTATTTGTTTTTATGCAGAGATTCTTCTTAAAAATTCAGGATTTTGGGGTGTGTGTGTAAGTTTTGTGTGTATGTGTATGCATGTGAGTGAGGGTACACATGTACGGTGATGTACATTTGGAGCTCAGAGGACTTCTTTTGGATGTCAGTCCTCCCCTTCCACCTCCTTTGAGGCAGGGTCACAGGTTGTTCACAGCTGCTTTCACCAGGATGGCTGGCCTCTGAGCTTCTACCGAATTCTCCCATCTTTACCTACCTTCATAGGTGAGGCAGGGATTACAAATGCTTGTCACAGCATCTGGCTTTTAATGTCTGAATTTGGGTACTCAAGCTTGTATGGTAAATACCTTATCCACGGAGCTACCTCTCCAGCCCAGGACCAGAAGGTTTTAAAAAATTTATTGAAAACTCCATTAAGTGTAGAGAATATACCATGATTGTAATCCCTTCCCATGGCCCCCATTTCCTCCTCTTTTATCCCTCCTCCAATGAATCCTTTCTTCTTTCCAAATAGACTCCTATTTTGATGTCATTATTATGCAGGTCTTGTGTAGGTAGTGTCAGGCATTGTGAAGTCATGACTATCAAGGTCAGCTGGAAGACAGCATTTTAATTACTCCTCCCCTTCCCTTGGCCCTTACATTCTTTCTACCACCTCTTATGCATTGATTCCTGAGCCTTGGAGAATGTGATAGAGATGTCTCACTTAGTGCTCAACACTCCACTGTCAGTTCTTCTTAGCATTATAGTGAGTTTTGAGTCACTCCAGTGGGTATTGCCAGAACCTTTTATTCAGGGGATCAGAAATGTTTTATGCAATACCCAGTATGGACAAAGCATGTTAAATTATAGAACTCAGTTATATGGACACACTGGTCACCTAATGAGAAAAGTCTCATTAAATGGGTCTATAGTTGGACCTTGGAACAGAAAACTGATGCATGACTTTTTGGTATCACACTCACTGAAGGCCTGGGGAGCTTTGAAAGGGAAAACCCTACACCAGTCATATTCAGCTGACTTTAATTTAATCAACTAAATAGAAAAGGAAGTGCAGAAGAACCTTTTTGAGTCAGAAACTGATGAAGATATCTGGACGTTGAAATCCTCTAAAAATTCAATTAAAGCCAGGCGTGGTGGTGCACTCCTTTAATCCCAGCCCTGGGGAGGCAGAGGTAGTAGGATCACCGTGAGTGTGAGGCCATCCTGAGAATACGTAGTGAATTCCAGGTCAGCCTAAGCTACAGTGAGATGCTACTTTGTTAAAAAAAATCAATTAATAAATTAATATATCTTTCTTACTTATTAAAGATTTCAAGCCATCAGATAACTGTCAGTAACAATACAAAGGAAAAACAGCATGACAATCAACCAGGTACGCCAAAGCTTTAATTTGTACCATAATTGCTTCCCGTCACACCATTTCTTCTTTTTCTAAAAAAACTTAAAATATATTTTATTTATTAATTTGAGAGAAAGAAAGAAGAAGAAAAAGGGAGATAGAGAAAGGTAGGGAGAAAATTGGTGCGCCAGGGCCTTCAGCCACCGCAAACAGGTGCATGTGTCCCCTTGTGCATCTGGCTAACATGGGTACTGGAGAATTGAACTGGGATCCTTTGGCTTTGCAGGCAAACGCCTTAACCGCTAAGCCATCTCTTCAGCCCCATTCTTTTTCTTCTCAGTGGCAACTGCCACCCTAATGGTACTGTTTTTCATCCTCATGAATGTTTTACAACTTAATTACACATGTATCCATAAATAAATAACAGTAATTTTTTCTGTTTTACATTTTTTTTGTGTGTTTTTTCCAGGTAGGGTCTCACTCTTGCCCAGGCTGACCTGGAATTCACTATGTAGTCTCAGGGTGGCCTTGAACTCATGGTGATCCTCCTATCTCTGCCTCCCGAGCGCTGGGATTAAAGGCATGTGCCACCACACCCAGCTTGTTTTACAATTTTATATGAATAGGATTATATTATATACATCCCTTTGTAGTGTATTTTATTCCATTCAGCATTATGTTGAAGACCTCCAAGTAGATCTATACTTGTTGGGCTCCTTCCCGCTCAGGTAGTGCTGAGGGAAGAATGAGGCCTGCTGGTTCCACCCTAGGGGTTGAGGGGATGATGAGCTTCATTCTGGCCAACGGAGAAAAGCCACACTGAGTCAGGAGTCCTTTCTAAACTGGAACTCAATTTATTGTTACAGGCGGGTATTTATATAATGTTGAGAAAGAGGGCAGAGACTTTAGGGTGGGGTGAGATGTAAGGGCCAATAGCATACCGCAACCTCTGAGATGATTGGTTCTAAGCTCACGAGCAGGGACTCTTAACTTCCTGTGCGGAAGTGGCAGGCCAGAGGCCATTTGGCCCCCTGCTGAGTTCTAAATGCCCATGGGCAGGAATTCTAATTTCCTGTGTGGAAGTAGCACTAGGCCAGAGGCCATTTGGACCCCTGCTGAGTCATAGCTGAGTGAGGCAGTTAGGCTCAGGAAGTTCCACTAGGCCTCACATCCCGGCCTCTCAAGGCCCAACATATACTAATTCTCACTATGGTAGATATTTCACTGTATACATGGGGACTTAATAGACTTTATGATTGAAAGACATTATTACTCTTGGTGTTACTTTTAAAAAAAAAACAATGCTGCTGCAATTTTCCTATCTATCTCTTTGTGCAAAGGGAGAGACACTGCTCAGAGCAGCACTGTGGAGCTTAATGTGCATGGAAATCACCTGGGCAAACAGGGTACAACAGATGCTGTTCACCAGGCCTGGGGTAGGGCTGAGAATCTGAATGGCTGATGTCCATAGCCCTTCTACAATGTAAGTAAGTATTTAAGTAAGTATTTAAGAGTATTTTCCTAAGCCTAGTTTCTAGATGATTCAGAATTTCTTGGTGAAGTGATTATTCATTTCATATTGCTGCCATAAGAAATTGTTCCAAAGGGGCCTAAAATAACAGAGATCTGTTATCCTCTGTTTGCAGAGTTCAGTCTGATGGGAGTATTATTGGAATGGGTAAGGCTGGGAAGGTCCTTTCAGTGAAGGCCTAGAGAGAGAACTGGTTGTTTGACTCACCTGGCTTCTGGAGGCTGACATGGATGTGTTGGTTCATATCCTCTTTCATAACCTCCAAAGGGAGCAACATAGTGTCTCTCTGATCCTACATCTGGCATCCCCCTTTTTCAGCTGATTCTGCCTCTTGCTTCAGTCTTACACACACACACAAGTTTGAGAGAGAGGCAGATATATAGGAAGAATAGGTGTTAGGGCCTCCAGCCACTGCAAGTAAACTCCAGACATATGCACCACCTGTGTATCTGGCTTATGTGGGTCCTGGGGAATTGAACCTGGGTCCTCAGACTTTGTAGGCAAGTACCTTAAATGCTAAGCCATCTCTCCAGTCCCACTGAAGAATGGAAGTAGAAGCACTTTTAAGAGCCTCATGATTGCATGAGATTCAACTAAAAACTCTAGGATTGATTGCTTCATTATTTTATGTAGTAAACTTGATTCTATCTTAAAGGAAATAGCATTTAACAGGTTCAAAATGTGGACATCTTTGAGGAATCCTTATTCTGCTCACCACCAAGACAGATTATACTCTCACCAGCATCATGAGTTTTCTATTACCATTGGTCTTGACAGACATTGGCTGTTGCTAATCTGATGGAATTTATGATAGTATCTTATTTTGTCTTAACTTTCATTTCTTTAATTGCATGTGAGATTAATCATCATCATCATCATCAACACACACACACACACACACAGACACAGAGACACAAACTGTTTTTATAATTACTTCTCTCTTGTGATTTGGCCACTTATATTATTTATGTATATTCTATTGATTAAGGTGCTTGTCTGCAAAGCCTAACATCCAGGGTTCAATTCCCCAGTACTCACAAAGTTTGTTTGCGGTGGCTAGAGGTCCTGCCCAGCCCATTCTCATTCTCTTGCTCTCTCTCTCTTTCACTCCCCCCCCCACCCTTCTTTTTTCTGTCTCTGCTTGCTAATAAATAAATAATAAAAATTTTAAATATATTATTTTTTTTGAAAATATACTTTTAATTTTTGCAAGTTTTATTTATTAATTCTGGATATACTTTGTATGGATACATCATGTGTTGGTACTATCCCTGGTCCCTGCCTTCATTCCATTGGGGGCCCTACTCAGTGGGGTTGTAGGTACTCTTCATGGGGTTGTGGGTTATGCATTGTGGGAGCAGCACTCAGTTGTTGGGGGGAGGCAATGCTTCTGGGCATGATGTCCCAACGTGTGGCTCTTACAATCTTTCCGCCCCCTCGTCCACATAATTCCCTGAGCCATGGTGGGTGAGTTTTAAGTCTACTTCTGTGATGAGCTCTTAGAAGCCTCTGGATCTCTGCTTTGGTAGGTGTTGAGAATCCTTAGCCTCTGTCTCCTTCACCCTGATTGTTAGTCACCATGGAAGCTGCTCATCTCCCCAATTCTGCTGTGGTTTCAGTTGGGGTTTGGCTGAAGTGTGATAGTGTAATTTATCTCCTTGGGTCTCACTACCTTCTTAAAAAAGAAAAACAGATTCTCCAATAAAGAGTGAAGTCAGCATAGGTTAAATGGGATAAGCCTTATTAATTTAGGGAGAATTTGATTGATATAGCCCCTCTTTTAGCCCAAGACTAGTGGGAGCTTGACATTGTCTACATAGGATTCTGACTTGGTTCCTACATCCAGTTATGGGTTCCTTTCCACTGAGCAGATCTCTTAGCCAATCAGAAAGCTATTGGTTACCCACCAAGGCTGTTTTCCACTATTGCACTTCTAAATACATCTTGTTTGTTTTTAAGTAGCTTAGACCCCTGGTTGCTCAGACGGTTGTTGCCCACTTTCCCCAAGTAGCTTGTAGCACTTTCCAGCACTAGAGGGGCTAAATGTCTGAGGACTGGCTTCCTTCCAGCCAGGTCTCTCCATTCTAAGCCAGCACCATATGGTGTCTTCAGCAATAGGGTCTTACCTTTGACCTCAGGGTGGTAATCAAGGGCTTTGACAGAAACCTGTCTTATTTTGGGGACCTCTTAGTGTAGGAAAAAAACCCCGCAGGGGGCCCTCATGCTCTGCCCGGATAAGGCGACACCCCAAATCACTCATGAGAAGCAGTCTTGATGCAAACTGCAAGAGGATTTTATTCGAAACGCGCTGGGGCCCACAGTCATACACCGCACAGGGGTAGAGGACTGCAGAGCCCCGAATGCAGGAACAGGGCTGTTTTTATAGGGTTTCTAACAAAGCCTGTGCATTAGACCAATCATTATTTAATATCAGGAGCCCCGCAGGGTGTTAGCCAGTCAGTTTGTGCCACCCCATAGTTTCTAAGCCAATTAGTTTACTTTGTTCAAGCCCCTCATGGACCAATCATTCTCTTGTGACCTTGGTGGTCAGCATTTGCACAAGTCCTTGGGTGGGAGTAGCAGAGTGTGGTACCAGTCTCCTATGACCTTGGAGGTCAGCACTTGTGCAATTCCTTAGGTGGGGGTAGCAGCGTATGGTATCAGCCTCCTATGACCTTGGTGGTCTGAGGCAGGCTGCTACAGCTTATGGTGCGAGCTACTAAGGCTTACAGTGTGGGCTATTAAGGCTTATGGTGCAGGCTATTTACAGAAACCAAATAAGTGGTTCACTTCATTACTCATTTCCCATCCTTGAGGGCTATCTCATGCCCTTTTTACCTAGTTTTATATTAGGAGCGGGCTCTGATATAATGAGAAGAGGGATTCTTTATTTGCTTCTAACAGAGAGTAAAGCCTGGAGTTTGAGGTATGCAGGGGGCCTGCTTAAGCTCCCTTTGGAGCGTGATAGTATTTCTGAGCTTCTGAATTCTTGGGCCTTTCATTAGGTCTCTCTGATCAACAGCTAATTGTGGGTAGCAACTGCATTCTGGTACTAGAAGTTACAGGTCAGAGCCAAAAAATTTTTTTTAAGGTTAGACTTTATCTCCAGGGCCCTTCTTTTCAGGTGTTCCCCTATGTTTCTGTTGAGGGTACAGTCTTTTAGTCTATCTTCAATGATAAATGTTTATATGGTACCAGTTCATTTTGGGATTAGTTTTGTGTTTTCTCCCCACCTTCCCTTTCCCCTCCCACCAACCCCTTCCATCCCTATTGTCTGGGCCTTGAATTACCTATCAGGTATGTCAGCAACTTGAGCTGGTCTGGGTTAGGAACCGCAGATGAGTGAGACCATGTGGTGATTGTCTTTCTGTGATTGTTTGAGTTCGCTGAGTACTATTTGTTCCAAGTCTGTCCATTTTTCTACAGAGTTCATTGTGTCATTTTTTCCTTACTGCTGAGTAGAATTCCATTGTGTAAATTTACCACAACTTCATTATCTGTCCATCCAATGATGGGCACCTGTTCTAATCTATTATGAATTGATCAGCTATAAACATGGTTGAGCAAATATCTCTGCAGTGAAGCATGGATCATATAGGATAAAGGCCCAGTAAGGGAATAACTGGGTCTGTGGCGGCTTTATATTCATCCTTTTCAGGAATCTCCATATTGATTTCCATAGTGGTTTACAAGATTATAATCCCACCAGTGAATGAGGGGTCCTCTTTCTCCACATCCTCAGCAACATTTCTTGTCATTTAATTTTTTAAATGATTGCCATCCTAACTGGGATAAGGTAGAATCTCATAGTTATTTTACTTTGCATTTCTCTAATAGTTAGGAATGTTGAACATTTCCTTAAGTGTGTATTAGCCATTTGTACTTTTTCCTTTGACAACCCCCAATTTAGTTCTCTGCCCCATTTTTGAGTGCGTTGTTTGATTATTTTATTGTTTAGTTTTTTGAGCTCTTCATACATTGTAAATATTAGGCACCTGTCAGTTGTATACCTGGCAAAAATTTTCTCCCATACTGTGGGTAATCTATTGGCTCTGCTTATGGTATGTTTGTCTGTGCAAAAGCTTTTTAGTTTCATGAGATTCCATTGGTTGAGTGATTGTTTAATTTCCTGTGCTACTAGAGTTTTGATCAGGAAGTCTTTACCCACTCCTACATCATGGAGAGTTCCTCCTATTTTTTATTCCAGAAAGAGAAGTTTCAGGTCTTATATTGAGGTCTTCAATCAATCTTGTGCATATTTTTTCCAATAACCTGTTCTTTGTTTCATCAATTTTCTTAACTGTGTTCTTAGTTTCCAATTAATTAACTTCTGTTCTTATCTTGATTATTTCTTTCCATCTGGAGATTTTGGGTTGGGATCTTCTTTTTTGCCAATGTCTTTAGGTGGATGGCTAGGTTATTAATTTGGCATCTCTCTGTCTTTGTTATAAAGGCATTTGGTGCTATAAATTTTCCCTTTAGGGCTGCCTTCATTGTGCCCTATACGTTTTGGTAAGCTGTGTTCTTCTTGTCATTCAATTCTAGATATTTTACAATTTCCTTTTTGATTTCTTCCTCCACCCATTTAAAAGTGTGTTGTTCAGTCTCCAGAAACTTATGGAGCTCCTGGCACATTTCTTGTTGTTAATTTATATCTTTACAACAGTGTGACCTGATATCATACAGGAAATTACATCAATTTTCTTAAATTTATGGAGGCAAGTTTATGGTCTGTTTTGACCAGTTTTGGAGACAGTTCCATGGGCTGCTGAGAAGAATGTGTATTATGTAGACTTTGGGTAGAATGTTCTGTAGCTGTCTGTTAGGTCTAGTTGATTTATGGTGCTGTTGAGCTCTCTTACTTCCCTGTTGATTTTCTGTTTGGATGATCTGTCTATTAATGATAGTGGAGTATAGAAGTTCCCAACTATAATGGTGTTGGTATTTATTTCTGTTTTGATGTCAAATAGATTTTGATTTATAAACTGTGGTGCACCTATGTTTTGTGTATATAGATTTATGAATGTGATGTCCTCTTGTTGGTTCATTTCCTTGATCAGTAACAAGTGGCCTTCTTTGTCCTTTTTGATTAATTTTGGTTTGAAGTCTATTTTATTGATATTAACATAGCAACACCTGCTTGTTTCTATTTCCACTTGCTTAGAATATCATTTTCCACCCTCACCCCAAGTAGGTATCTTTCTTTAGGGTGAGGTGAGTTTCTTGAAGACAGCAAATTGAAGGGTCCATTTCTGTGATCCACCCTGTTAACTTTTGTCTTTTGATGGGTGGATTAAGACCATTGATGTTTTAAGGTTATAACTGTGAGATTTGATTTAATCCCTGCTATGTTGGGGTGCTTTATGGGGTTTAGTGTTTTCTTGGACTTGGTACTTTTTTGAATCTTCTCTATTTTTGGTTATAGTGATCTTCTTTTTATAGGCTCTTAAGATGGGTTGTTTGACTCTTCATTGTGGAGAATTCCCTGAAGTATTCTCTATGGGGTTGGCTTTATGCTAATATAATCATAGAGCTGGCTTTTATCATGGAAAGATTTTCTTTCACGATTTATTATGAGGGATACTTTTTCTGGGTATAGGAGTTTGGATTGGAAGCCATAGGTTTTTTAACTTTGAAGTGTTCCACTCCAGGCCCTTCTGGCTTTCAAGGTTTCCATAGAGAACCCTGAGGTAATTATGATTGAGTTGACTTTGTACGTAATATGTTGTTTCTTTCTTGCTGCTTCTCTCTCTCTCTCTCTCTCTCTCTCTCTCTCTCTCTTTCTCCCTCTCTCTCTCTCTCTTTCTCTCTTTCTCCCTCTCTCTCTCTCTCTCTCTCTCTCTCTCTCTCTCTCTCTCTCTCTCTCTCTCTCTCTCTGTGTGTGTGTGTGTGTGCCTTTGTTTTCATTGTTTACAGTTTTCATGATAATGTGCCTTGTAGAGTTTCTTTGGTCCAGTATGCTTGGAGTTCTGTTAGCTTCTTGTATCCTGATGGAGCTCTCTTTTGAGAGAGTAGGAAAGTTTTCTTCTATAATTTTGTTGAATAAGTTCTCCACCCCTTTGGTCTGAACTTCTTCCCCTCTGGTGTACACATGATCTGGATGTTAGGAGGTTTTAGAGTATCCAATAGTTCTCTCATGTTCTGTTCACAAGAATTTTTGGACTCCTGCCCTGTTTCTTCTGTTTTGTCTTCCAGCTCTGTGGTTCTATCCTCCCAAAGATTAACTCTACTCTTCAGGATTTCTAGAGAAGTTTGCATTAGTTCAATTTGGTTTGAATATTCTATTGCCTATTTCTGTATAGTATCCATCCCTTTGTCAAGTTCTAATTTCAGGTCATGTATTGATTTTCTTAATGCTTCTTGGAACTCATTCTTGCATTTACTTATGCCTTCATAAAGCTTAACCATCTGGTTATTGAGATACTCTATTTTTTTTTTTTTTTGGATTACTTTCAGTTCATTTATCCTCTTTTTATGTCTCTCTGGGTTTTGTCTGTTAGGTTAAGCCTAGTGATGACAGCTGTGTGGATTTCATGTATGTGATTATTGTTTTTTTTTTTTTTTCTTTATTTGTTGCCAGTTCTGCTATTTGCTTGGTCAGGGTAACATATCTTGTGTCTTGTTTTGAGGTTCTATTCTTTTTGTCTCTTCTGTGTTTTCATTGGATACTTCCATTGTGGGACTAGGCAAGCATGTTGGAGGTGCTCCCTCATTTTGATGTTTGATGTTGTTTCTTTTGTGGTGTGGTCTGCCCATCCCAGTGTGGGAATCTTCTTTAATTAAGAAGGAAGCAAGAGTTTTCCCTTGTAGTGTCATCAGTGAGTGTTCTATTTTATGACTAGAACAGGCTAATGATGGTTTTGTACTTTGGGATGTGCAGGTTGTGAAGGGAATAAGTATAGCAGCCATTCTGGGCTGGTGCTTGATACCAAAGCTGAAATTGGAGGTCTGGGATCTCTTGGACCTCTTCTCAGCTGTGGCTTGCCTGTGGCTCCCAGGCCATAGCACTTGCCCTTGCTTTTCTATTGAACCCAGATGGTCATGTTATGGCAGGTTATGAACCCCCAGGCAGGTAATTTCCTTTGTGTATCTGGGTTTATGTGTATACTGGGGAATTTAACCTAGGTCATTAGGTTTTGCAGGCAAGCACCTTAACTGCTGTGCCATCTCTCCAGCCCAATGAAAGTATTAAAAAAAAATAATATGATGCTGGGCATGGTGGCACATGCCTTTAATCCCAGCACTTAGGAGGCAGAGGTAGGAGGATCGCCATGAGTTTGAGGCCACCCTGAGACTCCATAGTGAATCCCAGGTCAGCCTGGGCTAGAGTGAGACCCTACCTCAAAAAACGAAAAGAATAGCAACAATAATAATAACAAAACAATAATAATAACAATAAAATAAAATAAAGAATATGATTTATAGATGTAGATATCTAAACAGAATGGCTGAATATGAATAATACATATCTTTCAATAAAATGATCTGAATGTGTCCTATAACCATTCTACAAATGGAAGCTTCCCCTTCTCAAATAATTGAAAACATTTACCTGCTAGTATTGAGAAAGCAGTAGATTTTTGCATTTTGATCATACATCTAGTAAAATTTGCTAAGTTCTTACTGGTAATATCATTTGAGTCTTTTGGATTTTCTATATGCACTTTACCATCTCATAATGATTGATAATGGTTTATTTTCTCCTTTATTTATTTTTTCCACCTTCTATCTTTATATCCTACTTTATTTTGACTTTCAATGATGAAAGCAATGTCAGTGGATATCCTTCACTACTCCTGTACCTAATGAATATGCTTGTGAGGACTGATAGTTACATATGTATCTGTATGGATTTGAGTAGGTACATTTTACTGGTTAAGCAAATTCCTGTCTGTTCTCTAGTTCAATCATGAGTGTTGAGTTTTATCATCTACAGCCGTACCACCCTGAATACTCCCTATCTCATCAAGTATGTTTTCACATCTATAGATATTGTCATATGACAATATCTTCCTTAAACTGTTAGTAGTATAACATGTAACCAATCTGGTAGTCTTGGCACAAATTCCACTTAGTTATTGTATTAATCACTTTTTGGTTGCTGTGATAAAATACCCGAGGGGGGGGCACTTAGTCTATGGTTGATATCTTACTTTACTCACTGCTGTGATCTAATGCCTGTCAGAAGAGGCAGCTCAAGGGGGGGGGGGAAGGGTTTATTTTGGTTTATAGTTTCAGGGAATGCAGTCCAGCATGGTCAGGGAGGCATAGCTGCTTGAGCAGGAGGTGACTGATCACATTGAGTCCATAGCCAGGAAACAGAGAGAGATGAATTCTGCTGTTTTCTCCACTTCACACAGCCCAGAGCCCCAGACTATGGAATAGCACCATACACAGGCTTGATGAATCATCCCATCTTTTTTTTTCTTTATTTATTTGAGAGTGACAGACAGAGAGAGAAAGAGGCAGAGGGAGAGATAGAGAGAATGGGCGTGCCAGGGCTTCCAGCCACTGCAAACGAACTCCAGCTGCATGTGCCCGCTTGTGCATCTGGCTAACTTGGGTCCTGGGGAATTGTGCCTTGAACCAGGGGAATCATGCCTTGAACTGGGGTCCTTAGGCTTCATAGGCAAGCGCTTAACCACTAAGCCATCTCTCCAGCCCGAGTCATCCCATCTTAATTAACCTATTCTAGACAATCCCTCATAGACAGGCTAAGAGATTTGCTTCCATGGTGATTCCAAATTCTGTCAAGTTGGTAACCAAAATGAACCATGTAGTTGGTTTACTCCATTGCTGTGAGCCAGTGGCAGGAGGCAAAGTTGTTCCCCTCATTGTGGTCAGGAAGCAGATGGAGAGAGTGACTTTTGTCACATCTGGCCCTAAACCTATTGGATGGTGTCTCCCAACTTAAGAGTGAGTCTTTTTCTCTTAGTGAATTACTCCTAGGACTGCCCTCACAGACACAGCCAGAGGTGTGCTTTACTGATTCCTAGTACTTCTCAACCCAATCAAATTGATGAATGAGGTTAACCATCAAGGTTAGTCAGGATGTATTTTTACAATATGATTCTGGCTTTGTTTGGCTAATATTCTGTATGGAGCTTTGGCATTGATATTCTTAGATGAGACTAGCTGTAATTTTTCCATCCTTGTACCTCTTTTTTTTTTTTTTTGTATCTCTGTTTGGAATCTTACTTTCCTATAGATATAAAAAGAATTGCACACGTTCCTGTACATGCTATTCTCAGATACAGTTTGGATAAATTGGGGATTATGTGTTCTTTGAATACTTGGTAGGAATTGCCTATCAACTGTATGTGCAGTGCTCTGTTTATTTTATTACATCAAATTTGAATGATCAGTTCCAACAAATGATTTATCACTCATGTTAAAATTTTCTTCCATAATAACTCACTCTTTAATTTCTTTCTATAATTCACTCAAATTTTCTATGTATTTTTGGAACTGTTTTGTTAGACAATGCTGAGCTTCCTTGCTATTAAAGGACATATTTTATCATCATAGAACCATCATTTTTGTACATATCTATTAATATGCTTTGCTAAATTTATTAAATACCATGTCTTGATATATTCTCCTCCTTCCTTTTTGTTTATTACTTATTTATCTTTAGGGATTTCTTGGGTTTGTCTTTGAGACAGGGACTCACAGCACAGACTGGCCTTGAATGTGTTACAGTCCTCCCACTTCTGCTTCTCTGGTGCCAGGATTACAGGTAAGTGCCACCACTCCTGACTGCTTTTTATTTATTCAGTTATTTTTCTTCTTTCTCTTTTAATTTTTAAATGTTTCAATATTCTTCTTTCTTGTGCTTTACATGTTGTTTTTCGAAGTGACATACTGTTGGATTTGTAAAATATTCCTGTCTGACAACCTCTGTCTCTTAATTAAAAAATATGCTTCCCTAATGTTTGGGGTTTATATACATATATTTATTTTAACCACGATATGTTATGCTTTTATTGATCTTGCTTTGTCTGCACTTTCTATTCAGTAGATCAAGGTTTGTAACTTTTTAGGTTCTCTGTATCACTTCTATTTGGATAGACTGTTGCTTCTGGCTTGTTTTGGGTGGCTGTCCTTAGGATTCTTACAAAAAGTTTTGAACAAAGTAAAAGTAATTTTTGAAATTATCCTCTTGAGTAATGGAAGGGTTTTGCAAACTTTATTGAACATAAGAGAAGTGTTTTTTTGGATAGTTTTCTAGACTGTCTTCTAATTCATTAATATGCTCTTCAACTTTGTCTAATTTCTTAATTTCTTTGAGCTTTCTAAAAAGTTCAATTATCTTTGAAAATCTTTTAGCAGTTACATATGGCTCTTTAAAAATTCTCCTTAGCCCTTTTCTTTTCACTAATATCATCTTACTATTTCATATTGCCACTTCTTCTTTGAAACCTTAAATAAATGTTCACATCTCTGTTTACTAGTTTTTATTTGATATTTTAAATAAATGAAGCTCTTGGGGGGGTAATCCTTTTTGTATTTTTGCTGATTCACATTTATGATGGGTTAGTCCCTCAGATGTTTATACATGTTTGACTTTAAATTTATTCATACTGTGGCATAGGGTATGTACACTTAAATTTCAAATGTGAGAGAGCAATTCTGAAGTCACAAGCTCTTAAGGGTTTTGTAGTGTTCAAAGCGAGTCATGTGTGCTTCCAATGTTCTAGTGCAAGGGCAAAAAGTGGGGTACCTACTGGACTAAAAATTCGTCCTTTGGAGGGTGGAGGGTTCTGATTTGAGGAAAGGCCTCACTTTTAATCATTTCCCCTAATCCTCAGTGGAACAGTTCTGAGTGACCACCCCACCTCCTTCACCTCCAGCATGGCCTGGCAGGCACCCAAGAGCTGACCAGTTTGTGTTACTTTTACTCACCTATCTTTGGCCACTGGGTAGTTTTGTTGCTTTATTGGAACCCATCAGAATGTTTTCAGTTTTTGTTACTATTATGATCATGTGTCAATCTAGGTATTTGGCACAGAAAAATTTTTCAGTTGTCATAGACTTCCATATATTGTCAGAAAGAGGTATCACTAAATTTAATTTTAAAACAAGAACCTTGCCTCTAAGCCTTGCAGGATAATACAATGTCTACATAATACCAGATTATGGGGAGGCACCTAAAATTAGATTATTCCTTTCCCCTAGCTCTTTCTCAGTTTACGTTTAACCATGAAAAGTGTTTTTATATAGGCTCAGGTTCAACTGCAGAAGGAGGAAAGACAAAAGAACTCACAATGGAGGTGACTGCTAACTCATGGGAGTTATGTGTCGGTTATCTTAGAGCCATCTTCCATAGCTTGGACTTCTGAGAGGGTTCAAAAGAAAAGTGGGGGCTGGAGAGATGGCTCAGCAGTTAAAAGCACTTGGTTACAAAGCCTGGTGGACTAAGTTTGACTCCCCAGTATCCACATAGAGCCAGATACACAGTAGCACCCATATTCAAACTCTGTCTGACTCTTCCTCCCCAAAGAAATAAATACAAAAAAGAAAAGTGGAAAAAAAGGAATTTTCTATAGTTTAAAGGGTTATGAAACTAATGAAAGCGTACACTAAGTGCCAAAATGATGATTTGCACCCACACTTCTGAGCCCCTGACTTCTCTACACCGTCTCTGCTATAGTGCTACCAATCAATTCAAGTTACAAGAGCTAATTAAACCTGGGGACGGGGGTAGGGGCGCAGTGAAAGCTAGTTTCTCACTTCTTTCCCCTGATTCTCATCCAATTAATTTTCCTGTGGGGTAAACCTTGTGGTTTAATATTGCACAACTTCCCAGTCTCCCTTGCTCTCCCACCCAGCCCCCTCCCCCAAATCCAGGGGAACTCCCTCTGCGCTGTGCCACGGGCATTACTCATTCATCCTTATTCAGACTTTCCCCGCGTTTATTAAGGGCTCAACTCCCGCCTCTCGCTTACTCTTCTGCAGCTCCCAACTCCGCTCGGCCTTGCTGCTTCCAGGCAGCCACCGCCAGCCTTGAACTTGGTCTCCGGCCATGCGTCTCCTCGCGTTCCTGCTGTGCGCTCTTAGGTCGGCAGTGAGGGCGGAGAACTCTGATGATTATGAGCTCATGTATGTGAATTTGGACAACGAAATTGACAATGGGCTTCATCCCACCACCGAGGACCGTAAGTTCATTTCAACTTTCTCTGGCCCCCGCCCCCGCATATCCCATCTCTCTTGGCCCAAATAATATACAATTACTTTGTAGCCCATGTGAAACAAGCTAAAAATATTCGTTGTTCTGCAAAAAGTGAGAGCTACCTGAGGAAAGTGGGGACTTTAAATAATTACTTCTGCAATAGGTTCAGAATTCAGTTTTATCTATACCTGAACGAATGATTTTTATGTCGTTTTGGAGATAATTTACACGCAGTTTTCGGAGGTGTCCTTAAAAAGTAGAGGAATGCTGGGGACAGGCTGTGACTTGGGATCACCGAGGGTGGTCACTTATACAAAGCACACCCGAGGAAGGTCTTGGCAGGCTCTTAACGCGTGTGTGTCCCGCGCTCTAGCCACGCTGTGCGACTGTCGCCAAGAGCACTCTGAGTGGGACAAACTCTTCATCATGCTGGAGAACTCGCAGATGAGGGAGAGCATGCTGCTGCAGGCCACCGACGACGTGCTCCGCGGCGAGCTGCAGAGGCTGCAGGCGGAGCTCGGCGGGCTGGCAGCAACCCTCCTGGCCAGGCCGCGCGCTTCTGCTGCTGGGGCGGCCGCCGAGGCTAGGCTGGCGCGCGCGCTGGACCGGCTGCTGCAGGAGAGCCGCGATGCGGGCCGCCGCCTGGCGCGCCTGGAGGACGCGGGACCGCCGCGGGAGGCGGCCGGGCGCACCCTGGACGCGGTGCTCCTGGAGCTGCGGCGCACCAGGGCCGACCTGCGCGCTGGGCTGGGCTGGGCCGCTCGCCGCTGGCTGCCAGCAGGTAAGAAAGGACTCGAGGCATGGGGCCCTGCCCCTTCCTCGGGGATCCACGGGCGCGTCCCGCGCTGCCCACTCAGGCTGGAGTGAATGGGAAACTGCGCACTCTGCTCGCCCCCCCCCCCTCCTCCAATATCTGTCTGCACGGGCCGCTGGTGAATGAAGTGCATACACCACCCCTTCTCTGCCTGCACAAGTCAGGCTGGATTGGATAGGAAACTGCACACACAGCACCCTTCTCTGAATGCGTGCCCGCAGACCGCAGGCACACCATGTCAGGCAGGCAGATCGCCTTTTAAAACAAATATACTTCAGCCCCAGGAACCCAAAGGACAGCGGGGCGGTAGGGGGGAGCCGGGAGGTTAACCATCAGTCTGGAAATAGACAACAAGGCCCCTGACACCCGATCCCACTACTCCATTGGCAGTGTTGAACCGTGTTCCCTCACGCTGCTCAGCTTCCCTCCGTTAGGGATTTCCACGTCTTCTAATTTTTTTCCAGCCCCACTTCTCTGGTTTCCCGCGCACCATTCCAGGAGCTCTGGTTACCCACGCACTATTCCAGGGCCCAGGATAACTTCCAGCGACCTTTCCCTCCCTCTGTCCAACTCCTCCTCCCTGCGTCTTCTGAGCTAGACTCCAAGCTGAATGTGATTTCAGCAAAATTCCACAAGGATTCCCCAGCCCGCGGGGTCTGTGGAATTAGTTCCACCTTGAAGGTCAGAATACTGGGAAGTCAGGTACAGGAGTCAGAGCGTAGATGAACCATCCATTTCCCTGAGAAAACACAGTACATAGCTTGTCAAAGTCCCCCCTCCCCATTTGCCACCTTCATAGGCCCCCTAACAGACTTTGGAGCCCCAAAGAATATACTGGAAAGCTAGTTAAAGAAATGGGAGACGTGGAGCACAGAAATACTCCTTTGTAATCAAAGATTCTGAGAAACAGTGATGTAAAATCCCGTGTGGAATGTTTTAGAAAATCATTATCCTTTGTAGGAAAATACAGCTTGCACTTTTCAGGAGAATCTCAGATACAGAAAATAATGACACACATTACCATCTTGTGTTTCTAATGAAACAACTCTTCCGATGAGGTAAGGAGAAGAGTTCACAGGCAGGCTTGAGAAAATGCTTCTCTTAACATTACAGAACCCACACCAGAACAGTATATTTTTTCCCCTAAATGTTTCAAGACTGGTTGTCAGGACAAAGCCCAATTCTTTAAAAATTAAGGAATTGGGCTTTTTCTCTAATTAATATTTAATTAGACATCAGTCTAAAGCAGAACTCAGTGTGAGGGGAGACAAATGAGAATTCTAATTTTGTCGTTACTTTAATGTATCGTATTTCTCATTTTACAAAATGTGTGAAAGTCATTGTACATATAATGTACCCAAAAAGAAAGAATTACTCAAATTTTCACCCTTGCCTCTGCTAGAATTTAGAATTCTGAACTTTAAAATGTAATTCTTATTCCATCCAATAATACTTTCACCTACATGCTATGATTTCTCCTCTCTTTGTCTCCTGCCAGTTTGGTTCCTAGGCGATTCCTAGCCATTCTGTGATTGGCCTCTTAAGAACCTGCTTTTAATTTTGTTTGGTTTTGATAATATAATTACAAATACTTATTAGTTAAAAGCCATTTCAACGGAGAGATTCTGACATTTTAAATGGGTATCAAGCGACTCAATAACTGTTCCCCAAAGGAATTTCACAAAACTTTGCCAACATAAAGCACCATTGTATGACCTTGAGTGGCTGCTGCAGCCTACAGGGAAGCTGGTTTCCTAGACACAATCATAGGCCATGGTGGCATGCAATGCTGACTGCCTGGCCTTGATTGAACAGGAAGGCAGTCAAGTTGATTGTAGTAGGTACACTGTTGAATGGCATTTTGCTAAAACGTACAAGGACAGGAGTATTTATTTCAAACCCCCATGGATACAGTGATCTTTTGTTTTATGATTCTTATTTGATTTATTAGATGCAGCTGAAGAAGTCACACCTACAAAATTCATTGAACAGCTCCTCATTAAAAATTAGTTTAAGAAAACTTTGGTTTTAATTGTTTAATGAAATAACTTGAAGTTTCAAGAATGATAAAGCCAGTTTTGGGCACTGGCATTGTAGTTGCCTTTATGTGAGTTTTTCTAACTCAATATATTTGAATATTACCAAAAGATAAGATTTACATTTAAAGAAATATTTTATTGTTTTGAGAGCGGCAGAGAGAAAGAGAGAGAGAGAAATGAGCATGCCAGAGCCTTAAGCCACTGAAAAAAAAAAAAAAAACTCCAGGTGTATATGCTCCCTTGTGCATCTGTCTTACATGGGTACTGGGGAATCGAACCTGGGTCCTCAGGCTTTGCAGGCAAGCACCTTAACCACGAAGACATCTTTGTAGCTGAAGATTTACTTTTTTTCATGCTTTCAAGACAGATCCTAGCTATCTTCAAACCATTTAGATGGGCTCATTACATTTCACACAGACATTTGATGTCCCTCAGTTCTATATGTTCATTAGTCTTTTCAATGTTATCTTATAGCATCTCTCCTTTATGTTGGTATAAGGTGAACACCTAGTCCTAACTTAGTTTTCAAAGACTTTCTCTCTATATCTATCTATCTATCTATCTATCTATCTATCTATCTATCGAGAGAGATTGAGATTAATGGTTTCAGCACCACCACCACCATTTCTCAAGGACACCTGGATCTTCAGTATCTTCAGGTCCCAGAGGTGAGGTGACCTTGAGATGAGGTTAAACTAAGCCCTCCCCCCATGTCCAAAAGTTCCTCCCTGCTAAGTATTCTTAGCAGTAACACATTCTCCAACCAGATTTTTGGAAGAATTTTCTCTTTTAAAGCTTTTCTATAACTATTGTTCATAAGCGTGTGGACACAGTAAGCTTTCAAGCTGATCTTTACTCTGCCCAGTTCTTGAGTGTCATGCTCTTGCTGCTCAGGAAGGGCCTTTCATAAATGCTAAAGACTGGAGAGATGATGAGGCACATTGATTGAATTCACATTGTATTAAGGAGCAGTAAAACAAACCTAATGCAGGGGTTCTAGATCAAAAGGTACAATATCATGTGTTAGTTAAGGATAAGGATGTGGAAGTTGCAAACAGACTTCTCAAGTTCAAACTTGAGGGTTTTTTTTTTTTTTTTTTTTGGTTTTTCGAGGGAGGGTCTCACTCTAGCCCAGGCTGACCTGGAATTCACTATGGAGTTTCAGGGTGGACGCAAACTCATGGCAATCCTCCTACTTCTGCCTCCCAAGTGCTGGGATTAAAGGCATGAGCCACCATGCCTCGCTAAAACTTGAGTTTTAAAATGATAGTGTTATGCCCAGTTCTCAGCACCCCCAGTGACCACCAAGGAGAACCAAACACGTATGCAAGGGCAAGGAGCATTTTTTAATTCGGGCTTAAGCTCCGTCCCTTGACTTCACCAACTCAGTGGATCCATGCAAGAGCCCCCATAGTGGCATGGTAGGGATTTATAGGGATTTGAACATAGAAGAAGGGGATGGGTACATGATTGGTTGATTTAAACAGTATTTTTCTGATTGGCTTGGGATTTCTGCGGGCAAAATTGGGAGCAGGACTGAGGTGGGAGCTAGGGGAACCCCAGGTGATTGGCTGGGGCAGAAAGAGCAGAGAGGACAGGCCTCAGGCATGTTCTGGGCAGGTCTAGGCTAGGGGTGACTCTGGCCTTTGGGTGGGCACCTTTCCTAACCATATGTCAGGGTGGTTGCCTTCTGCCTAAACGGAAAACCTGAAAGTTAGGCCCAGCCAGGGCAGCACCTTACTGAATCCCTTCATGGCTTTAATTTAGTCTCTGGGTCTTTCAATAGCATAGACAATTTGACTTTGCTTCAAGATTTTCATCTCTCAAATGGGAATTAAAAGGCCATCTTTAAAGGTCAATTGGAGGATGGCTCAAAATGACATATACATTTATTAGAACAGTGTTTGGAACATAGTGAGTACTCAATGAACATTAGTCATCATTGTAGTACATTGCTGCCTTTCAAAGGGGAGTTTGTAAACTGGGGTTGATGGCTTAGACCTGTGAGCTCAGTACTTTGGAGGTGGAGTCAGGAGGATGAAGAGTTTAAGGTCATCTTCAAGTTACATAGCCAGTTTGAGGTGAGCCTGGTCTATATGAACACCCTATCTCAACCACCCCATAATAATAATATTAATAATAAAAACAATACAAAGTGTAGTTTGCTATAAACTCTGTAAAGTTCCCAAACATACAAGAACACACAGCATATTAAAATGTGTTTCTCGTGAACTTCTCTATTCTAGAACTTACTTTTCAAAGGTATGTTGATTATGGCTACCTGAAATGAGCTAGGTTTACTATTCTAGGACCCTGCTGAAGATAGGAAGGGGGAAACAAGGTGGGTTGTAAATCCTTCAAAATTATAGAATCATTGTCCAAAGTTAATGCATTGTGATTCAACATTCTAACAGTATGATAAGAAAGAAAATAAGTTGATTGCATGGGGCAATGGTTACTCAGCATGACTTGTGTTATTTTGTGGCTGAATGAACTTCTACTTATACACTGCTTTATTCAGATGTTTCACTGAAAAACAAGTCACTTTTCCTTATTCATTATCTACACCATAGAGATGGGTGGTGAGGCTCCTTTCAGTCCTAACACACCACTGCATATAGTCACCAGTTAAATGCCTATGTTCACATAACTACCAGAATGATTCCTAATGAATCTGCATTTTCCCCCTCACCTTTTTTTTTCTCTTCTTTTTTTTTTTTTTTTTTAAACCCTAGGCTGTGAAACAGCGATTTTATTCCCAATGCGTTCCAAGAAGATTTTTGGCAGTGTTCATCCTGTGAGACCAATGAAGCTGGAGGCTTTCAGTACTTGCATTTGGGTCAAAGCTACTGACGTATTAAACAAAACCATCCTGTTCTCCTATGGCACCAAGAGGAATCCCTATGAGATCCAGCTGTACCTGAGCTCTCAGGCCCTGGTGTTTGTGGTGGGAGGAGAGGAGAACAGGCTGGCTGCGGATGGCACGGTTTTCCTGGGAAAGTGGACCCACTTGTGTGGTACCTGGACTTCCGAGAATGGGAGCATGGCCTTGTGGGCCAGCGGGGAGCTGGTGGCCACAGCTGTGGGGATGGGCACAGGGCACATTGTTCCTGAGGGAGGAATCCTGCAGATTGGCCAAGAAAAGAATGGTTGCTGTGTGGGCGGGGGGTTTGATGAAACCTTAGCGTTTTCTGGAAGACTCACAGGCTTCAATATCTGGGACCGAGTGCTGAGCCCGGGGGAGATAAGAGAGCGTGGAGCAGAGGAGTCCTGTCACCTCCGGGGGGACATTGTGGGCTGGGGAGTCACCGAGATTCAGCCCCACGGAGGAGCGCAGTATGTGTCTTAAGTGTTGTGAAACCCCACTTGGAGCCAAAGAAGGAAACTCACACTAAATATTTGCCAGTTGGGAAACTCTGTAAACTTCAGTGTGCAGTAACACTCCAGGCTAATGGAGAGTGCTGAGATTGGTCTTTTATTTATCTTGGCAAAATACTGGCTAAGCAGTTGAAGGGGAGACATTGGAGAAAGTTTTGGGGATACTGTTACCAGACTTCATGCCATGGTGCTTTCAGATTAATGTTGTGTCTCTGCAGATAAACTCTCAAATAATTAAAAAAGACTGTGCCGTGGACAGAAGGACGATTATTTTACTTTGATCTTGTTTTGGCCTGAAATGGCATTTTACATTGGAAGGTTGCAAAACAAGACTTCTTGTCTGTCCATTGTTTATTGTTATTGCTATGTATCTTGTCACAAAAAAATGAGGATAGAATATATTTATGCTACCAAGTGACTTAACAATTAAGAATGTAGTTTATGTGATAACCAGGTGCTCCTTTTTTGGAGAAGGTAGTTGTGTAAGTTATATTGTAAAGTGGATTTGTATTAATTTTATTTTTGTAAATCTTTACTGTAAATAAAATGTTTTATAAACTCCTTTGTGTCCTTCAATTGTAAGTTTAAGAGATTTTTTTAAAGTAAATGCACAGTTTTCTTTTTTCATTTAAACTAGGCAATTACTTTTCAGAGACTCCCATGTACCAAGCAATAGTTAATATAGCTAGAAACAAACTGTGCTGCTATTATAAGTTTTGGCTTTTTAAAGCATAATAAATACAATCTGGGCTAAGTAAATTCTGGGCATGACCAACTATGTCTGCAAACCAGCCCATGGTGGGAGCAGAGACTGAATTATTTCTGGGGTTTGTATACTGAAGACAACAGCTCCAGCTCTTGTTTTCTCAACAGGGAGATCAGGAAACTGAGGAAGAAATGAATTCATATATAAGAGTATACATGATTAACTGCACATTTGTCACATGAAATAAACCAGCATGTATCAGTGTTCTCAGCTTCATGAGATACCTGCAAGAAATGACTTAGGTCTATCATCACAAAGACCTAAGAATCTGGAACAACTCCAGTCCCCAAACCATACCCATTCTCTTCCTCATAAGGGGAAGGACAGTCAAGCCCTACTCACTCAGGAGTGGAGGGTGGATAAGGCTCCCCATTAAGCCAGTGATCTTCTCCTGAGGGTTCTATGCCAGGGCTGGGAGAAGAGCATGTCCAAGCTGCTGCTGAAATATGATAGAACCACAGTGACAAGTTATCCCACTTAAAGACAGGGCCTGGACATCCACAGGCCATTTCCTGTTCATGAGAAGTGGTAAATAATGCCAATGGTAAGTTTATAACTAACCAGCTGAGTGACCTTAGATGCCGTCTGGGATCTTCTCAGTAAGAGAAGGGTACCTTTCAGACATGAAGTGCCACTAATCTAAAATTTCAAGGATGCTCATGGAGTCAGTACAGCCTCACCTTGCTCTTAAAGCCTACATAATCAGGTCACAACTTGTACTTATGAGCTGACAGACCACACTCATATTTCAAAATTGCATAGCCCAAGGTTCCTGGTACACTGGCCACATGCTAAGTCCTTGTTGTGCTACTCCATGCTCCCTGTCAGCAGGAAGAAATATTGCACCCAAACTTAGGCAGGTTCTCACTTTCTTCTGCATGAATGTGATCTGTTTGAGACACCTCAGAAGATGGAGGCTAAGATAACTGCAAACTCATAATATGACACACTTGTCAGGGTACATTAGCTTTTTTTTTTTTTAAATAGCAACTACCTGTTGAGAACAAAGAAGAAATAAACAGAAGAAAATACATACAAAAGTCCTTGAATGGTGAAAGTAGAAGTGCATCTGCAAGGGCAGTGTCTGGTAAGTGCTTATGCCAAGGATTTATTCTTTCATATCTATTTCCCTCTTTCCCTAACCCTAGAGCTCTAGTTTTGGTGGCATGCTTGCAGCTAGACATGGCATATGGTTAAACTGTGACCAACACTTTAATGTTTCTCATCCTCTCTGATTAGAACACAGGAATGATGGCTGAGCAAATATCTTAGAGCATAAAATTTCATGCAAAGAAATGTAGATGCGTAGGTTCCTGGTAACTATGAAACTACCAGGACCTCCCTGAGCTGTCTGCTCCTGGACTTCTTTGACAGGAGGGAAAAACACCATTTTCTCCTTGTTTTTAAAAAATGCATCAATAAATGACCTCTTGATTAAAAAAAAGTTAAAATAATGATTATTTGTAATTAACCTTATCTTTTAAAATTTCTGTTTTTGCATGTTTTTACAATATACATAAATATTATCTTCTTTAACCCATTACTAATTGTTGATGCAACCTATTCCCCTTAATTCAAAATCAAATTAACAAGACAGGGGCTAGAGAGACAGCTTAGCAGGTTTGTGCAGTCAGGTTCATATTACTGGTAGAAAACATCCAACCGAGCACAGCTTGTGGGGAAAAAAGGATTTATTTTGGCTTACAGACTGGAGGGGAAGCTCCATGATGGCAGGGGAAAATGGTGACATGAGCAGAGGGTGGACATCACCTCCTGGCCAACATAATGTGGACAATTGGCAACAGGAGATTGTGCCAAACACTGGCAAGAAGAAGCTGGTTACAACACTCATGAGCCTGCCCCCAACAATACACTGCCTCTAGGAGGTGTTAATTCCCAAACTGCTATCAGGAACCTAGCATTCAGAATACTAAAGTTTATGGGGGACAACTGAATCAAACTGCCACAGTGTGCTTGCAGCATAAGAATGTGGGCCTAAGATCACCTAAATTCTATTCCCCAGGACCCACATAAAAAGCTGGACATGGCCAACTATGTCTGTAAACCAGTCCATGGTAGGGGGCTGAGACTGAAGAATCGTTGGAGCTTATTTACTGAAGACAACCGCTCCAGCTCTTCTAGAATTGCCTTTGAAGCCAGCTAAGAATCAGCATTCCTAAAGTTCAAAGTCTTGATTAAAGGAACTGTGTCTATTCACTTATCCAGTCTTAGATTCAATGAACATGAATGGATGGGACTCCTGGTCCTTGCGTCAGTCTGGTAAGTTTGCCTGCAGTGTGGAAGAAAGCTTTCTGGGTCAGAAATCTAGCCTTTCAACCCTGGCACCACCTACCTTACTAATTATGAGACATAGTCAACTAATCTTTCTACATCTTATTAAGTAACAGAACTTGCCATCTCAATGAGGGTTAGTAAGCAGATAAGATATTGTATTATTGTACATGAAGTTGTTTTCTGACCATAAACTCATATCTGAAATTAAATACTTATTTTAAAAATGTTTTTCATGTTGTTTCCAAAAAAAAAAAAAAAAACAGCAACAAAAAAATCATCAATCTAGAGCCACAGAGATGGTTTAGTGGTTAAGGCACTTACCTATGAAGTCTAAGGACCCAGGTTTGAATCCCCAGAACCCACATAAGCCAGATATATATGGTGGCACATGTGTCTAGAGTTTATTTGCAGTGGCTAGAGGCTCTAGTGTGCCTATTCTTTCTCTCTCTCTGTCGTTTGTGTGTAGTGGCTGGAAGCCCTGGTGTGCTCATTCTCTCTCTCTCAAATAAACAAATTAAATTTAAAAAATAACCATTCAAAATAAGCATAACACTTGAAGCAAGATCGTTCACCCTAACTAAGCACCAGTGAAATCCAACCAGATGTTTGCTGCTATTCAAAGGTGCCCTTATTTTGTGGAAAGATCAGAAGATTATAAGATAATAGATAATACTGTTGAATTAAGCCCTTTTTGTTGAAAAAGTGAATGGAACATGTTACTGGGCTTTTATGCTGGGAGATGTACCTTTTTGGAATACAATGCAAATTAAAACGCTTGCAGTTTAGAAAAAGATATATGGGCCAAGCATGGTGGCTCACACCCTTAATCCTAGCACTCGGGAGGCAGAGGTAGGAGGACCACTATGAGTTTGATGCCACCCTGAGACTACAGAGTGGATTCCAGGTCAGCCTGGACTAGAGTGACACCCTACCTTGAAAAACCATTTGTGGGCTGGGAAGATGGCCTAGTGACTAAAGGTGATAGCTTGCAAAGCCTACTGTCCTGGGTTCAACTACTTAATACCCATGTAAAGCCAGAGCTCCTTTGCAGTGTGACAGGAGGACTTTCTGTGCCCATACTCACTCACTCTCTCTGTCTGCCTCTTCCTGTGTCTATCTCAAATAAATAAATAATAAGAAAAGTTAAAAAAAATGTTTTTCATGTTGTCTCCAGTGTATTAAAACATAAATAAGTGAACAAACAAAAATGGAAAATGCTTGAGCATTAGGATTCCTTCACATTGTGTGTGTGTGTGTGTGTGTGTGTGTGTGTGTGTGTGTGTGTATGAGTGTATGTGCTCCAGGGTGACTTTCAGAGCTCTGCATGCAGATAGCCTCTGCTGGGCAGGCTTCCTCTACTTCACAGCTACATCTGCTGGTGAAATCGGGAAGTGCAGACCGACTTTATCAGATCCAAGATTATCAGTCCCCAAAGAGGTTCTTTTCCCTTCCAAAGTATTTCTATTCTTTGATCCATACTTGGATTGACTTTTTACAATGTTGTATCTAACGTTTTCCTGCGTATATTATTATTTGAGTTGAGTGTACGTTATAGGATTGCTTAGTAGCTTACTACCTAGTATATTTGACTAGCAAATGTTTTCCTAACAACCTGTGAGATGGTCAATGTAAAACCTTTTCCTTTAAAAATACTTGTAGAATGAATTTTTAATGCCTACAGATCTCTTTAGGGATTATGAAACTCCATGATAAGTATGGTCCTGCCTGTAATATTTTAATATGAACGTGGCACATGACAAGTATATGACAGTTATGCAAGTAGTGGCAATGATGGGGATGATAAGAAAAAAGAATCATAGTAATCACTGGTGAATTTTGGGGTGTTATGAAAAATACAGATATTTTATCTATCTAAGCATCACCCCCCCAACCCACCCACGCACATTGCTGTACTTCATGTGGAGGCAGTACTCTATGGCCATATTCCTAATTCACTTAATCAGTGCTTTTTGAATTTTGTCTCACATAAAGAAAGAAATGGAGTAAGTCTATCATAATTAACTAGGCAATATTTTCTAGGCTGTTACCAGCAATCTGGACTCTTTCTGAGAAAAGATCACATTTTCTTTTTACGGATTTTCCACTTAAGTTTCAAATCATTTGAGGTCATCTTGTGACTTGTGCCAGATAATCATGTAAAAGACAAAAAGAGATGGAGAGGCATATTTCATTGTTATGACCACCGATTTCAGACATGGCAGCAATGTACATTGTATCACAGAGTTCCAAGTCAATATTTGAAGAGATCTTTCATATAAACCCTCAAATAACTACTTGAAATTGGAGATTTCCTCACTTTAAAGGCTGTAGATAATATATCAGATGCACTAAGCAGTGGATATACTCTTATTTTTTATTTTTGTTTTTTATTTGAGAGCAACAGACAGAGAAAGAAGCAGATAGAGAGAGACAGAGAATGGGTGTGCCAGGGCCTCCAGTCCCTGCAAATAACTCCAGATGCATGAGCCCCCTTGTGAATCTGGTTAACGTGGGTCCTGGGGAATCGAGCCTCAAACTGGGGTCCTTAGGCTTCTCAGGCAAGCGCTTAACCATTAAGCCATCTCTCCAGCCCTGCTCTTATTTTTTTTAATATTGGGCAAGCAATATATCCCATACTCATGTAGAAAAACAAGTTTGGAGAACTATTCAGGACCTCTCCTCTGAAAAGGTTCTGATGTTAGAACCTGACAAAATTATCTCTGATATGACTTAAGCAGAAAAAAATTGATTACCTAAGTGGCATTCTTGCCTTAGTTTTTTTTAATTAATTAATTAATTAATTTAATACACAGAGGGAGGGAGGAAGGGAGAGAGAGAGAGAGAGAGAGAGAGAGAGAGAGAGAGAGAGAGAGAGAGAGATGCAGATACACAGAGATAATGAGTGTGCCAGGACATCCAGCCACTGCAAACAAACTCCAGACACATGTGCCTCTTTGTGCATCTAGCTTATGTGGGTACTGGGGGATCAAACCTGGGTCTTTAGGCTTCACAGGCAAGCACCTTAACTGCTACGCCATCTCTCCAGCCCTTGGATTATTTTAAAAATACAACTATTTCTTATAAAAAAGAAACTCAGAACACAGGAAAATCTAAGTATCACACATGACCATAAAATAAAGATTGATGAATTCAACTGTATATAAAGTCTGCTGGACATGGTGGCACAGGCCTTTAATTCTAGCATTTGAAGGGAAAGGTAGGAGGATTGTTGTAAGTTCAAGGCCAGTCTGGAACTATAGAGTGAATTCCAGGTCAGCCTTAGCTAGAGTAAGATCCTCCCTTGAAAAAAAATCTGCATAAATGAGTTTTATTTAAAGTCAAAAATTAAAAGACAAATAAAAATTGGAATTAGTGCCAGAAAGGCTTAATTGTTTTCTTTAAAACTTTTTTAAAAAAAATGTTTTTGGGCTGGAGAGATTGCTTAGTGGTTAAGGCATTTGCCTGTGAAGCCTAAGGACCCATGTTTGATCTTTCCATATCCCACATAAGCCAGATGCACAAAGGTGAGGCAAGAGTAAGGTCACACGGGCTCACTAGGGGACACAAGAGTCTGGAGTTCAACTGCAGTGGCCAATTCTCTCTCTCTCTCTCTAGTATTTGCTAGTAGAGAGAAATAGAAGACAGACAGACAGAATGGGTATTCCAGGGCAACCAAACTCCAGAGTCATGCTCCATTTTGTACATCTGGCTATATATGTGTACTAAGGAATCTATCCCTGGTAGTTAGGTTTTTCATGCAGGCATCTCAACTGCTGAGCCATCCCCAAAGCTTTTAAATACTTTTGATATATAAAGAACTCCTAAGTCAGTGGAAGGAAGTACCAATAATATCAGTCTTGCTGGATGATTATAAACAAATCCCCAAATTTTAATGGCTTAAGTGGCAAAAATTTATTTCTTAGCAGAGCTTTGTTTTCACTGTGGGTCATTTGGGCTTTTTTCCATGCTCCCTTCACTAGATGGCTGGCACATTCCTAGTAACTGTTTGCCTTGAGTTAGTTCAAGGAAAGGCATCAAATATCTTCCCATTACAAAATCTCATCCTATTAGGTATAATTTTACTCTAAGCATTTTTTTGTTTTTGTTTTTTGAGGTAGGGTCTCACTCTAGCCCAGGTTGACCTGGAATTCACTCTGTATTCTCAGGGTGGCCTCAAACTCATGACAATCCTCCAATCTTTGCATCCCAAGTGCTGGGATTAAAGGCATGTGCCACAACACACGCCTTGTCTAAGCTTCTTTTGTAGATGTCCTTTATCTGAAATTAATGAATGAAAGATTTACAATTGTGCTTTTAAATTTAAGACTATTCCACTTGGATAAAATTTATGTATGTTGTGACATGAACTATCTCAGACCATTGGTTGAGTGATTTACTTTTCTTCACTGCAAAGATTCCCTGTTACATATGCATCCCATCTCTATTCTGTTTGCATGGTGTTGTACCAGTACTATGATGTCTTAATTACTGTTTTCAGTGTCTTGATATCTGGTAGGAAAATTATTGTCTTCTGCCCCCATAAAACTCACATCTTTTCCTTCTACAAAATTGTTTGGGCTTTATCATATTCGTGAATTTTAAAATATTTCATAGAAATTTAAGTTGGTATTTTACTAAAAGTTTACTAGATACATTGAAAATTATATTGAAAAAACACTATTGCTACATCCAGTACTCCCATCGATGAATACGAACAGAGTATATTGTCCTACATGTTTATCCTTTATTTGACTGCTTTCAAGAAAGATTCAAAATTTTATTCCTAAAGGTTACATATATCATTTTTGCTACGTATTTTGTACTTTTCCTACTTTAAGTAAGATTTTTAAAAATATATTTTCATCTATGGCCTCATAGTGCCTGACACTACCTGCACAACAAGACCTTCATAAGAGGAGGAAAAGATCATGACACCAAAATAAAAGACAGACTGATTGAGACGGGGAGGGGATATGATGGAGAATGGAATTTCAAAGGGGAAAGAGGGTGGGGAGGGTATTAATTACCATGGGATTTTTTTATAATCATGGAAAACGTTAATAAAAAATTGAGAAAATAATAACAAAAACAGGAGAGGGCTGGAGAGATGGCTTAGCGAGTAAGTGCTTGCCTCTCCTGAACTGTTAATTTAGGAAGTGGGAAAAAATGCTGTTTTCCAGCTAAATGTACTATGGATGTAATTGTTAACCAATAAAGATAAAGTACATAATTAACAGAAAGAAAAGATAGTAATCAAAAGGAGAATGAAAATAAAAAAATATATATATTTTTTCAATGTATTACTACTTTCATATAGAAAAACAACTGACTTCTATAAGTTGATTTCATTTCCCATAATTTTACTACTGTATTTATTATGCCTAAATTTTTTTTTGAGAGTATATGGATTTTATACTATAGAAATCATATTTCATAGATATAATATTTGTAATTTATTTTTGATTGTTATAATGTTAGTTAATTTTATGGTTGAATTTAGGCTTTCCAGTTCCATGATAAATACAAATAGATATAGTAACATATTTGTCTCATTCCTGACTTTAAGAGCATGCTTTGAATGTGTCATTTTAAGACACAAATATCTTCTGAATCAACTTAAGGAAGTTCTCCAGTATTTCTAGTTTGTAATTTTTTCATAAGCATATTATGACTCTTATAAGACTTTGAACTGATAGCATGATCTTCCTGCCTTAATTTTTTAAAATGGGAGAATTAATTCTGAATATTAAGGCATCTTACATTCCTGGGCCAAACCAAAGTTGGTAATTATGCATTTTATAAAATAGGGCTAACAAGAGTTTCCTTCTCATAAACTATGAGGAGAGAATAATTTAATAAAACAACAGATTAATCACTGGGACCTCATGAAATTACAAAGATTTTGCACTGCAAAGGACACAGTGAAAAAAGCAAAGAGGCAACCTACAGAATGGGAAAAAATCTTCGCCAGCTATATATCTGATAGAGGATTAATATCTAGGATATACAAAGAACTCAAAAAGTTAAATAATAAGGAATCAAACAAGCCAATCAAAAAATGGGCTATGGAGCTAAATAGAGAATTCACAAAGGAAGAAATATGAATGGCATATAAGCATCTAAGAAAATGTTCTATGTCACTAGTCATCAGGGAAATGCAGATTAAAACTACATTGAGATTCCACCTCACTCCTGTCAGATTGGCCACCATCATGAAAACAAATGATCATAACTGTTGGCAGGGATGTGGAAAAAAAAGGAACCCTTCTGCACTGCTGGTGGGAATGCAATCTGGTCCAGCCATTGTGGAAAACAATGTGGAGATTCCTAAAACAGCTAAAGATTGATCTATCATCCCCAGCTATAGCACTCCTAGGCATATATCCAAAGGACTCATCTCATTTCCTTAGAAGTACTGCTCAACCATGTTTATTGCTGCTCAATCTATAATAGCTGGGAAATGGAACCAGCCTAGATGTCCCTCAACAGATGAGTGGATAATGAAGATGTTGTACATTTATACAATGGAGTTCTACTCAGCGGTAAAGAAAAATGAAGTTATGAAATTTGCAGAAAAATGGATGGACCTGGAAAGGATTTTACTAAGTGAGGTAACCCAGGCCCAGAAAGCCAAGCGCCACATGTTCTCTCTCATATGTGGATCCTAGCTACAGATGATTGGGCTTCTGCGTGAAAAGGAAAATACTTAGTAGCAGAGGCCAGTAAGGTAAAAAGGAGACATAAAGGGTAGAGAAAGGAAGGGAAGAGGATACTTAATAGGTTGATATTGTATATATGAAATTACAATGATTGTAATGGGGTGGTAATATGATGGAGAATGGAATTTCAAATGGGAAAGTTGGGGGGTGGGGAGGGAGGGAATTACCATGAGATATATTTTATAATCATGGAAAATGTTAATAAAAATGAAAAAAAAAGTTAGAATGCATGTAAAAGATTAAAAGTTTGAATATTTAACTTAAAAAAAATAAGTTCTGGAAATATAGTAAGTACCTGGTAAGTGTTGAATGTTGTTTTCTTTAAGTATTGCCAGAGTCATTTTCTTACAACTTTTGATCTGTGCATCTATGTTCATGAATAAGATGAATGTGTATTTTTCTTTCTCATAAAAGTCATTGTCTGGTGTTGATATCATGATTATACCAGACTTTTAGAATTAGTTGGATAATGTACTTCTTTTCAATTATCTAAAGAGTTTAGATAAGATATAATTATCCATTCCTTACCTATTTCTTATAATTTGATTATAAAGATAAATGGGGCAAGATTTTTTAGATTTAAAAATACTTTTTTGGGTTGACATAAAAATATAAATATAGGGGTTGGAAAGATATCTCTGCAGTTAAAGTCACTTGCTTACAAAAGCCTGCCAAATCAGGTTCAAATACCCAGTACCCATGTAAATCCAGGTATACCAAGTGGCACATGCATCTAGAATGTATTTGCAGCAGCAAGAGGTCCTGGCATACCCATTCATCTTCTCTTTCTCTCTCTCTCAATTCTCTTTACAAATAAGTAAGTATAATTGTCCTGTTTGACATGTTGATATTCAGATTTTCTAACCTGTAGCTCTCAAGTAAAAATGAAGATACATACCATCTACTCATGCCTCTAATCCTTCTGCTACAAATGACCTTTTGTAATATGCTTCTAATGGAGAATTCAGAGGATAAGTGGAGTCTGAACAATTTGAATATAATAAAGTTATATTTAGATT
Source organism: Jaculus jaculus (assembly GCF_020740685.1). Classification (NCBI taxonomy): domain Eukaryota; kingdom Metazoa; phylum Chordata; class Mammalia; order Rodentia; family Dipodidae; genus Jaculus; species Jaculus jaculus. Next base: position 65,581,291 of record NC_059112.1, read on the forward strand.
TAATGGGGAATGGATATTACATATAAAATTGACAATAATAAACAAGATAAAAAATCAACTTAGACTTCTTGAAACATTTACCTTCAAGGGAAAATATATAAGCCTATTAGAGAAGGGTTTTTATATAGAATAATATATATATATATATATATATATATATATATATATATATGTTGCATTTGAGTTGGAATCAGGGATAAGCATATGTATAATATGACTCTAAAAGTGTAATTAGTGAAATCATACCAGCCAATCCCAAAGGTAGGCTCCACAGGCACAACAAGGCTCCCTAATCCCATTGGGTCAACTTTTTTTTTATTAATTTTTTTTAATTTATTTTTTATTTGAGAGAGACAGACACAGAGAAGAAGACAGATAGAGGGAGAGAGAGAGAATGGGCGCGCCAGGGCTTCCAGCCTCTGCAAACGAACTCCAGACGCATGCGCCCCCTTGTGCATCTGGCTAACATGGGACCTGGGGAACTGAGCCTCGAACCGGGGTCCTTAGGCTTCACAGGCAAGCGCTTAACCACAAAGCCATCTCTCCAGCCCCCATTGGGTCAACCTTTAAATCATTGTTTTAAAATAAATACCAGAGAGAGTGGCACTGTTTATAAACTTTATAGACGGCAAAGACCTTGGAAGAACAGTATATGCAATGAGATGCAAAACAAAACAAAACAAAATAAAAACTTAGCATCTAATAAGATATTTACCTTGAAAAACAGTAAGCTGGATCTCATCAGGAAAAAAGTAAATAACTATGTAGGTAAGTACTTATAGAAAGCTTAAGACAAAAACCAAACAACTGCACTTCTGGCCAAGATGGCAACCACCTATCTGCGCCGCAGTTCCTGGGGAAAGAAAGACAAGACATTTAGCATTCACTGGGTCTTTTAGGGGAGAGAAATCTCCAACAGATTGCCAGTGAGAGGGCACAGAGGGGGAAAAACAGGGAATCACTGATTCTTGCCCTGGCCAGCAGGGAGTCGAACAAAGAAACGAGGGGAAAATTAACCTGAATGAAAGTAGGCAAACAGACACAAGAAGGAGACCATGCTAGATGTTTGTCACAGCCTCGAGAGTTTATTCTTACATGTAGGTTTATATAGGGTTGTAGGGGGAAGGGGACGTGGTCAGGGCAAGGAGTTGTAGGGGGAAGGGGACATGGCCAGGGCAAGGAGTTGTCAGGAAACCTAGAGGGGATGTAATTAGGTGTTCATCTAATCTTGCCTCACTGGCTTAACATCCTAACAGCACCACGTTTCACATCCTGACCATAAACTGGCCTTTTGCAAAAGATAAGATTCTGTAAGCAGTCTGCTGACCTGTTCCAGAAGTACCTAACAGAAAGCTGGATGGACCAGCTTTCTGAGTAATGAGTCAGCTTATGAGCAGGCTCAGGCAAAATGGAGAGGCTTTTGTCTATGGCTCCTGACATCTCCTCCCTTCTTTTATACAAAAGGGGGGAGGCCCGCTATTCAGTGGTGGGCTGCAATGCCTTTGTTTCTTCATCAGCTACTGGCAGGATGGGGGAGTGTTTAGCCAGGTGCATGATCCCATTGTTTCTGGTAGTTGAATATTAGGTGAGGAATAGAAACTTAACTTGTTATATGGCGGTTTCTGTTAACATGGCTGAGGTTTGATTCATAGCTCCCAACATCTCCTCCCTTCTTTTATACAAAAAGAGGGGGAGGCCTGCTTTGCAGCAGTGGGCATTAACCAACTGGGGGAGTAGGGATCCAACTCCTCCTGTGGGATGTCTTTTTCCCACAATCTTTGGCCCTTGATATCTTTTGGGGAGGGGAGGCAGGGCCTATGGGGAGCGAGGCACATCCTTAGTGATAACAGTTATGGTACCAACCTCCATGCAAGCCAGGTATAGACCTCTCAGGGAATCCAGAAGCAGTTAGAAAGGGACCTTCCCTTGTGGTGCTTTGCCTCGCACCCACATTGGTGCCCATATCATACTCACTTTATTGTGAGCTGATATGTATATGTCTGAATCCTATGCAGCTCCTAAAGGAGTGTTACTTATTTGGCCAAGACAGGTAGACCGCAGCGATAGCAGAGGTGTAGAGGACAGCAGTATAGTAAATAAGTACAGAATGTGAGATAAAGGGAGAGTGACAGCTGCAGGTGGCAGGTCTTCAGTGGCAACGCCTTGCCTCGATCCATCAGCTCCAGTTTGTGATAATGGACCTGTAAAGGCTGCACCTTAATGGCTTTAATCTGTTGACATATAAAAGACATGATTTTAATTATAATAATGGGTCTGATTATGAGTGAGAGGATTAAGATAAGTAGAGGTCCTTCCAGCTTTGTCCTGTTAGGGAAAAGGGGGAGATTCTCTCAGGGAAGTGTTTCTTCCCTGGATATGTGAGATGTCACTGGAGGATCATCAGCTTGTTTTACAAGTCTCTCTGGTAGCCATCTCGCAGCATTTTCTTTGGTGTCTGGCAAGCATACTGATTCTTGGCCCCAAATGAGTATTGAGTCTGGGCCATTCCATTTTAAGGTTAAAGGATCTTTCCACATGGCTTTGGCAAAGGTATTTTTTGTATTTGTGTGCCAAAAGTGATCAGCTGCTGACTTTCCATGAGTGTCAAGGGTTAAAAAGTTTAGGACAAACAGTGCATGATGGTGAATGTTTTTTGGGGAGCCTTTTGTGGGGTATAAATCCCCTGTTTTTAACTTTTGGAGGGTATATGGACCCAGAAGAGGGGCCCCTCCTGCCAGAACACCCCAGTGGGTGTAAAGTCAGTGGCATAAATGACCAGGAGAAGAGGCTTTTTATAAGAGATAAAAGTGCCTCTTTGGCTCAGAATTGTAGCCTCCACTATCTTTAGGGCCTCTAAAATTTACCACAGGTAAACTAAATGTAAAATGCTGATGAGGAGTGTAAGGGAATTGTAAAAAAGCAATCCTTTAGGTCAATAATGATTTTACAATGTCCTGCAGGAATTGCTACTGGACTGGGGAGGCCTGGTTGTAGGGCCCCCATAGGTACCATGGCCTTATTAATTTCTCTAAGGTCCTGGAGCAATACAAAGATAGGAGTATTCCAAGGAGAGGTGGCCTGCAGCAAGTTGTTCCTGTACTAACATCATGGCTGTAGCTAATTTCAGAAGCTAAGGGCCATTTATATATTTAAGATATATTTTTTATCTTTGGTTACAGATTTCTCTCTGAGTGTTTAAGACCATGCAGATAGCCAAAAGTTAATTAAGGATTAATTTTAGAGGTCATTAATGGCTCTCCAAAGAGACTTTAGGGACACAGGAGTAGTCCCATAGTTTACTGGTGTCTAGCCTGTTAGGATGAGTCAGGACCATGCTGGCCAAGTAATTTTCTCTTCTTTGGGAAGTCAGGAGGGCTGATTATTCCTCAATTGTGACTCTCCTATTTTAGAATGTACACCAATTTTGTTTGGATCTCCATATCCTCCCTGCTCAGGAAGCCAGGTGACTCACCAGGGGGCCAGTGTAGAAGTGTCCCATCATCTCCAGTGGCCTCATGACATGGGAGTACAGGCCAAAATATTGACACTTTTTACTCTAATGATTTTAATTGGCTTTGGCTTACTGTGGCAGCATAAGCCTTATGTCTGAGGCATAGGAAGTAGGCACATCTCACATTTTAAATACCTAACATTTATAAATATAGGCAGAACCTATTACCAGTCTTGAAAACAGTACCAAATGATTTATAAACTTAACTAATTTAACCTAGAAATTAATCAGAAAACTAATCAGAAAAGAACAAGTAAGACAGTATAAGGTCTTAGCACCTGTGTTAAAACATCTTTGATTAGTTCAGATACCTGTGTGGATACAAATTACCCAGAAAACATTGGAAACAGAACCATGGAGCTTGAATTTTATATATATATATATTTAAATGAAAACCATTGTTTGAGCATGAGGCTGTACCCTAAAGTAGGGAATATGTCTTAAGAGTTAATTTTGTTATAAGCACTGAACTTAAGATGCAAAAATTGAGAGTTACTTTACATACAACAGAGTAGAATTTGGTCTTTCCTGAGCCAAAATAGCTAGCTAAATATTAATATAACTCTTGATAAATTTTTTTGAAAGAAAAAAAAACATTATTTGACAACCAATGATTTTGGCTTAAACTTGATAGCTATTAATTTTATGTGCCACAGAAATTTTTATTAACATAAAACAATTTTATATTTTATCTATGACTTAAGTTTGATAAAGTTTAAGTAAGCTATCCCAACAAATCCCAGAAAGATGAAAGTTATTATTACTAAAATTAAATCACTTAAACCTAAGTGATTAAACCTAGTTATGTCCATTCAATAAAAATCAGCATAAATACGACAGAAGCTAACTGTAAAGTCACAATGTCTTTAGGTATGAGTACTTCACCTTTGGAAATTTACCACTTCTATGTGAGCCTTTATCTTTAGAATAGTAAAAACCTTGATGAAAGGAGGAACCTAATTTACTTTACTGAGAGAGTCTTAAAGCCAGTTTTATAACCCTTAAATCATAACAAATTAGCATCAGTGACCTGTTAATGAGGAGGCCTTATCATAAGACTCAGTTTATCTATTTAACATTTTGTCTAGTGAGAGACTTTATCTAACAGATGTGACTTTAGGTGTTCATAAGAGATGAACTAAAGAGAACCACAGTTATATGCTGTATTCCTTTTTCCTTGTCAGAGACAATTGGCCATTTTTGTCTCTAGTCAGAGTCTGGGGGACACATGGCTTAAACTTGCATGGGGTTTGAGATAAAGGGGGTTCCATCTGTTTTGTTTGTTTGTTTTTTAAGAGTCCAGCTTTCCATGAATTTAAGTAGCATATGTTGGAAAGCAAGAGCAAAATGAAATTACAGAGCAGAGAGATAAGCATCCTGACATATTTTTTTCTATTTTGAAGTTGTTTGTTTTTACATAGCAAATTTACCCATTTGTAAAACACAAGGTGATAGACTTTTGTCTATGTTTAACCTGGTTAAACCTCCAATTGCATCTGTACTTATGAACAATCTAACATAGGCATCACCTGTGTCTAATGTAAGATGAATTTAGATTAAGACTATGTCCCTATATAAAACTTTTAGAGTATCCTTAAGAGTGTGTAAACAGTTGAAGAATCTCTAACTTTAGGCATGGTGTTTAGGTTTAGCCTGAAAATTCTTTCTTACATATGCACATCTTTGTCCACATACTTTTTCTCAGTACCACTCAAAAAGCATTTTTAACAAGCATTCTATGTCCCAACATTGAAAAATTCTTTTCCAGTTCCTTTAATCAATTCATCTCACCCCATCATTAATTATCTTTTCTCTCTTTGTTTTTTATTCCCCTGAGGGGGTGCACCATTCCTGGAAGTACTGCAATACCAGGTTGATGCATGGAGTGGACAGAGTAAGCTCCTATTCCAACTCCAAGCTCCAAAAATCCATTTAATATATTGTCCTCGGATAGAGGACATATCAGATATTAAACTGATGAGAACAGATACTACACTTGATCATAACCAAAAGGCCAAGAAGTGATTATATTTCTTATAAGGCTATTAAAAAATTACACCAAATTGATTAATCCTATTACTAAAAAGAAAGCAGTCTTAATACAATTTTATATCATTAATACCAATAACACACTTGGAAATGATTTTATTAGGAGTAGCTAAGGCAAATTGTGTTGTTATCTTGAGGAAGGCTGGCTCAGAAATCAGATCAGTTACCTCCTCCTTTTAAGTAACAGGACATTACAATCTTTTCTAAAATATCTGACAAATTATAAGTTACCTCTTTAGAGGAAGTTTTGTTGTTTATAATGATCCTCTATGTAAGGTGAGGTTGACCTAGAACAAATATCTGGCAAATTCACTCCTATAAAAGACATTTAACTTTTCCTATTTAATTTCTATGCTTAGATCTTTGACTTCCTTGAAATGGTTCTCTAGAAGAGAAAGGAATGTCACCTGCATCTATCTCATCTCTTTAGTTACAAACAGTCACAAACATGACACGACTAGCAAGCACAATGAGCACACATAAACACATACACACACACATATAAAAAGAACATATCCTCCTGATAAAATCAAAATGCACTTGAATCAATCTCAATTCCTTGTGTTTTTAAAACATCTTTTACAATGGCAATTAGCTCCTTTTTACTCTTTGTTAAATCTTTTTTTTTTTTTTTTAACCCACATTCCTTGTGCCTTGAGAGAAGTTTTAAGCCTTTTAACAATTTGTGCTTATTTAGGGTCTGTCCCATGATAGAAAAGGAAAGAGGAGAAACAGCAAGACCAGAGGGCAACATTCCCAGTCGGAGAACTGGCACGGGGGGGTTCCCCGGTGGGCCTGACGTGAGCCTGACCATAAATCTAAGAACTGGCAGCCACTCTAAGAGCATTTACTGGCTGTTGCATACCCAATTTTGTTGATAGGAAGAGAGGCTATGTAGGAGGTCTTTGCCAACACCGGAACAGGCGGTTGGGATTCTCACAGGGGAGCTAGGGGCTTCAGCCAATGCCAGAGGGTAGCCCTGGCCAAGAGGCTTCAGTTGCCCTGTTGCTATGCTGCAATTCCACGTGATGGCACCAACTGAAAGTAAAAGGAGGAAGAGAAGTGCAAAAAGGAAGTCCCGCAGTTCTTGTGCCTTGTAAAAAAAATGACTCAATAATCTTTACTTTAATTGCCTAAAATTCGTCCCTTACCTCAAACAGATCAGTTTCACAGGCAGGCTTTTCTGCGTCGATCGCGGTGCAGGTCTGCTTTACAGGTGTATTGCCTGTAGTGACCTCTATACAGACCTTCACTCACCCCTCCGGTGGGGTGGTGGTCTAATGGTTGGGTCAGCTGTCCACTTTGAGCAACGGTCAGGTCTTTCTTCATACCTCATGCCTCATATTCGGGCACCACTTGCCCCAGCCAGCTGGGAGTTGAACAAAGAAATGAGGGGAAAATTAACCTGAATGAAAGAAGGCAAACAGACACAAGAAGGAGACCATGCTAGATGTTTGTCATGGCCTTGAGAGTTTATTCTTACAGGTAGGTTTATATAGGGTTGTAGGGGGAAGGGGACATGGCCAGGGCAAGGAATTGTCAGGAAACCTAGAGGGGATGTAATTAGGTGTTCATGTAATCTTGCCTCACTGGCTTAACATCCTGACAGCACCAGGTTTCACATCCTGACCATAAACTGGCCTTTTGCAGAAGATAAGATTCTGTAAGCAGTCTGCTGACCTGTTCCAGAAGTACCTAACAGAAAGCTGGATGGACCAGCTTTTTGAGTAATAAGTCAGTTTATGAGCAGGCCCAGGCAAAATGGAGAGGCTTTTTCTCTATGGCCCCCCACAGATTCTCTCACAGGAGAGTAGCCCACCCCTCCCCCCAAGTAGCCACTGTATCCATGGTGCCTCCAAGCAGATTGACCCCTGCATGTGGAAGTTTAAACTGCTCCGCCCACTTGCTCACTTACTTCTCTGGCTGCAGCATGTTCAGCAAGTCCAGGCCCACAGCAACTGCCACGCAAGCTCAGACTGTCTGTTGCTTGCACCAGCTCAGGTGCCATCGCCTACCTGTCTGCCATGCTGGCCGGCCACCATTGCCCTGTTGCAGGGGAGCACAATCTGATTCCAGGTCCCAGTGTACCCTTGCCAGAGTTTGGGCTGCTTCAGTGTGTACTGTCTCAGTGTCCCTCCTAGCATGACTGCAGGCAGATTTGGCACATTACCACTTGAGAGCTCAGGCAACTTTGGTTCCCCAACCAAGCAGTAGATCAGGCCACTTTGGCAAGTGAGAACCAAAGCCCAGACTGCTTGGCAACTGCCACAGCCTGCTTCAGATTCACACTGTGCTTGAGCCCAGGCTGATACATCAACCTACATGCCCATACATGGGATGGGCAGACAACATCGCAAAAGAAATAACATGAAAAATCATATACAAGGAAATCCAGTTAGATCATCCAGTTCTATAATGAACATCTCTAATCAAAACATAGAAGAGTCATTAGGATCAGAACACCAAAATGAAACTGTGAGAAATGAAGCCCTGACCAAGCTATTGGTAGAACTTGCAGAAAAGTAACAAAGGACCAATAATTGTGTAGATGCTGCCAGAACTAAACAAAGCCTAATAGATAAGAAAAAGTACTAGAAAACTGAACAAGTCCAAAACTGTCTAGATGGTCTCAAGAATAGAGTTAGCCACATGGAAGATAGAAACTCTGAGGTAGAAGACAAGATGGAAGAAACAGTTTGAGAGAGCAAAAATTTCAGTACATTCAAAAGGTCCTGTGAACAGAACATGTGGGAATTGTGGAATACACTTAAATGACCTAATATCAGGATCATTGGAATACCAGAAGAAGAAATTCAGACCAATGGCATGGAAAAGTTATTTAACAAAATAATTGAAGAAAATTGCCCCAGTCTCTTAAAACAAAGGCCCATCAAGATACAAGAAGTTAACAGAACTCCAAACACACTGGACCAAAGGAGAAACACTCCAAGACATATTGATATTAAGACTCTAAACATTGACACCAAAGAGAAAGTCCTAAAAGCAGCTAGGGAAAAATAGCATACCACTTTCAAAGGTAACCCCATCAGAATTACTTCAGACTTCTCAATGGAAACCCTGAAAGATAGAAGGGCCTGGAAAGAAACACTGAAAAGTCTAAGAACCTATGGCTTCCAACCCAAACTACTCTACCTAGCAAAAGTATCCCTCATAACAGATGGTGAAAAAAAAAAACAAAACAACTTTCCATGGCAAAACCCAGTTTTACAATTATATGAACACAAAACCAATCCTACAGAAAGTATTTCAGGAAATTCGCCACAGAGAAAAAACAAATAATCAAACTCAAATGCCCACAAGAAGCAGATCACAATAACCAAACTCAGAGTAGGCACAAAAAACTTCAAAGTCCATGAAAACACCAACCCATAACTAGATTTCAGGGATCAAATCAAATCTCACAGTCATTACCCTAAATATTAATGGCCTTAATTCACCTATCAAGAGACACAAGCTAACAGGATGGATCAAAAAATTAGACCCCTCAATAAGTGTCTTCCAGGAACCCACCTCACCACTAAAGACAGACACCTCCTCAGGGTGAAAGGGTGGAAAACAATATTCCAAGCAAATGGGAATAAGAAACAAGCAGGTGTAGCTGTATTAATAACAGAAAATATATACTTCAAACATAATCAAAAAAGACAAAGAAGGCCACTTCCTCATCAAGGGAATATCCATCAAGAGGATATTACAATCATAAAACTGTATGCACCAAACACAGGGGCACCTCAGTTCATAAAAGAAAACCTACTTGACAAGAAAACAAAAATAACCAACAACACCATCATAGCTGGGGACTTCAATACATAATTAGCAGTAATAGACAGATTATCCGAACAGAAACACAACAGGGAAATAAGAGAGCTCAACAAAACCATACATCACTAAGACCTAATAGACTTCTATAGAACTTTCCATCCCAAGTCCACAGATTATACATTCTTCTCAGGAGCACATGGAACATTCTCTAAAATAGACCATATTCTGGGTCACAAAGACTGCCTCCACATATTTAGGAAGATTGACATAATTCCTTGCATGATATCAGATCACAATGCTATATTGCTAGAAATCAATAACAAAAGACCACCAAGAATCCCAATGGCACCTGGAAACTGAAGACCACACTTTTAAACAATAAATGGATAGTGGATATAACAAAAAAATGAAATCACAAAATTTCTAGAATTGAGTGACAACGAGAACACATTGTACCAAAATTTATGGGACACAATGAAGGTGGTACTCAGGGGAAAATTCATTGCACTCAATGCCTTCATAAAAAAGACAGAGAGATCCCAAATGAATAACCTAACCATCCACTGAAAAGCACTGGAAAAGCAAGAAAAATCCAACCCAAAGAGCTCTAGAAGGAAAGAAATAATTAACATCAGAGTAGAAATTAATGAATTGGAAACCAAGGAAACAATTAAGACAATTGACAAAACAAAGAGTTGGTTCTTTGAAAAAATCGAAAAGATTGACAAACCCCTGGCCAATTTGATCAAGCAAAAAAAGGAGAAGCTTCAAGTTAACAAAATTCAAAATGAAAAAGGAGAGATCACAGCAGACATAAGTGGAATTGGGAGAATCATCAGGACTTATTTCAAAAACCTCTACTCCACAAAACTGGATAATGTGGAGGAGATGTATAAATTCCTGGACTCATACCACATATCAAAGTAAGCTCAGAAAAGATTAATCACCTCAATGAACCCATCACACTCATGGAGACTGAAAAAGTAATTAAAAACCTCCCCAAAATGAAGAGTCCAAGACCAGATGGCTTCTCAGCTGAATTCTATCAAACCTTCATGGAAGAACTCAAATCAATCTTCCTCAAACTGTGCCACACAATTGGAGAATAGGGAAAGCTACCCAACTCCTTTTATGAAGCTAGTATCACCCTAATTCCAAAATCAGATAGAGATGTCACAAGAAAAGAAAACTACTGGCCTATTACCCTGATAAACTTAGATGCAAAGATCCTGAACAAAATCCTTACTAACCAAATCCAACAACACATAAAAAGCATTATCCACCTTGACCAAGTGGGATTCATCCCAGGAAATGGCTGGTTCAACATACTGAAATCTGTCAGTGTAATACACCTCATAAACAATGTTAAACGTAAAAACCACATGATCATTTCGATAGATGCAGAAAAGGCTTTTGACAAGATACAACATCACTTCATGATCAACACATTGGAGAGAACTGGCATGGTTGGTTCATATCTTAACATAATAAAGGCAATATACACAGCTCCTAAGACCCAAATAATAGTCCATGGAGAGAGACTGGAGGAATTCCCATTAAGATCAGGAACAAGACAGGGTTTTCCACTCTCACCTCTGCGTTTCAATATACTACTGAAGTCCTAGCTCAAGCAATAAGACAGGAGAGAAAATAAAAGGGATACAATTTGGAAAGGAAGAAGTTAAGTTAGTTCTATTCACTGATGACATGATTGTATATGTAAGAGCCCCAAGAGACTCCATCCCCAAACTCCTGAAGGTGATTAACTCATATAGCAAAGTAGCAGGATACAAAATCAATGCACAAAAATCAGTAGCCTTTCTTTATGCAAATGACAAAGATACAGAGAAAGAAATAATGGACATAGTCCCATTTTCAATAGCAACAACAACAACAACAAAATACCTTGGAATAACATTAACCAAGGAAGTGAAAAATCTATACTTTGAAAACATAAAAACGCTCAAAAAGGAAATTGAGGAGGACGTGAGAAAATGGAAAGACTTCCCATGCTCCTGGATAGGCAGAATTAACATTGTGAAGATGGCAGTCCTACCCAAGACAATATATAGATTTAATGCAATTCCAGTTAAAATCCCAACAGTGTTCTTCACATTGATATTAAAAAAATGATCTCAAATTTCATATGGAATGGCAGAAAGCCTCGTATATCTAAACATATCCTCAGCAAAAGAAATACTACTGGAGTTGTCACCATACCTGATCTAAAGCTATATTAAAAAGCCATATTAATAAAAACAGCATGGTACTGGCATAAAAATAGGAGTATAGACCAATGGAATAGCCTTGAGGATCTGAACTTCATGTCAAGCAACCATAGATACTTGATATTTGACAAAGGCCCTAACAATTTACACTGGTAAAAAGACAGCATCTTCAACAAATGGTGCAGGACAAACTGGATAACCATATGCAGGAAATTGAAACTTGATCAACACATTTCACCATGCACTGCACTGAAGTCCAAATGGATCAAAGACCTCAATATAAGACCAGAAATTTGACTACTACTGGAAGAAAATTTAGGAAGTACTTTCCATGATATAGAAATGGAAAAAACTTCCTGAACAAAATCCCAGTAGCTCATGATCTTAAACAGTCACTCAGCCAATGTGATCACATCAAGCTGAAGAGTTTCTTTACAGACAAGCATATAATAAGCAAAGCCAATAGCTTACCCACAGAATGGGAGAAAATATTTGTGGGTTATACAACTGATAGATGCCCAATCTCTATAATCTATTGCGAACTCAAAAATCTAAACAGGAAAAAGTCAAATACCCCACTCACAAAATGTGGCAAAGACCTGAACAGGTAGTTCAAAGAGGCAGAAATAAAAATGGCAAAACACACTTAAGAAAATGTTCATCATCCCTAATCATCAGAGAAATGCAAATTAAAACAACTATTAGATTCCACCTTACCCCAGTAGGGATAGCACATATCAAAAAAATCAAGTGAAAATAAATGCTGGTGAGGATATGGAGAAATAGGAACACTCATCCACTGTTGGTGGGAATGTAAGATTGTACAACCACTTTGGAAAGCAATATGGAGTCTCGGGAGAAACCTGACTATAGAGATACCATCGTACCCAGTTATTCCCTTACTGGGCATCTACCCTAAAACCTTCAAACCACAGGCCAGAGGGAGTTGCTCAACCATGTTTGTAGTGGCTCAATTTGTAATAGCTAAAAGCTAGAATTAACCCAGATGTACATCACTATAAAAAGGGATAACTAAGAAGTGGTATATCTACACAATGGAATTCTATACACAGTAAGAAAAAAATGACACAATGAAATTTGAGGAAAAATGGTAGAACCTGGAACAGATCATTCTCAGTGAACGTACCCAATCACAGAAAAAAAAAAAAAATTGCCGCATAGTCTCACTCATATACAGCACCTAACCTGAGTCTACCCAAGAAGCTTTACATACCCAGCAAGCAGCTTGTGGACTGGACAATAGGATGGGTGGGGAGGGAAGAGAGGGCAAGAGAGGCAGTGGGAAACACAAATATAGATCTAAACGGCAATGGTACCATAAAATTCTACTTCCTAAAAGGCAGACCAAATGGCTGAACCTTCACCAGGCCCTTAGAAGGAACACCTGAGCCACAAAGCACTGGAGAGGGTATGATGAAGACTGACCTTTATTTTATACAGCTTCTCTCTCTCCCTCCCTCTCTATCTCTCTCTCTTCTCTCTAAATCTTGTATATTAGTTATCTTTTTCTTCCTTTTCTTAGAGGGCACTGACCTATAACTCCCAGTACCAGCATGTGGCCATCATCCACAATGAGCTTTTGATCAGAGAGACCTACAAGGTTTCCTAAAAGAAAGACAGATTTCTGTCAGAGTACTTGATGACCCACCAAAGGTTAGTGGTAAGACCCTACTGATGAAGACACCTTATGTGGTTGGCATGTAAAATAGAATGGCATGGCTGGAAGCTGGAAGAGAGTCATTCCCCAGACAGTAAGTGTGTCTAGTGCCATAAGGTTCTACATGGGAGACTGGGGGGAAATGACCAATATCTGTCCAAGCAACTCATGGTCTAACCTACTTAGCAGCAAATAACCTGTTGTGATGCCCACACAAGTGCAATAGTGGCACACAGCCATGGTGGGGAACCAACTGCTCTTGATTCGGCCAACTGATCCCCTCAGTGGAAAGGGACCCATAGCTGGAGCTGAGAAACAAGTCAGAACCATGTCCAAGGACAATCCTGCTCTCCATTATCAAGCTACCATCAATCATGGGCTACAAGAGGGCCTACACCTATTAAATTCTCTATAAAAAAAAGTAAGCGTTAACTCATTTATCTTGGTGCTAACTTACTCTCCATTGGAGAATCTGCTTCTCTTTTTCAGATAGAGCCACCCCCTCACACCTCAAAAGAGCTGAAACTAAGAAAAATTGGCAAAACAAGCAAGGGTGCTACTTTTCTGGTGAACTGGGTACCAGCTTAAGGGTGAAGGAGATCAACACAGAGAAAAATCAACTCCTACCAAATCAGAGAGCCAGAGACCCAGAGGCCCCCAATACCTCATCACTGAAGCAGAGCAAAAATGAACCAATCATGGCTCAGGGAAATTTTGTGGAAGAGGGGGTGGAAAGCATGTCAGAGCCAGATGTTGTGTCATGATATGCAGAGACATTTATCCTACCCATAACTGTTGGCTATCTCCACAATGCATGACCCATATACCTCAACAAGGAGGGGATAAGGGGAGGGGGTAAGTCACGGATGAGCCTAATAATGATACCAAACTGAGTGTATTTGCTGAATACAAAACTAATTAATAAAAAAATTAAAAAAAACAAACAACCCAGAGTATGTCTGCTATTGCTGAATGTACTGAAAAAACTTGTATTAGTTTTTAAACTTTGGAAGATTTATTGGACAATACGCTCAACAGAAGTGAAAAATGTGATTATGTGGCCACTCAGAAAAATAGTGGATTTGATTTTAAGGTTATGTTTGCAAATGTAGCTTTGAAATAGTGAGATACATCCATTTTAGTTCTCACTGACATGACTGACCTTTGGATATTATGATTAACTGTGGACTGTACACATTGTGGTTCCAGTAAACAGAGAGATTTCAAAAGCAGGCAGGGAGTATGGAGGAGTGACAAGGGTACATCTTGCAAAATGTCTCAGAATATGTGAGTCAGTGAGCTAAGGCAGAATGGAACCTGGTTGTTATGACTGAGGAAGGGAGGTGTGGAACAGAGGAATGTCAAGATACAATATTCCAATCTTTGAAAGTGTCTCATGGGAAACAGGCCCAATGGGAAGGCCTTAGTGAAAAGTGGAAGGCTGCAGGAAGAGAATATCTAATTCATCATAATAAATATTGAATACTCAGATTTTTTTCCAGGCATAATGCAGGATTTTATAAGAAATAGTAGGTTTCCTTATACAAAAAGGATAATCATAAAATATAATTATCATCATCATCTTAGCTATATTTGTTAACAAGTGACATTATCTCATGCCACTGTCCCAACATTTTTATTTTCACACAAGGAAAGAGAGGCTCAGAAAGATTAAAATGCAGCCAGAATTCAATGGAGCTGAGGTTCAATGCCAGCAGTGGGCTTTGGGGTGAAATGGCTAGAGTGTCAGTCTTATTTTAACTTCCTTATGATTCAGCTTGCTCTTCCATGAAAGGACACACTGGAAACTTGTGGTTTCAATAGCCCCACTGTTCATTCACATTACTGTTGTTGGTGGTCTGGATTCTTCTGGAATCCACTCCTTCATGACTCCTACTCATATGGTGCCAGTGCAGCTGACTCACATCTTCTTTTCTGTGGGTGGCTTGTTATTTTAAGTGTAGAGGATGGACATGCAATATCCACTGGCAATAATAACGGTGTTAGTTCAGAAATGATCAGGTGGCCCCTGTTGGAGAAAGCTGAAGAAATGAGATTGGATGTGGACTTGTGAACTGGAATACTTGAAGATCCTCACCGTGGACACAAAAGAAAAGCAATCTAAGGGAGCAGGGATGAGCCATGGCTTTTGGAATTACCAATGAACCTTGAGCCAAGTAGGATGGGTAGTCTGGTCCTCATGGGCTTCCAGTCATGTGCTAATGAGGAGTGCTCCTCATTCCTACCTTCCTCTTGTTTCTTCCCCACTCTCTTCATCAAGCTGTTTATACTAAGGTCTTCTGTCACTATAAATGTGATTAACTGGTAAAATGGGATCATCATAGCATCTTTGTTATGGAATATTTATGGGTATTACATGATCTAGTAGATGCAAATAGATCTATATAATCTTTGACATGAAGAGGATATGCAATACAATTTACCATTATGTGATTCTCATTGAATGGATGGCCATTCAAGTTTTTTCTTTTTTTTTTTTTGTAAGAGTATAGGAATGAACATTAGGATACTATAACTCAATGAAGAGGGTTTAAAGTTGAGAAGAAACCACTAATAATACAGAATGAAGTTCCAATGATCACCGTATCAAAGCTGTTTGCAAGGCAAAGAACTCATGCTCAAGCTCTCTTCTGCTTTGCAGCCCATATGAGTGAGGCATAGGTCTGCAGTCACATCACTCCTAAAAACCCAAACCCTGAACTATGTAGCCCCAACCATTCATAGCCTAATCATCACTCATTTTATGGTAATTTTTATAGTGCCAGATCAAATAAACCAAACCATTTGTTTATTTCAAAGGTTTACAGTGAGTTTAGACAATGTATTTTGTGTGTCAAAGATTTCCTTGTTATTGAAAGAGTATTAAAAACAACCTCACATGAATGAGCTCAGCTCTTGGCAGCTGTAAGGAGATAATTCAATTTTTTATGAATCTTTTACTTGCAAGTCCACTTATCATAGTTTTAAAATGCTTGATGTGTGTGTTGTAATTCCTATTCAATTTATTCCAACAATGTTTCTAAGGTGATAAGAAAAAAAGTATAATTGCTTTTCTGGAGTCTTAGCAAATTGAATTACATGTAAAGTAAAATTAGTAATTTAATCCTGTAGCCAAAGAAAATTATAAATGAAAATGCTTTCTAGTATTATTAATAATAAATCTTTGGGTGAGCACAGGTTGGTCAGCCTCTTACTGACATTCAAACAAATCTGGGATATGGCAAGACCTGAGTGAGGTGAAGAAGCCTTCTTAGAAATCTTTGATGCAAACCATGTTTATCCCCTTTAGCTCATTATACTCTCACTGTTCATTGGAGAACCAGTGTTCTTTTTTATCGCAGGCAATGGAAACCAGGAAGACCCAAACTTCATCAACATGAAAAGAAAAGATAGCTGATTCCTTATCGTGAGCCACCTTTCATACATCAGTCCAGATCCAGGTGACAGCATAGAGGAACTGAAAAGTTAAACATGCGTACTGCTCTCTCAGTGAGCCTAACAACCTGCGCCAGGTAGGTGGTGACAGACACTGAGGACACTCAAAATGTATCACAGCAAAAATCCAGAAGTTACTGAGAGCTAATGTAGACTTATAACATACCTGCCAAGGCTCAGGAAGCACTGTGGAAGAGGGGGCAGAAAGATTGTAAGAGCCACAGGGTGGGAAGGAATACCCAGAGGCCTTTCCCCTCCACAGTGGCTTACTGCTGCATTCATAACCTATAACCCCATAGTGAATAGTAATAGCCCATTAAGGAGGGCTCTCAGTGGAATGAGGGAAGGGAGGAGGGAAATGAGATTAACACATGATATGTCCATACTATAACATTTCTAATTAATAAAAATAATAAAAGAAAAGAAGAAATATCTGATACAACTATCTCAAGGTAGGAATAAAACCTTAGTCATTACAGACAATAGGTATTGTGAGAATTGGAGGATTAATTTTTTGGTAATCCTACCTCCTGGATAGACTGTTTGATATCAGGGAAAGGAAAGAGAGGATTTTAATTTTATTTTTGTGCTAATGGAGGTTGAATCTTGGACTTGTGTATTTAGGCTAGCTCTCCATCATTGAGCTATATCCCTGCAAAGAGAATTTTAGATAACACAAAACCATCTATTTTACTGTGCAAATACAGCTTGATACTGGAAAAATGAAACCTGCTCTGGGGCCTTTCTATCAGAGTACAACACCAAGGAATAAGACTGCTGTTCTGCTAGACGCTGCCGATGGAATTCCTGGCTGAAGGCTGGTGGCTCCTGAAGCATCAGATGAGTGAATAACCACAACAGGCACAGGCTGCCAGCTTGGCAGGGCCTCAGGGGACTTGCAGCAGGAGTCCTACTCCAGGAGCTCCACGGCAGCCTTGAGCTTGCTGGGCACTGGGTGGTAGAGGAGGATTTGGCTCTCACACTGGGCATGTGGGTATTTGGGTTAGCTATGGACATCTGGGACAGAGCACACAAGGAACACATTGGGAACTCCAAGAAATATTAGTACTAGGAGCACTACTATTGTCAATTATTAAATCACCACTATATGTGCTTAGACACCAATGGGACTTCATGTATTTTTATTAATGAAGACAGAGACATCTAGGTGTATATCAAATACTGCCATACAGTGTTCTTTGACCCAAAAATACAAAAACCATAAAAAACACTGTTTTTGATATATCTGAAATCAAAGTAAAAAAGAAGACAAGGGGATATTTTGTGTGGATTAGTTTGGCCTTCTCTTTGATGTAAATGCTGGAGCAATTAAAAGAGCTATCCCACAGGGACTGACTGGAGACCTTCATGAACCCACAGTGACTGCTATAACCCCATTGAGGAGGACACCCATGGTAATGAGAGTTGGGGTGGGGTGAAGGGGAAATAGTGTATAACCTGTTATAATAGATACAAAATAAAATTTAAGAAAACATGATCCTAATTGATTTCTTTGGTAATGTTTTATGCACTTGTCATTCTCCAAACCATGTTCACATTTGAGAAGTTATTACATGCTTTCTCATGTATTTTAGCTAATCAAAAATGTTTCTTACAACCAATAAAAGAAATGATTTTCCATCTACTACTGACCATAGTGGGACCTGTCAGACTCCCTCACAGAGACAAGCTCTTCACAGCCAGAAGTTAGACACAAGGACCAGAATCATGGGCAGCATGGCTCTCCATAGTGAGAAATGTAGGACTGGAAGGAAGGAAGCCTACACCTGAGTAAGTCCAAGCATTCATCTGCTAAATGAAAAGACAGTCTTAGCTGCCCCAGGTATCCTCGTGGCATGCTCACAAGTCAAAAGAAAGAAGAAAATCTGTCTCTCCTTACGCTAGACCTCCCTCCCTCGTTCAAGCCATAACAATTGTAAAAATACTTTCTAGCAACTCAATCCTCGCCCCTCTCTGGTGCTCAGTTTTTCACTATACCTTGAAGGTTGCTCTTTAGTATTACTTCCGTGTGATCAGCTAGGAGGTCGGCCTTGGAGATTGCAACCAGGGACAGGTAGTTGGACATGTTCCTGCAGTCCTTGTTGCCTTTGTGGAGGAATCTCACTGCAATGGGGATGGCTAATACCATCACAGGGGTCCAGTTGTAATTCTGAAGAAATGTAAGGAAACAACAAACAAGGGACTCATTGTTCATTCATTATTCATTCACCCACAAAATGCTTACTGAGCTAAGCTCCCAGAATATGGCTGTAAAAACACAGAACTTGCCCTGTTTACTTTGTATGTGGAAACTCTTGGTTGTTGAGGGAAAATTTAAGATGGACAGGTAGGTGACAGCCCAAGTTAATAAAGGCCAAGGCAAGAGAAGTGCAGGATGCTAAGAGAGCAAAGAAGGAGGATTTACCTTAGTCAGGGATGTCCAGAAAGACTTCTCAAACTCTTAGCTGGGCCCAGAGGGATGAACGGGTTAGGGGTGAGGATGGAAGAGCTAATGCAGAGGCAGAGAGGCGAGAGAGCAACTGGCACACCTGAGGAGCTGGAAATAATACCATATGGCTGTGGTGTGTTCTGTGTGAGTAATTTAGGGGGCTGGGGGAGTTGAGAGAGGGTCAGGAGAGGCAAACAAGGGTGTGGTTATTTATGCAAGCTAGGCCAACGAGTTTGGAATTAATATTGAGAGCAATCAGGAATAGCCCAGGAAATGAAAAGCTGATCTGATTTATATGTGAGAAAAACACCAAAGGAATGTTGACAAGTTGCATTCTGTTTGTTAAGACATAACATCCGTCTTGTCAGGTGATCACCGAGATGTCACCCAACTCTCTAGGTCTCACTTGTAACTTGTAATTCTGATAAACACATCTGATATAGACCTTACATCAACTGCCTGGTACACATACAAAAAGCCTGTCTAGGCTGCTGAGGGACCACTGTCATTTCAAAGAAGGTCAAATAAGGACCACCATCCAACTGGGGGGTCAACATTGAGTAATCAATGTCAGGCTCAATCTGTGTCAGACTTAGGTCACTAAAGGGAAATGTACAAGGGTGAGCAAGAGTACTAAGATAGAAACTGCTGACTAGCCATCAATAACTATTCACTTCCTTTTCCTTTAGAAAGAAATCCTAGAATTTCTGCTGGCATGTGGCTCAAAGCTAGAGACAGGGTTTCTCAGCCTTTGTAATTAGAGGTGGTGATATGTATAGTTTTAGACAACAGGAGAGCAATGGCATTGGTATATTTAGTTTCTAAGCTTCTATTATGGTAAATATTCCTTTTCTGCCTTTAAAGATAGTTGGAACAAAAATTTGGTAGCTGAAGCAATCACCTTAGACCCAGACTAGTTAGAAATTGCTGAATATTATAGAGAGCCACCACCTTTGTACTTGGACTCTTTGATGAGAGACAAGAAATTTCTATGTTGCTTAACCCACTGCTATATTTAGCTGAGCCTGTGTCCTGAAAAACATAATGTAATTCAGGGCCATTTTCATTCTTAAGTTTCCTGGGAAGCATGAAGAGACAGTTATGCCCTTAGGTAACATAAGAAGTAGAATTTCACTTTAGCACATCAAATCCTACAATAAGGACAAAGGAAAGAGAGAAAGGCAAAGATTACCACTTCTATACAGGGTTTCTGAGCAATATTATATCATTTTAGAACTGGGACAAGTGGACCAAATGGGTACTTACTTTTGAACCTTATACCAATTAGAACCAGATAAATTCCAGATAGATTGTATATATAAAAGTAAAAAATAAAAAATAGGTGGAAATAAAAATAGATGGCCTCTGGGTCAGAGATTTTTCTTAAGCCTAACATAAAAAAATACTAACATAAAAGAAAAAGTCATAAAGTGGATAAAAGTAACAACTTCCAATCAAACTATATATTTAATAAAATGGTAAGACAATCCAAAGAATGGCAAAAGATATTTGTAATACATTTATCCAACAAAGGTCTACTCGCACAAAGAGTATAGACAAAGAAACTGTGAATCAATAAGAAGTCATCCACTAAAAGAAAAGTTAGAAGAGGATTTAAGTAGATGCTTTGCACATAAAGATATAAAACTAATTCAAACATGAAAATTTGCTCCATTTCAGTCATGATTAATTATGGTATGGGCTGTAATGACAGATTTCTGTTAACTGAGTATTCATTAAGATATGATATGAGGGCTGGAGAGATTGCTTAGTGGTTAAGGCACTTGCTGGCAAAGCTGAAGGACTCAGGTTTGATTCCCCAGTACCCTCATAAAGACAGATGCAC
The DNA here is from genome assembly GCF_020740685.1 of Jaculus jaculus. Taxonomy (NCBI): domain Eukaryota; kingdom Metazoa; phylum Chordata; class Mammalia; order Rodentia; family Dipodidae; genus Jaculus; species Jaculus jaculus. The sequence goes on from NC_059112.1 coordinate 65,602,291, forward strand.
AAGGTGGCATATGTGTCTGGAGTTCATTTTCAGTGGCTAGTAGGCCCTGGCACTCCCATTTTTCTCTCTCTGTTTCCCTCTCTATCTCTCTATATCTACCTCTGCCTCTCTCTCTCCCAAATAAATAAATAAATAAATATTTTTTAAAGATATAATATGAACTCTTCTTGGCAAAGAGTACAGTTATATAAAGTCAAATATCAGCTATTTTAAGTGAAATGAAAAGTTAAAGTATTGGATTGAATATTGTATACATATTTAGACAACTATGTTAGGATTTTATAGATGACAATGATATACAGTGGTAGGTTCAATGAAGTAAATAGTATAATAATGGTGGTGACAGTCAGAAAGATCTACTTACACTGAGTAGAGAATTTAGGTAATATAAATATTGTGGAATAGCTGAAACATGCAAATGCTAGTGAGTCTTGGGAATAATAACATTTGTTAGTCCATAAATACTTTTTAAAGTCACAGAAAATATTATTGGTATGGTTTTTCTCCTACTAGACTCCTATTCAACATCCATTCATCTTTTCTGTTGAAGACTTTAATCCTTCTCTGAGGGACTTCTAGGTACTTTATTCTAATGATGGTGTTTCCAAGCAAGATTCAAGGACTCAGATACTTGCCCACCAGAGAATCATTTTCCTTGCTGGATCAAGAATAGGCACTTCAAGTTTAAGTAAGGAGT